>NW_027663688.1:12500-428135 GCF_964034855.1 Anser brachyrhynchus | reverse complement strand
AGTGGTGCCAGTGCAATCTCTGGACTCACTGTAGTGCATCCCCAGTGGTGCCAGTGCACTCTCTGGACTCACTGCAGTGCATCCCCAGTGGTGCCAGTGCACTCTCTGGACTCACTGTACTGCATCACCAGTGGTGCCAGTGCACTCTCTGGACTCACTAAACTGCATCCCCAGTGGTGCCAGTGCACTCTCTGGACTCACTGCACTGCAGCCCCGGTGGTGCCAGTGCAATCTCTGGACTCACTGCACAGCATCCCCAGTGGTGCCAGTGCACTCTCTGGACTCACTGCACTGCATCCCCAGTGGTGCCAGTGCACTCTCTGGAGTCACTGAAGTGCATCCCCAGTGGTGCCAGTGCACTCTCTGGACTCACTGCACTGCATGCCCAGTGGTGCCAGTGCACTCTCTGGACTCACTGCACTGCATCCCCAGTGGTGCCAGTGCAATCTCTGGACTCACTGTAGTGCATCCCCAGTGGTGCCAGTGCACTCTCTGGACTCACTGCAGTGCATCCCAAGTGGTGCCAGTGCACTCTCTGGACTCACTGTACTGCATCCCCAGTGGTGCCAGTGCACTCTCTGGACTCACTGCACTGCATCCCCACTGGTGCCAGTGCACTCTCTGGACTCACTGCACTGCAGCCCCAGTGGTGCCAGTGCAATCTGTGGACTCACTGCACTGCATCCCCAGTGGTGCCAGTGCACTCTCTGGAGTCACTGAAGTGCATCCCCAGTGGTGCCAGTGCACTCTCTGGAGTCACTGCACTGCATGCCCAGTGGTACCAGTGCACTCTCTGGAGTCACTGAAGTGCATCCCCAGTGGTGCCAGTGCACTCTCTGGACTCACTGCAGTGCATCCCCAGTGGTGCCAGTGCACTCTCTGGACTCACTGCAGTGCATCCCCAGTGGTGCCAGTGCACTCTCTGGAGTCACTGCAGTGCATCCACAGTGGTGCCAGTGCACTCTCTGGACTCACTGCAGTGCATCCCCGTAGGTGCCAGTGCACTCTCTGGACTCACTGCACTGCATCCCCAGTGGTGCCAGTGCACTCTCTGGACTCACTGAAGTGCATTCTCAGTGGTGCCAGTGCACTCTCTGGACTCACTGCACTGCATCCCCAGTGGTGCCAGTACACTCACAGGAATGACTGCACTGCATCCCAGTGGAGCCAGTGCGCTCTCTGGACTCACTGCACTGCATCCCCATTGGTGCCAGTGCATTCTCTGGACTCACCGCACTGCACCCTGAGTGGTGCCAGTGCACTCTCTGGACTCACTGCAGTGCATCCCCAGTGGTGCCAAAGCACTCTCTGGACTCCCGGCACCGCATCCCAAGTGGTGCCAGTGCACTCTCTGGGCTCACTGCAGTGCATCCCCAGTGGTGCCAGTGCACTCTCTTGACTCACTGCACTGCATCCCCAGTGGTGCCAGTGTACTCACTGGACTCACTGCACTGCATTCCCCAGTGGTGCTAGTGCACTCTCTGGACTCACTGCAGTGCATCCCCAGTGGTGCCAGTGCACTCTCTGGACTCACTGAAGTGCATTCTCAGTGGTTCCAGTGCACTCTGTGGACTCACTGCACTGCATCCCCAGTGGTGCCAGTGCGCTCTCTGGACTCACTGCAGTGCATCCCCAGTGGTGCCTGTGCACTCTCTGGACTCACTGCACTGCATCCCCAGTGCTGCCAGTGCACTCTCTGGACTCACTGCACTGCATCCCCAGTGGTGCCAGTGCACTCTCTGGACTCACTGCAGTGCATCCCCAGTGGTGCCAGTGCACTCTCTGGACTCACTGCACTGCATCCCCAGTGGTGCCACTGCACTCTCTGGACTCACTGCAGTGCATCCCCAGTGGTGCCAGTGCACTCTCTGGACTCACTGCAGTGCATCTCCACTGCTGCCAGTGCACTCTCTGGACTCACAGCAGTGCATCCCCAGTGGTGCCAGTGCACTCTCTGGACTCACTGCAGTGCATCCCCAGTGGTGCCAGTGCACTCACTGGACTCACTGCACTGCATCCCAAGTTGTACCAGTGCACTCTCTGGACTCACTGCACTGCATCCCCAGTGGTGCCAGTGCACTCTCTGGACTCACTGCACTGCATCCCCAGTGGTGCCAGTGCACTCACTGGACTCACTGTACTGCATTCCCAGTGGTGCTAGTGCACTCTCTGGACTCACTGCAGTGCATCCCCAGTGGTGCCAGTGCACTCTTTGGACTCACTGAAGTGCATTCTCAGTGGTGCCAGTGCACTCTCTGGACTCACTGCACTGCATCCCCAGTGGTGCCAGTGCACTCTCTGGACTCACTGAAGTGCATTCTCAGTGGTGCCAGTGCACTCTCTGGACTCACTGCAGTGCATCCCCAGTGGTGCCAGTACACTCACTGGACTCACTGCACTGCATCCCCAGTGGTGCCAGTGCACTCTCTGGACTCACTGCACTGCATCCCCAGTAGTGCCAGTGCACTCTCTGGACTCACTGCACTGCATCCCCAGTGCTGCCTGTGCACTCTCTGGACTCACTGCACTGCATCCCCAGTGGTGCCAGTGCAATCTCTGGACTCACTGCACTGCATCCCCAGTGGTGCCAGTGCACACTCTGGACTCACTGCACTGCATCCCCAGTGGTGCCAGTGCACTCTCTGGACTCACTGCACTGCAACCCCAGTGTTGCCAGTGCACTCTCTGGACTCACTGCACTGCATCCCCAGTGGTGCCAGTGCACTCTCTGGACTCACTGAACTGCATCCCCAGTGGTGCCAGTGCACTCTCTGGACTCACTGAAGTGCATCCCCAGTGGTGCCAGTGCACTCTCTGGACTCACTGCACTGCATCCCCAGTGGTGCTAGTGCACTCTGTGGACTCACTGCAGTGCATCCCCAGTGGTGCTAGTGCACTCTCTGGACTCACTGCAGTGCATCCCCAGTGGTGCCAGTGCACTCTCTGGACTCACTGCACTGCATCCCCAGTGGTGCCAGTGCACTCTCTGGACTCACTGCAGTGCATCCCCAGTGGTGCCAGTACACTCACTGGACTGACTGCACTGCATCCCCAGTGGTGCCAGTGCACTCTCTGGTCTCACCGCACCGCATCCCCAGTGGTGCCAGTGCACTCTCTGGAGTAACTGCAGTGCATCACCAGTGGTGCCAGTGCACTCTCTGGACTCACTGCACTGCATCCCCAGTGGTGCCAGTGCACTCTCTTGACTCACTGCACTGCATCCCCAGTGGTGCCAGAGCACTCTCTGGACTCACTGCAGTGCATCCCCAGTGGTGCCAGTGCACTCTCTGGACTCACTGCAGTGCATCCCCAGTGGTGCCAGTGCACTCTCTGGACTCACTGCACTGCATCCCCAGTGGTGCCAGTGCACTCTCTGGACTCCCGGCACCGCATCCCCAGTGGTGCCAGTGCACTCTCTGGGCTCACTGCTGTGCATCCCCAGTGGTGCCAGTGCACTCTCTTGACTCACTGCACTGCATCCCCAGTGGTGCCAGTGCACTCACTGGATTCACTGCACTGCATCCCCAGTGGTGCTAGTGCACTCTCTGGACTCACTGCACTGCATCCCCAGTGGTACCAGTGCACTCTCTGGACTCACTGAAGTGCATTCTCAGTGGTGCCAGTGCACTCTCTGGACTCACTGCACCGCATCCCCAGTGGTGCCAGTGCACTCTCTGGACTCCCGGCACCGCATCCCCAGTGGTGCCAGTGCACTCTCTGGGCTCACTGCTGTGCATCCCCAGTGGTGCCAGTGCACTCTCTTGACTCACTGCACTGCATCCCCAGTGGTGCCAGTGCACTCTCTGGACTCCTGGCAACACATCCCCGGTGGTGCCAGTGCACTCTCTGGACTCACTGCACTGCATCCCCAGTGGTGCCAGAGCACTCTCTGGACTCACTGCAGTGCATCCCCAGTGGTGCTAGTGCACTCTCTGGACTCACTGCACTGCATCCCCAGTGGTGCCAGTGCACTCTCTGGACTCACTGCACTGCATCCCCAGTGGTGCCAGTGCACTCTCTGGACTCCCGGCACCGCATCCCCAGTGGTGCCAGTGCACTCTCTGGGCTCACTGCAGTGCATCCCCAGTGGTGCCAGTGCACTCTCTTGACTCACTGCACTGCATCCCCATTGGTGCCAGTGTACTCACTGGACTCACTGCACTGCATTCCCCAGTGGTGCTAGTGCACTCTGTGGACTCACTGCAGTGCATCCCCAGTGGTGCCAGTGCACTCTCTGGACTCACTGAAGTGCATTCTCAGTGGTTCCAGTGCAGTCTGTGGACTCACTGCACTGCATCCCCAGTGGTGCCAGTGCACTCTCTGGACTCCCGGCAACACATCCCCGGTGGTGCCAGTGCACTCTCTGGACTCACTGCACTGCATCCCCAGTGGTGCCAGAGCACTCTCTGGACTCACTGCAGTGCATCCCCAGTGGTGCTAGTGCACTCTCTGGACTCACTGCACTGCATCCCCAGTGGTGCCAGTGCACTCTCTGGACTCACTGCACTGCATCCCCAGTGGTGCCAGTGCACTCTCTGGACTCCCGGCACCGCATCCCCAGTGGTGCCAGTGCACTCTCTGGGCTCACTGCAGTGCATCCCCAGTGGTGCCAGTGCACTCTCTTGACTCACTGCACTGCATCCCCATTGGTGCCAGTGTACTCACTGGACTCACTGCACTGCATTCCCCAGTGGTGCTAGTGCACTCTCTGGACTTGTTGTCGACGGAGGGAAGACACAAACGCTCAATATGAGTGTTAAGTATGCTTCAGCTTTAATGGATAGCTCAATTGTCTTTTATCGTGTACAGGATAATTAGCTCATACATATTGCAAAAGCCAAGCTCCTTATTGGTAAGCGTCATCTACTGCCCTATCTGTTAGTTCCGCATTCTTCTATCCGCTAGTTCCCCTTTCTAATCTAACTATAACTCCCAGGGCAGTATGCCCTCTACTATCATTGTTTCTAATTGCCTGGGATTTCTCACAAGAGTTCCCAGACAAGCTGCCTGGGATTTCTCACAAGAGTTCCCAGACAAGCCTTGCGTACGTGCCTTTGCTCTTGTTTTTCTAGACCAGCTGGGTGCGGTAATCCGCCATTTCCTTATCTTGCAGCTGCATGATATCAATGTGATTACGCGCAGCGAGCCAGTCCTCAACAATTCCCCCGTTTTTATTTTGAACCAAAAGCTTTCTATAGATTTTTCTATCAATCACCGCACACACTGCAATAAGCAAGGTACAATAAGCAACAGGGTCAAAAATCTCATGCAGAACTACGATTGTAAAGTAGTGTGCCTACTAGAATCTACATCAGTCAACAAGCCACTAAGCGCTAGGAATGTTGCTTCGCAGCGATACTGCTTCTTACTCGCACAGCACAATCACACAATCACACAATCACGCAGAGAGGCCTCTTGCACTTCTCATTCATACCACAAGACAATATCACTGAAAATAATTTGTGTGCAGCTTCAGGAGGTCCTTGTCTGCTCCCGTGGTGAGCGGCTGAGAGTGGAGACCCCTCCGAGGAAAAAATGCTCGGGGTGCACCTAGGGGCGTCCGTTCCACAGTCGATCCCACAGCCGAGCAGAGCGGCTCCTGGCGCAAGGAAGGATGCTATTATAGTTTGTATAATGACAGCAAAGAGATGCATTGCAATAAGGAGCACGTGTGGCATTGACCCCTTTTTTTTTTTTTTTTTTTTTTTTTTTTTTTTTTTTTTTTTTCTTTTTCGAGCAATTACACCTTACACATGCTATTACTGTTGCTAGAAAAACCCTACTAGTTAACTGCTCGAGCCTTTTTATTAGGCAACTAAATACTACTCGCGCCGCTACTATAATTAGGACAATTATTAGCAGTAAGCGTAGCCCTTCTTTTATCAGACCCAATATCCAACCCCCCATGTTCCCAAACCAATTTGCAAACAGTCTATCAAGCCAATTATCTTGGACCACTATCTTCTTGGTGTGGTCTCTCAGCCATTTCAGTTGCTCGTGGATTGACTCGCCATGGTCCGAGAGATTAAAACAGCACATTCCTTCGAGCTCTTCACACCCGTGGCCCTGTGCCAGCAGTAGAAAATCAATCGCCGCTCTGTTCTGTAACACAGCGTGTCGCAAGCTGTCCAGGTCCTGGGCCATTTCTGTGAGCATCTGCGTAGTCACATTTAATGTTTTCACCACTGTACTTCAAATCTACATTTTACAAAGTGACCAGCAAGTGTGCCACATTAACTGACCAACCTCTGAGATTTTACCTTTCATACCAGTGTCTTCTTGGGCTCTTTTAATTAAACACGTTTCTCATTCAAGTGAATTGAAATGCTTCAGTTGGTTTTATTCTCAGGAGCCTCATAAAAAACAAAGATATTGCACCCTCTTTGTTCAGTCATTCAATGTTCGTCTCTTTCACAGCAAATAATTACTTCATTGAAGTTAAAACTTCCAAACATAACTTACTAATAGTCTCCAATTTCAGCTCAGATCACTCGTTGAAAATACTCTGCTAAATACAGATAACTTACAATAACTTTAACAGTTAATTGTCCATAACAAACACCATGGTTTTTCTCCAGACCAATGTTCAAATTTTAAGACCACCCTTTAATATTTCTATGTACAGGTGAAAAACAGTCTTCAATTTTCTAGTCTTGTTTTAAATATAAAAGTTGGAAGGGACATTCAAGTTTCAAGTCTCCACACTGAACTTAAAAAAAAAAAAAAATCATGTGGAGGTAAACAAACCAAGTTGTATACTCCAGGAGGTAGAGGCCTTCAATTTGTGTTCATATATACATATGCACAGAATTCAGTGTTCCAACAGAAAAAGAATTAGCCAAAAAGTAATAAAAGTTATTTACTACTGTGACATTTCAAGACTTCCACAGCTTTGCCTAAAGACACAAACACAATTAACATAATTCCCTATGTGCTTTTTTTTTTTTTTTTTTTTTTTTTTTTTTTTTCTTTCCTTTTTTTTTTTTTTCTCTCAACTGTCCAGTGCAGGAAAAAATTCTCACAAAATTTCACAGACCTAAAATGTGCAAGCTAGTTTCTCTCTCTCCCTTTTTTTTTTTTTTTTTTTTTTTTTTTTTTTTTTTTTTCAAATGTCACATTTGCTTGTTTTACAGCCCAACAAGCTAGTTTCCCTAGACTAGCCATAGCATGAGCCACAGCCACTCCAGGCACAAGTGCCGCTGAAAAGAACCTTTCAGCAGGACCCCAGAGTTCGACCTGGTTATCGCAGTCACTCCCCAAAGTTTTTGAGACTGCGTCTCGTCCGTCGTTTCCATTGTTGAGTAATGTTTCGCAATTCTTGACTGTGTAGGTCAGGGGCAAACAAAGTCAAGCGTCCCAAATAGCATGGCCCCCCGTGCGCATTTGCTGGGATTCCCTGCCAGGCTCGATCTCCACAGATCAGGAATATACCAGGTGGTAAGGCCTTAGCAGTTTGCCTTGGCCATGTGCTTGACTTGTTCCCGTATGCCCCCATGGTGGTGTTGGTGGTGTCGTTGTACCCGCAATAGCTGCTATTAGCTTCGAACCCCCTTGTGTGAGAGGTCACATTAGTCCATTGAGTCATATTTTGTTTTCCTTTATTCCACATAAAGCACGTCTGTGTCCAGTTATTACTGGTGTTCCCTACCGCCACTGATCCCAACAAATCCAGTTCCTGGGGATCCCATGGCAAGCTCGTGTTCAGAGCCACTAGCGCCGCCACAACGGCGTCGGAGAGGTTGGACGAAAGATCGAACAAATCAGTACTTGCGGAATATGGTGCTAACAGTTGTTTCAGCTCCTCCTTGTTCCCTATTGGGACCCCGAACAAACAGGTGCGGAAGGGATCAGTCGCTTTGGCAAGAGACAGGCAGAATTGAGCCAATCGAGTTCCCTTCGGTATATGTAGCGGAGGGAACATGGCTGATACCATAATTTGTATCTCCCCAGTAAAGTCCTTATCAATAAGTCCTGTTAACACTAAAGCCCCATTTAATGTCGCCGATGACCTTCCAATCAGAAGTGCTCCAACAGGCTCATTATTAATTTTTACAGGTCCCATAACGCCTGTTTTCACCCCAACAGGCTTATTGTCCATCAAAGTCACATTTACTGCGGTTGCCAAGTCCAATCCCCAGGCTCCCTCTGGTGGCTGGTTGGAGGTGAAAGGATTCGTCTCGGTTGGAGTCTCCGCAGCTGCCGCCGCTGTTGAGGGGAAAGCCGCTTTTTGTGTCATCGCGGGGCGGCGGTTCCCGCTGGTCTTCCCGTTTCCCTGGGTCTTCCGCCGGCAAGCGGTTTCATTATGCGTATCAGATCGGCAAGAGGGACACCACACATTAGCCGTCCCACATTGCCTCTTTATATGACCCGCGATGCCACACCGATAGCAGCGTAGTGCAGGTCTTCTCGACGAGTGAGGTCCTTTTCCACTTTGCAGGGGGGCAAGGGCGGCGAATACCTGCGACTGACTAGCCTGCAGTCCCTGAGTAATACTTTCCCCTACCTTTCGAATAGCGTCAACCAATAGCGCTTGCGAGCCTATCGGTATCCGCGACAATCGATCAAGAGCCTCTTCTATAGTCCAGGTACTGGGCAGCGTATTTAGAACATTTCGAGAGGTTTGATTACAATTTTGAAGGGCGCATTGTTTAAGAATAGGGCCTTTGAGATATTCGGGTAACCCAGCTACCTGTATAGCTGCGGCAACCCTATCAATAAATGTTCCAAACGCTTCGTCTCGCCCTTGCTTGATGGACATATAGGAGGGCATTCCTCCAGGCTCCCTAATTTGGTCCAGTGCTCTCCTAGCTAGCGTCATGGTCGCTTTTGCCTTATCCGGCCCCATTAGGGCCTGGGCCTCCAAGCGATTGTATGCACCGACCCCCAAAAGCTCCTCCAGCGTGACCCCGTATAATGGATCTCCGGGCTGACGCTGCACCGCGACTGCCTCCTGACAAGCTGAATGCCAATGGGCATTAAACAGCAGGATCTGATGCTGCGTCAGTATTAGTTTCATGATATTACGAATATCGCCGGGGAGCAACACGTTAGTGGACCACAGATAGTCTAACATCTGTTTCGTTGGCTCCCCACGTATTCCTGACTCATTTACCGTGGCACGCAATTGGGTCAGTATTTTCCAGTCCAGATTTGTCATAGTAACAGTTATCTGGCCCTGGGCGTCTGGTGGAGAGTACACCACGGGGAAGGCGCCTACAAGCTCTGTCGCTGCCCCCACATCACCTTCACGTAACGCCTCCCCTGCTATTTTCGCCCAGAGTCCTGCTCTCTCCGACCCCCCTGATTCGAGTCGCATATCTTTCAAAAATGGATTCTTATTTCTCCCCTCGCCTGCCGCCTCTCCCTCGGGAGTTTCCAGGGGTAGAGGAGGTGCACTGGGTCGTGCCCCCTCTCCCCATCCCCCGGGTGCCTTCATGGTGAATTGTTGGACCGACGGAGGGAGGGGGTACGGATTGGCCTCTTCATCCGCCCTCAACGTTTTGCCCAGCCGCTCTGTTGCAGCGGCTGCTACTTTCTGTTCTACCCGATGTATTGTTAAAGCATTCGTAACAGCCCGCCACGGTTTTGCCAGCTTCTTAGCCGTCTTATTCTCACTAATCATTTCCTCAAACAATATATCACCAAACTTACGCCACTCATCCTCCTCAAACAATGTGTCAGGGTTAATAAAGCAGCCCTTCGCCACCCCATAGGCCACTAACCCCTGTAATTCTTTATGACAATCTATATCTGGCGTCTTACGCTTTTCTAAAAAGCACTTAAGTAAATTAATTGCCGCTTGTTTCTCCATGCTTACTCACGGTGCCGTTGCCCCCGTGCAAAGCGTGTCTTACGCTTTTCTAAAAAGCACTTAAGTAAATCTATTGCCGCTTGTTTCTCCATGCTTACTCACGGTGCCGTTGCCCCCGTACAAAGCTTCCGTTCGCGGCGTTCCGGCGGGACCCGCTATGGGTTCGTCCCGGGCGCTCTTCCCGAGTCGTCTTCTGCTCGCCCCAATCTTATGTTCCGCGGATTCCGGGTTACGTAGTCAGAACCGGCTTTCCCCTTGTACTCCGTCGCCTAATACCGGCTTACTCATTTCGGGTCCTCGTCCAGCAAGGGTCCCTGTTCGGGCGCCATTTGTTGTCGACGGAGGGAAGACACAAA
Organism: Anser brachyrhynchus; assembly: GCF_964034855.1. Classification (NCBI taxonomy): domain Eukaryota; kingdom Metazoa; phylum Chordata; class Aves; order Anseriformes; family Anatidae; genus Anser; species Anser brachyrhynchus. Next base: position 417,968 of record NW_027663688.1, on the reverse strand, counting down.
CGCTCAATATGAGTGTTAAGTATGCTTCAGCTTTAATGGATAGCTCAATTGTCTTTTATCGTGTACAGGATAATTAGCTCATACATATTGCAAAAGCCAAGCTCCTTATTGGTAAGCGTCATCTACTGCCCTATCTGTTAGTTCCGCATTCTTCTATCCGCTAGTTCCCCTTTCTAATCTAACTATAACTCCCAGGGCAGTATGCCCTCTACTATCATTGTTTCTAATTGCCTGGGATTTCTCACAAGAGTTCCCAGACAAGCTGCCTGGGATTTCTCACAAGAGTTCCCAGACAAGCCTTGCGTACGTGCCTTTGCTCTTGTTTTTCTAGACCAGCTGGGTGCGGTAATCCGCCATTTCCTTATCTTGCAGCTGCATGATATCAATGTGATTACGCGCAGCGAGCCAGTCCTCAACATGGACTCACTGCAGTGCATCCCCAGTGGTGCCAGTGCACTCTCTGGACTCACTGAAGTGCATTCTCAGTGGTTCCAGTGCACTCTGTGGACTCACTGCAGTGCATCCCCAGTGGTGCCAGTGCGCTCTCTGGACTCACTGCAGTGCATCCCCAGTGGTGCCAGTGCACTCTCTCGAGTCACTGCACTGCATCCCCAGTGCTGCCAGTGCACTCTCTGGACTCACTGCACTGCATCCCCAGTGGTGCCAGTGCACTCTCTGGACTCACAGCAGTGCATCCCCAGTGGTGCCAGTGCACTCTCTGGACTCACTGCACTGCATCCCCAGTGGTGCCACTGCACTCTCTGGACTCACTGCAGTGCATCCCCAGTGGTGCCAGTGCACTCTCTGGACTCACTGCAGTGCATCTCCACTGCTGCCAGTGCACTCTCTGGACTCACAGCAGTGCATCCCCAGTGGTGCCAGTGCACTCTCTGGACTCACTGCACTGCATCCCCAGTGGTGCCAATGCACTCTCTGGACTCACTGCACTGCATCCCCAGTGGTGCCAGTGCACTCTCTGGACTCACTGCACTGCATCCCAAGTGGTGCCAGTGCACTCTCTGGACTCACTGCAGTGCATCCCCAGTGGTGCCAGTGCACTCTCTCGAATCACTGCACTACATCCCCAGTGGTGCCAGTGCGCTCACTGGACTCACTGTACTGCATCATCAGTGGTGCCAGTGCACTCTCTGGAGTGACTGCAGTGCATCCCCAGTGGTGCCAGTGCACTCTCTGGACTCACTGTACTGCATTCCCAGTGGTGCTAGTGCACTCTCTGGACTCACTGCAGTGCATCCCCAGTGGTGCCAGTGCACTCTTTGGACTCACTGAAGTGCATTCTCAGTGGTGCCAGTGCACTCTCTGGACTCACTGCACTGCATCCCCAGTGGTGGCAGTGCACTCTCTGGACTCACTGAAGTGCATTCTCAGTGGTGCCAGTGCACTCTCTGGACTCACTGCACTGCATCCCCAGTGGTGCCAGTACACTCACTGGACTCACTGCACTGCATCCCCAGTGGTGCCAGTGCACTCTCTGGACTCACTGCACTGCATCCCCAGTGGTGCCAGTGCACTCTCTGGACTCACTGCAGTGCATCCCCAGTGGTGCCAGTGCAATCTCTGGACTCACTGCACTGCATCCCCAGTGGTGCCAGTGCAATCTCTGGACTCACTGCACTGCATCCCCAGTGGTGCCAGTGCACACTCTGGACTCACTGCACTGCATCCCCAGTGGTGCCAGTTCACTCTCTGGACTCACTGCACTGCAACCCCAGTGTTGCCAGTGCACTCTCTGGACTCACTGCACTGCATCCCCAGTATTGCCAGTGCACTCTCTGGACTCACTGCACTGCATCCCCAGTGGTGCCAGTGCACTCTCTGGACTCACTTCAGTGCATCCCCAGTGGTGCCAGAGCACTCTCTGGACTCACTGCACTGCATCCCCAGTGGTGCCAGTGCACTCTCTGGACTCACTGCACTGCAGCCCCAGTGGTGCCAGTGCACTCTCTGGACTCACTGCACTGCATCCCCAGTATTGCCAGTGCACTCTCTGGACTCACTGCACTGCATCCCCAGTGCTGCCAGTGCACTCTCTGGACTCACTGCACTGCATCCCCAGTGGTGCCACTGCACTCTCTGGACTCACTGAACTGCATGTCCAGTGCTGCCAGTGCACTCTCTGGACTCACTGCACTGCATCCCCAGTGGTGCCAATGCACTCACTGGACTCACTGCAGTGCATTCCCTCTGGTGCCAGTGCACTCTCTGGACTCACTGCACTGCATCCCCAGTGGTGCCAGTGCACTCTCTGGACTCACTGCAGTGCATCCCCAGTGGTGCCAGTGCACTCTCTGGACTCACTGCAGTGCATCACCAGTGGTGCCAGTGCACTCTCTGGACTCACTGCAGTGCATCCCCAGTGGTGCCAGTGCACTCTCTGGACTCACTGCACTGCATCCCCAGTGGTGCCAGTGCACTCTCTGGACTCACTGCACTGCATCCCCAGTGGTGCCAGAGCACTCTCTGGACTCACTGCACTGCATCCTCTGTGCTGCCAGTGCACTCTCTGGACTCACTGCACTGCATCCCCAGTGGTGCCAATGCACTCTCTGGACTCACTGTACTGCATCCCCAGTGGAGCGCGTGCACTCTCTGGACTCACTGAAGTGCATCCCCAGTGGTGCCAGTGCACTCTCTGGACTCACTGCACTGCATCCCCAGTGGTGCTAGTGCACTCTGTGGACTCACTGCAGTGCATCCCCAGTGGTGCCAGTGCACTCTCTGGACTCACTGAAGGGCATCCTCAGTGGTGGCAGTGCACTCTCTGGACTCACTGCAGTGCATCCCCAATGGTGCCAGTACACTCTCTGGACTCACTGCACTGCATCCCCAGTGGTGCCAGTGCACTCTCTGGACTCACTGCACTGCATCCCCAGTGGTGCCAGTGCACTCTCTGGACTCACTGCACTGCATCCCCAGTGGTGCCAGAGCACTCTCTGGACTCACTGCAGTGCATCCCCAGTGGTGCCAGTGCACTCTCTGGACTCACTGCACTGCATCCCCAGTGGTGACAGTGCACTCTCTGGACTCACTGCAGTGCATCCCCAGTGGTGCCAGTGCACTCTCTGGACTCACTGCAGTGCATCCCCAGTGGTGCCACTGCACTCTCTGGACTCACTGCAGTGCATCCCCAGTGGTGCCAGTGCACTCTCTGGACTCCCGGTACCGCATCCCCAGTGGTGCCAGTGCACTCTCTGGACTCACTGCAGTGCATCCCCTTGGTGCCAGTGTGTTGAGGACTGGCTCGCTGCGCGTGGTCACATTGATCTCGTGCAGCTGCAGGGTGGGGAGGTGGCGGATTGCCGCACCCAGCTGGTCTAGAGGAGCAAGAGCAAAGGCACGTACGCAAGGCTTGTCCGGGAACTCTTGCGAGAAATCCCAGGCAGTTAGAACCAATGACAGTAGAGGGCATACTGCCCTTGGAGTTATAGTTAGACTAGAAAAGGGAACTAGCGGCTAAAAGAATGCGGAACTAACCGGTAGGGCAGGAGATTACGCTAACCAATAAGGAGCTTGGCTTTTGCAATATGTATGAGCTAATTATCCTGTACACGATAAAAGAAAATTGAGCTATCCATTAAAGCTGAAGCATACTTAACACTCATATTGAGCGTTTGTGTCTTCCCTCCGTCGACAACAAATGGCGCCCGAACAGGGACCCTTGCTGGACGAGGACCCGAAACGAGTAAGCCGGTCTTAGGTGACGGAGAAAAAGGGAAAGCCGGTTCTGACTACGTAACCCGGATTCCGCGGAACACAAGATTGGGGCGAGCAGAAGGCGACTCGGGAAGAGCGCCCGGGACGAACCCATAGTGGGTCCCGCCGGAACGCCGCGAACAGAAGCTTTACACGGGGGCAACGGCACCGTAAGTAAGAATGGAGAAACAAGCGGCAGTTGATTTACTTAAGTGCTTTTTAGAAAAGCGTAAGACACCAGATATAGATTGTTATAAAGAGTTACCGGGGTTTCAAGAGTTGTGAAACATTACTCAACAATGGAGACGCCGGACGAGACGCAGTCTAAAAACTTTGGGGAGTGACTGTGATGACCAGGTCGAACTCTGGGGTCCTGCCGAAAGATTCTTTTCGGCGGCACTTGTGCCTGGAGTGGCGGTAGCCCATGCTATGGCTAGCCTTGGGAAACTAGCTTGTTGGACTGTAAAACAAGCAAATGTGACTACGCAGATACTCACAGAAATGGCCCAGGACCTGGATAGCCTGCGACACGCTGTATTACAGAACAGAGCGGCGATTGATTTTCTACTGCTGGCACAGGGCCACGGGTGTGAAGAGCTCGAAGGAATGTGCTGTTTTAATCTCTCGGACCATGGCGAGTCAATCCACGAGCAGCTGAAATGGCTGAGAGACCACACCAAGAAGATAGTGGTCCAGAATAATTGGCTTGATGAACTATTTGCGAGTTGGTTTGGGAACATGGGAGGCTGGATATTGGGTCTCATAAAAGAAGGGCTACGCTTACTGCTAATAATCGCACTAATCATAGTAGCGGCGCGAGTAATATTTAGTTGTCTAACAAAAAGGCTCGAGCAACTAACTAATAAGGTTTTTCTAGCACAAAATAAAAACGGGGGAATTGTTGAGGACTGGCTCGCTGCGCGTGGTCACATTGATCTCGTGCAGCTGCAGGGTGGGGAGGTGGCGGATTGCCGCACCCAGCTGGTCTAGAGGAGCAAGAGCAAAGGCACGTACGCAAGGCTTGTCCGGGAACTCTTGCGAGAAATCCCAGGCAGTTAGAACCAATGACAGTAGAGGGCATACTGCCCTTGGAGTTATAGTTAGACTAGAAAAGGGAACTAGCGGCTAAAAGAATGCGGAACTAACCGGTAGGGCAGGAGATTACGCTAACCAATAAGGAGCTTGGCTTTTGCAATATGTATGAGCTAATTATCCTGTACACGATAAAAGACAATTGAGCTATCCATTAAAGCTGAAGCATACTTAACACTCATATTGAGCGTTTGTGTCTTCCCTCCGTCGACAACACCAGTGCACTCTCTGGACTCACTGCACTGCATCCCCAGTGGTGCCAGTGCACTCTCTGGACTCACTGCACTGCATCCCCAGTGGTGCCAGCGCACTCTCTGGACTCACTGCACTGCATCCCCAGTGGTGCCAGTGCACTCTCTGGACTCACTGCAGTGCATCCCCAGTGGTGCCAGTGCACTCTCTGGACTCACTGCACTGCATCCCCAGTGGTACCAGTGCACTCTGTGGACTCACTGCAGTGCATCCCCAGTGGTGCCAGTGCACTCTCTGGACTCACTGCACTGCATCCCCAGTGGTGCCAATGCACTCTCTGGACTCACTGCACTGCATCCCCAGTGGTGCCAGTGCACTCTCTGGACTCACTGAAGTGCATCCCCAGTGGTGCCAGTGCACTCTCTAGAGTCACTGCACTGCATCCCCAGTGGTGCTAGTGCCTTCTGTGGACTCACTGCAGTGCATCCCCAGTGGTGCCAGTGCACTCTCTGGACTCACTGAAGGGCATTCTCAGTGGTGCCAGTGCACTCTCTGGACTCACTGCAGTGCATCCCCAGTGGTGCCAGTACACTCACTGGACTGACTGCACTGCATCCCCAGTGGTGCCAGTGCACTCTCTGGACTCACCGCACCGCATCCCCAGTGGTGCCAGTGCACTCTCTGGAGTAACTGCAGTGCATCACCAGTGGTGCCAGTGCACTCTCTGGACTCACTGCACTGCATCCCAGTGGTGCCAGTGCACTCTCTGGACTCACTGCACTGCATCCCCAGTGGTGCCAGAGAACTCTCTGGACTCACTGCACTGCATCCCCAGTGGTGCCAGTGCACTCTCTGGACTCACTGCACTGCATCCCCAGTGGTGCCAGTGCACTCTCTGGACTCCCGGCAACGCATCCCCAGTGGTGCCAGTGCACTCTCTGGGCTCACTGCAGTGCATCCCCAGTGGTGCCAGTGCACTCTCTTGACTCACTGCACTGCATCCCCAGTGGTGCCAGTGCACTCACTGGATTCACTGCACTGCATTCCCAGTGGTGCTAGTTCACTCTCTGGACTCACTGCAGTGCATCCCCAGTGGTGCCAGTGCACTCTCTGGACTCACTGAAGTGCATTCTCAGTGGTGCCAGTGCACTCTGTGGACTCACTGCAGTGCATCCCCAGTGGTGCCAGTGCGCTCTCTGGACTCACTGCAGTGCATCCCCAGTGGTGCCAGTGCACTCTCTGGACTCACTGCAGTGCATCCCCACTGGTGCCAGTGCACTCACTGGATTCACTGCACTACATTCCCAGTGGTGCTAGTTCACTCTCTGGACTCACTGCAGTGCATCCCCAGTGGTGCTAGTGCACTCTTTGGACTCACTGAAGTGCATTCTCAGTGGTGACAGTGCACTCTCTGGACTCACTGCAGTGCATCCCCAGTGGTGCCAGTACACTCTCTGGACTCACTGCACTGCATCCCCAGTGGTGCTAGTGCACTCTGTGGACTCAATGCAGTGCATCCCCAGTGGTGCCAGTGCACTCTCTGGACTCACTGAAGGGCATTCTCAGTGGTGCCAGTGCACTCTCTGGACTCACTGCAGTGCATCACCAGTGGTGCCAGTGCACTCTCTGGACTCACTGCACCGCATCCCCAGTGGTGCCAGTGCACTCTCTGGAGTAACTGCAGTGCATCACCAGTGGTGCCAGTGCACTCTCTGGACTCACTGCAGTGCATCCCCAGTGGTGCCAGTGCACTCTCTGGACTCACTGCACTGCATCCCCAGTGGTGCCAGAGTACTCTCTGGACTCACTGCACTGCATCCCCAGTGCTGCCTGTGCACTCTCTGGACTCACTGCACTGCATCCCCAGTGGTGCCACTGCACTCTCTGGACTCACTGCACTGCATCCCCAGTGGTGCCAGTGCACTCCCTGCACTCACTGCACTGCATCCCCAGTGGTGCCAGTGCACTCACTGGACTCACTGCAGTGCATTCCCTCTGGTGCCAGTGCACTCTCTGGACTCACTGCAGTGCATCCCCAGTGGTGCCAGTGCACTCTCTTGACTCACTGCAGTGCATCGCCAGTGGTGCCAGTGCACTCTCTGGACTCACTGCACTGCATCCCCAGTGGTGCCAGTGCACTCTCTGGACTCACTGAAGTGCATCCCCCGTGGTGCCAGTGCGATCTCTGGACTCACTGCACTGCATTCCCAGTGGTGCCAGTGCACACTCTGGACTCACTGCACTGCATACCCAGTGGTGCCAGAGCACTCTCTGGACTCACTGCACTGCATCCCCAGTGGAGCCAGTGCACTCTCTGGACTCACTGCACTGCATCCCCAGTGGTGGCAGTGCACTCTGTGGACTCACTGCAGTGCATCCCCAGTGGAGCCCGTGCACTCTCTGGACTCACTGAAGTGCATCCCCAGTGGTGCCAGTGCACTCTCTGGACTCACTGCACTGCATCCCCAGTGGTGACAGTGCACTCTCTGGACTCACTGCAGTGCATCCCCAGTGGTGCCAGTGCACTCTCTGGACTCACTGAAGTTCATTCTCAGTGGTGCCAGTGCACTCTCTGGACTCACTGCAGTGCATCCCCAGTGGTGCCAGTACACTCACTGGACTGACTGCACTGCATCCCCAGTGGTGCTAGTGCAGTCTCTGCACTCACTGCACTGCATCGCCAGTGGTGCCAGAGCACTCTCTGGACTCACTGCAGTGCATCCCCAGTGGTGCCAGTGCACTCTCTGGACTCACTGTACTGCATCCCCAGTGGTGCCAGTGCACTCTGTGGACTCACTGCTGTGCATCCCCATTGGTGCCAGTGCACTCTCTGGACTCACTGCACTGCATCCCCAGTGGTGCCAGTGCACTCTCTGGACTCACTGCACTGCATCCCCAGTGGTGCAAGTGCACTCTCTGGACTCACTGCAGTGCATCCCAAGTGGTGCCAATGCACTCTCTGGACTCACTGCAGTGCATCCCCAGTGGTGCCAGTACACTCACTGGACTTACTGCACTGCATCCCCAGTGGTGCCAGTGCAGTCTCTGCACTCACTGAAGTGCATCCCCAGTGGTGCCAGTGAACTCTCTGGACTCACTGCAGTGCGTCCCCAGTGGTGCCAGTGCACTCTCTGGACTCACTGCACTGCATCCCCAGTGGTGCCAGTGCACTCTCTGGACTCACTGCACTGCATCCCCAGTGGTGCCAGTGCACTTTCTGGACTCACTGCACTGCATCTCCAATGGTGCCAGTGCACTCTCTGGACTCACTGCACTGCATCCCCAGTGGAGCCAGTGCACTCTCTGGACTCACTGAAGTGCATCCCCATTGGTGCCAGTGCACTCTCTGGACTCACTGCACTGCATCCCCAGTGGTGCCAGAGTACTCTCTGGACTCACTGCACTGCATCCCCAGTGCTGCCTGTGCACTCTCTGGACTCACTGCACTGCATCCCCAGTGGTGCCACTGCACTCTCTGGACTCACTGCACTGCATCCCCAGTGGTGCCAGTGCACTCCCTGCACTCACTGCACTGCATCCCCAGTGGTGCCAGTGCACTCACTGGACTCACTGCAGTGCATTCCCTCTGGTGCCAGTGCACTCTCTGGACTCACTGCAGTGCATCCCCAGTGGTGCCAGTGCACTCTCTTGACTCACTGCAGTGCATCGCCAGTGGTACCAGTGCACTCTCTGGACTCACTGCACTGCATCCCCAGTGGTGCCAGTGCACTCTCTGGACTCACTGAAGTGCATCCCCCGTGGTGCCAGTGCGATCTCTGGACTCACTGCACTGCATTCCCAGTGGTGCCAGTGCACACTCTGGACTCACTGCACTGCATACCCAGTGGTGCCAGAGCACTCTCTGGACTCACTGCACTGCATCCCCAGTGGAGCCAGTGCACTCTCTGGACTCACTGCACTGCATCCCCAGTGGTGCCAGTGCACTCTGTGGACTCACTGCAGTGCATCCCCAGTGGAGCCCGTGCACTCTCTGGACTCACTGAAGTGCATCCCCAGTGGTGCCAGTGCACTCTCTGGACTCACTGCACTGCATCCCCAGTGGTGCCAGTGCACTCTCTGGACTCACTGCAGTGCATCCCCAGTGGTGCCAGTGCACTCTCTGGACTCACTGAAGTGCATTCTCAGTGGTGCCAGTGCACTCTCTGGACTCACTGCAGTGCATCCCCAGTGGTGCCAGTACACTCACTGGACTGACTGCACTGCATCCCCAGTGGTGCTAGTGCAGTCTCTGGACTCACTGCACTGCATCCCCAGTCGTGCCAGTGCACTCTGTGGACTCACTGCTGTGCATCCCCATTGGTGCCAGTGCACTCTCTGGACTCACTGCACTGCATCCCCAGTGGTGCCAGTGCACTCTCTGGACTCACTGCACTGCATCCCCAGTGGTGCAAGTGCACTCTCTGGACTCACTGCAGTGCATCCCAAGTGGTGCCAATGCACTCTCTGGACTCACTGCAGTGCATCCCCAGTGGTGCCAGTACACTCACTGGACTTACTGCACTGCATCCCCAGTGGTGCCAGTGCAGTCTCTGCACTCACTGAAGTGCATCCCCAGTGGTGCCAGTGAACTCTCTGGACTCACTGCAGTGCGTCCCCAGTGGTGCCAGTGCACTCTCTGGACTCACTGCACTGCATCCCCAGTGGTGCCAGTGCACTCTCTGGACTCACTGCACTGCATCCCCAGTGGTGCCAGTGCACTTTCTGGACTCACTGCACTGCATCTCCAATGGTGCCAGTGCACTCTCTGGACTCACTGCACTGCATCCCCAGTGGAGCCAGTGCACTCTCTGGACTCACTGAAGTGCATCCCCATTGGTGCCAGTGCACTCTCTGGACTCACTGCACTGCATCCCCAGTGGTGCTAGTGCAGTCTCTGCACTCACTGCACTGCATCGCCAGTGGTGCCAGAGCACTCTCTGGACTCACTGCAGTGCATCCCCAGTGGTGCAAGTGCACTCTCTGGACTCACTGCAGTGCATCCCAAGTGGTGCCAATGCACTCTCTGGACTCACTGCAGTGCATCCCCAGTGGTGCCAGTACACTCACTGGACTTACTGCACTGCATCCCCAGTGGTGCCAGTGCAGTCTCTGCACTCACTGAAGTGCATCCCCAGTGGTGCCAGTGAACTCTCTGGACTCACTGCAGTGCGTCCCCAGTGGTGCCAGTGCACTCTCTGGACTCACTGCACTGCATCCCCAGTGGTGCCAGTGCACTCACTGGACTCACTATACTGCATCACCAGTGGTGCCAGTGCACTCTCTGGACTCACTGCACTGCATCCCCAGTGTTGCCAGTGCATTCACTGGACTCACTGTACTGCATCTCCAGTGGTGCCAGTGCACTCTCTGGACTCACTGCAGTGCATCCCCAGTGGTGCCAGTGCACTCTCTGGACTCACTGAAGTGCATTCTCAGTGGTGCCAGTGCACTCTGTGGACTCACTGCAGTGCATCCCCAGTGGTGCCAATGCGCTCTCTGGACTCACTGCAGTGCATCCCCAGTGGTGCCAGTGCACTCTCTGGACTCACTGCACTGCATCCCCAGTGCTGCCAGTGCACTCTGTGGACTCACTGCACTGCATCCCCAGTGGTGCCAGTGCACTCTCTGGACTCACTGCACTGCATCCCCAGTGGTGCCAGTGCACTCTCTGGACTCACTGCACTGCATCCCCAGTGGTGACAGTGCACTCTCTGGACTCACTGCACTGCATCCCCAGTGGTACCAGTGCACACTGTGGACTCACTGCAGTGCATCCCCAGTGCTGCCAGTGCACTCTCTGGACTCACTGCACTGCATCCCCAGTGGTGCCAATGCACTCTCTGGACTCACTGCACTGCATCCCCAGTGGTGCCAGTGCACTCTCTGGACTCACTGCACTGCATCCCAAGTGGTGCCAGTGCACTCTCTGGACTCACTGCACTGCATCCCCAGTGGTGCCAGTGCACTCTCTGGACGCACTGCACTGCATCCCCAGTGGTGCCAGTGCACTCTCTGGACTCACTGCACTGCATCCCAAGTGGTGCCAGTGCACTCTCTGGAGTCACTGCACTGCATCCCCAGTGGTGCCAGTGCACTCTCTGGAGTCACTGCACTACATCCCCAGTGGTGCCAGTGCACTCACTGGACTCACTGTACTGCATCATCAGTGGTGCCAGTGCACTCTCTGGACTCACTGCAGTGCATCCCCAGTGGTGCCAGTGCACTCTCTGGACTCACTGCACTGCATCCCCAGTGGTGCCAGTGCACTCTCTGGACTCACTGCACTGCATCCCCAGTGGTGCAAGTGCACTCTCTGGACTCACTGCAGTGCATCCCAAGTGGTGCCAATGCACTCTCTGGACTCACTGCAGTGCATCCCCAGTGGTGCCAGTACACTCACTGGACTCACTGCAGTGCATCCCCAGTGGTGCCAGTACACTCACTGGACTTACTGCACTGCATCCCCAGTGGTGCCAGTGCAGTCTCTGCACTCACTGAAGTGCATCCCCAGTGGTGCCAGTGAACTCTCTGGACTCACTGCAGTGCGTCCCCAGTGGTGCCAGTGCACTCTCTGGACTCACTGCACTGCATCCCCAGTGGTGCCAGTGCACTCACTGGACTCACTATACTGCATCACCAGTGGTGCCAGTGCACTCTCTGGACTCACTGCACTGCATCCCCAGTGTTGCCAGTGCATTCACTGGACTCACTGTACTGCATCTCCAGTGGTGCCAGTGCACTCTCTGGACTCACTGCAGTGCATCCCCAGTGGTGCCAGTGCACTCTCTGGACTCACTGCAGTGCATCCCCACTGGTGCCAGTGCACTCACTGGATTCACTGCACTACATTCCCAGTGGTGCTAGTTCACTCTCTGGACTCACTGCAGTGCATCCCCAGTGGTGCCAGTGCACTCTTTGGACTCACTGAAGTGCATTCTCAGTGGTGCCAGTCCACTCTCTGGACTCACTGCACTGCATCCCCAGTGGTGCCAGTGCGCTCTCTGGCCTCACTGAAGTGCATTCTCAGTGGTGCCAGTGCACTCTCTGGACTCACTGCAGTGCATCCCCAGTGGTGCCAGTGCACTCTCTGGACTCACTGAAGTGCATTCTCAGTGGTGCCAGTGCACTCTCTGGACTCACTGCACTGCATCCCCAGTGGTGCCAGTACACTCACTGGACTGACTGCACTGCATCCCCAGTGGTGCTAGTGCAGTCTCTGCACTCACTGCACTGCATCGCCAGTGGTGCCAGAGCACTCTCTGGACTCACTGCAGTGCATCCCCAGTGGTGCCAGTGCACTCTCTGGACTCACGGTACTGCATCCACAGTGGTGCCAGTGCACTCTCTGGACTCACTGCTGTGCATCCCCATTGGTGCCAGTGCACTCTCTGGACTCACTGCACTGCATCCCCAGTGGTGCCAGTGCACTCTCTGGACTCACTGCACTGCATCCCCAGTGGTGCAAGTGCACTCTCTGGACTCACTGCAGTGCATCCCAAGTGGTGCCAATGCACTCTCTGGACTCACTGCAGTGCATCCCCAGTGGTGCCAGTACACTCACTGGACTTACTGCACTGCATCCCCAGTGGTGCCAGTGCAGTCTCTGCACTCACTGAAGTGCATCCCCAGTGGTGCCAGTGAACTCTCTGGACTCACTGCTGTGCGTCCCCAGTGGTGCCAGTGCACTCTCTGGACTCACTGCACTGCATCCCCAGTGGTGCCAGTGCACTCTCTGGACTCACTGTACTGCATCCCCAGTGGTGCCAGTGCACTCTCTGGACTCACTGCACTGCATCTCCAATGGTGCCAGTGCACTCTCTGGACTCACTGCACTGCATCCCCAGTGGAGCCAGTGCACTCTCTGGACTCACTGAAGTGCATCCCCATTGGTGCCAGTGCACTCTCTGGACTCACTGCACTGCATCCCCAGTGGTGCCAGTGCACTCTCTGGACTCACTGCACTGCATCCCCAGTGGTGCAAGTGCACTCTCTGGACTCACTGCAGTGCATCCCAAGTGGTGCCAATGCACTCTCTGGACTCACTGCAGTGCATCCCCAGTGGTGCCAGTACACTCACTGGACTCACTGCACTGCATCCCCAGTGCTGCCAGTGCAGTCTCTGCACTCACTGAAGTGCATCTCCAGTGGTGCCAGTGAACTCTTTGGACTCACTGCAGTGCATCCCCAGTGGTGCCAGTGCACTCTCTGGACTCACTGCACTGCATCCCCAGTGGTGCCAGTGCACTCTCTGGACTCACTGCACTGCATCCCCAGTGGTGCCAGTGCACTCTCTGGACTCACTGTACTGCATCCCCAGTGGTGCCAGTGCACTCTCTTGACTCACTGCACTGCATCCCCAGTGGTGCCAGTGCACTCACTGGATTCACTGCACTGCATCCCCAGTGGTGCTAGTGCACTCTCTGGACTCACTGCAGTGCATCCCCAGTGGTACCAGTGCACTCTCTGGACTCACTGAAGTGCATTCTCAGTGGTGCCAGTGCACTCTGTGGACTCACTGCAGTGCATCCCCAGTGGTGCCAATGCGCTCTCTGGACTCACTGCAGTGCATCCCCAGTGGTGCCAGTGCACTCTCTGGACTCACTGCACTGCATCCCCAGTGCTGCCAGTGCACTCTGTGGACTCACTGCACTGCATCCCCAGTGGTGCCAGTGCACTCTCTGGACTCACTGCACTGCATCCCCAGTGGTGCCAGTGCACTCTCTGGACTCACTGCACTGCATCCCCAGTGGTGACAGTGCACTCTCTGGACTCACTGCACTGCATCCCCAGTGGTACCAGTGCACACTGTGGACTCACTGCAGTGCATCCCCAGTGCTGCCAGTGCACTCTCTGGACTCACTGCACTGCATCCCCAGTGGTGCCAATGCACTCTCTGGACTCACTGCACTGCATCCCCAGTGGTGCCAGTGCACTCTCTGGACTCACTGCACTGCATCCCAAGTGGTGCCAGTGCACTCTCTGGACTCACTGCACTGCATCCCCAGTGGTGCCAGTGCACTCTCTGGACGCACTGCACTGCATCCCCAGTGGTGCCAGTGCACTCTCTGGACTCACTGCACTGCATCCCAAGTGGTGCCAGTGCACTCTCTGGAGTCACTGCACTGCATCCCCAGTGGTGCCAGTGCACTCTCTGGAGTCACTGCACTACATCCCCAGTGGTGCCAGTGCACTCACTGGACTCACTGTACTGCATCATCAGTGGTGCCAGTGCACTCTCTGGACTCACTGCAGTGCATCCCCAGTGGTGCCAGTGCACTCTCTGGACTCACTGCACTGCATCCCCAGTGGTGCCAGTGCACTCTCTGGACTCACTGCACTGCATCCCCAGTGGTGCAAGTGCACTCTCTGGACTCACTGCAGTGCATCCCAAGTGGTGCCAATGCACTCTCTGGACTCACTGCAGTGCATCCCCAGTGGTGCCAGTACACTCACTGGACTCACTGCAGTGCATCCCCAGTGGTGCCAGTACACTCACTGGACTTACTGCACTGCATCCCCAGTGGTGCCAGTGCAGTCTCTGCACTCACTGAAGTGCATCCCCAGTGGTGCCAGTGAACTCTCTGGACTCACTGCAGTGCGTCCCCAGTGGTGCCAGTGCACTCTCTGGACTCACTGCACTGCATCCCCAGTGGTGCCAGTGCACTCTCTGGACTCACTGCACTGCATCCCCAGTGGTGCCAGTGCACTTTCTGGACTCACTGCACTGCATCTCCAATGGTGCCAGTGCACTCTCTGGACTCACTGCACTGCATCCCCAGTGGTGCCAGTGCACTCTCTGGACTCACTGCACTGCATCCCCAGTGGTGCAAGTGCACTCTCTGGACTCACTGCAGTGCATCCCAAGTGGTGCCAATGCACTCTCTGGACTCACTGCAGTGCATCCCCAGTGGTGCCAGTACACTCACTGGACTCACTGCACTGCATCCCCAGTGCTGCCAGTGCAGTCTCTGCACTCACTGAAGTGCATCCCCAGTGGTGCCAGTGAACTCTCTGGACTCACTGCAGTGCATCCCCAGTGGTGCCAGTGCACTCTCTGGACTCACTGCACTGCATCCCCAGTGGTGCCAGTGCACTCTCTGGACTCACTGCACTGCATCCCCAGTGGTGCCAGTGCACTCTCTGGACTCACTGTACTGCATCCCCAGTGGTGCCAGTGCACTCTCTTGACTCACTGCACTGCATCCCCAGTGGTGCCAGTGCACTCACTGGATTCACTGCACTGCATCCCCAGTGGTGCTAGTGCACTCTCTGGACTCACTGCAGTGCATCCCCAGTGGTACCAGTGCACTCTCTGGACTCACTGAAGTGCATTCTCAGTGGTGCCAGTGCACTCTGTGGACTCACTGCAGTGCATCCCCAGTGGTGCCAATGCGCTCTCTGGACTCACTGCAGTGCATCCCCAGTGGTGCCAGTGCACTCTCTGGACTCACTGCACTGCATCCCCAGTGCTGCCAGTGCACTCTCTGGACTCACTGCACTGCATCCCCAGTGGTGCCAGTGCACTCTCTGGACTCACTGCACTGCATCCCCAGTGGTGCCAGTGCACTCTCTGGACTCACTGCAGTGCATCCCCAGTGGTGCCAGTGCACTCTCTGGACTCACTGCACTGCATCCCCAGTGGTACCAGTGCACACTGTGGACTCACTGCAGTGCATCCCCAGTGCTGCCAGTGCACTCTCTGGACTCACTGCACTGCATCCCCAGTGGTGCCAATGCACTCTCTGGACTCACTGCACTGCATCCCCAGTGGTGCCAGTGCACTCTCTGGACTCACTGCACTGCATCCCAAGTGGTGCCAGTGCACTCTCTGGACTCACTGCACTGCATCCCCAGTGGTGCCAGTGCACTCTCTCGAGTCACTGCACTACATCCCCAGTGGTGCCAGTGCACTCACTGGACTCACTGTACTGCATCATCAGTGGTGCCAGTGCACTCTCTGGACTCACTGCAGTGCATCCCCAGTGGTGCCAGTGCACTCTCTGGACTCACTGCACTGCATCCCCAGTGGTGCCAGTGCACTCTCTGGACTCACTGCACTGCATCCCCAGTGGTGCCAGTGCACTCTCTGGACTCACTGCACTGCATCCCAAGTGGTGCCAGTGCACTCTCTGGAGTCACTGCACTGCATCCCCAGTGGTGCCAGTGCACTCTCTCGAGTCACTGCACTACATCCCCAGTGGTGCCAGTGCACTCACTGGACTCACTGTACTGCATCATCAGTGGTGCCAGTGCACTCTCTGGACTCACTGCAGTGCATCCCCAGTGGTGCCAGTGCACTCTCTGGACTCACTGCACTGCATCCCCAGTGGTGCCAGTGCACTCTCTGGACTCACTGCACTGCATCCCCAGTGGTGCAAGTGCACTCTCTGGACTCACTGCAGTGCATCCCAAGTGGTGCCAATGCACTCTCTGGACTCACTGCAGTGCATCCCCAGTGGTGCCAGTACACTCACTGGACTCACTGCACTGCATCCCCAGTGGTGCCAGTGCAGTCTCTGCACTCACTGAAGTGCATCCCCAATGGTGCCAGTGAACTCTCTGGACTCACTGCAGTGCATCCCCAGTGGTGCCAGTGCACTCTCTGGACTCACTGCACTGCATCCCCAGTGGTGCCAGTGCACTCTCTGGACTCACTGCACTGCATCTCCAATGGTGCCAGTGCACTCTCTGGACTCACTGCACTGCATCCCCAGTGGTGCCAGTGCACTTTCTGGACTCACTGCACTGCATCTCCAATGGTGCCAGTGCACTCTCTGGACTCACTGCACTGCATCCCCAGTGGAGCCAGTGCACTCTCTGGACTCACTGAAGTGCATCCCCATTGGTGCCAGTGCACTCTCTGGACTCACTGCACTGCATCCCCAGTGGTGCCAGTGCACTCTCTGGACTCACTGCACTGCATCCCCAGTGGTGCAAGTGCACTCTCTGGACTCACTGCAGTGCATCCCAAGTGGTGCCAATGCACTCTCTGGACTCACTGCAGTGCATCCCCAGTGGTGCCAGTACACTCACTGGACTCACTGCACTGCATCCCCAGTGCTGCCAGTGCAGTCTCTGCACTCACTGAAGTGCATCTCCAGTGGTGCCAGTGAACTCTTTGGACTCACTGCAGTGCATCCCCAGTGGTGCCAGTGCACTCTCTGGACTCACTGCACTGCATCCCCAGTGGTGCCAGTGCACTCTCTGGACTCACTGCACTGCATCCCCAGTGGTGCCAGTGCACTCTCTGGACTCACTGTACTGCATCCCCAGTGGTGCCAGTGCACTCTATTGACTCACTGCACTTCATCCCCAGTGGTGCCAGTGCACTCACTGGATTCACTGCACTGCATCCCCAGTGGTGCTAGTGCACTCTCTGGACTCACTGCAGTGCATCCCCAGTGGTACCAGTGCACTCTCTGGACTCACTGAAGTGCATTCTCAGTGGTGCCAGTGCACTCTGTGGACTCACTGCAGTGCATCCCCAGTGGTGCCAATGCGCTCTCTGGACTCACTGCAGTGCATCCCCAGTGGTGCCAGTGCACTCTCTGGACTCACTGCACTGCATCCCCAGTGCTGCCAGTGCACTCTGTGGACTCACTGCACTGCATCCCCAGTGGTGCCAGTGCACTCTCTGGACTCACTGCACTGCATCCCCAGTGGTGCCAGTGCACTCTCTGGACTCACTGCACTGCATCCCCAGTGGTGACAGTGCACTCTCTGGACTCACTGCACTGCATCCCCAGTGGTACCAGTGCACACTGTGGACTCACTGCAGTGCATCCCCAGTGCTGCCAGTGCACTCTCTGGACTCACTGCACTGCATCCCCAGTGGTGCCAATGCACTCTCTGGACTCACTGCACTGCATCCCCAGTGGTGCCAGTGCACTCTCTGGACTCACTGCACTGCATCCCAAGTGGTGCCAGTGCACTCTCTGGACTCACTGCACTGCATCCCCAGTGGTGCCAGTGCACTCTCTGGACGCACTGCACTGCATCCCCAGTGGTGCCAGTGCACTCTCTGGACTCACTGCACTGCATCCCAAGTGGTGCCAGTGCACTCTCTGGAGTCACTGCACTGCATCCCCAGTGGTGCCAGTGCACTCTCTGGAGTCACTGCACTACATCCCCAGTGGTGCCAGTGCACTCACTGGACTCACTGTACTGCATCATCAGTGGTGCCAGTGCACTCTCTGGACTCACTGCAGTGCATCCCCAGTGGTGCCAGTGCACTCTCTGGACTCACTGCACTGCATCCCCAGTGGTGCCAGTGCACTCTCTGGACTCACTGCACTGCATCCCCAGTGGTGCAAGTGCACTCTCTGGACTCACTGCAGTGCATCCCAAGTGGTGCCAATGCACTCTCTGGACTCACTGCAGTGCATCCCCAGTGGTGCCAGTACACTCACTGGACTCACTGCAGTGCATCCCCAGTGGTGCCAGTGCACTCTCTGGACTCACTGCACTGCATCCCCAGTGGTGCAAGTGCACTCTCTGGACTCACTGCAGTGCATCCCAAGTGGTGCCAATGCACTCTCTGGACTCACTGCAGTGCATCCCCAGTGGTGCCAGTACACTCACTGGACTCACTGCACTGCATCCCCAGTGGTGCCAGTGCAGTCTCTGCACTCACTGAAGTGCATCCCCAATGGTGCCAGTGAACTCTCTGGACT
The DNA here is from genome assembly GCF_964034855.1 of Anser brachyrhynchus. Lineage (NCBI taxonomy): Eukaryota > Metazoa > Chordata > Aves > Anseriformes > Anatidae > Anser > Anser brachyrhynchus. The sequence continues at coordinate 399,297 of NW_027663688.1, read as the reverse complement.
CACTGCAGTGCATCCCCAGTGGTGCCAGTGCACTCTCTGGACTCACTGCACTGCATCCCCAGTGGTGCCAGTGCACTCTCTGGACTCACTGCACTGCATCTCCAATGGTGCCAGTGCACTCTCTGGACTCACTGCACTGCATCCCCAGTGGTGCCAGTACACTCACTGGACTCACTGCACTGCATCCCCAGTGCTGCCAGTGCAGTCTCTGCACTCACTGAAGTGCATCCCCAGTGGTGCCAGTGAACTCTCTGGACTCACTGCAGTGCATCCCCAGTGGTGCCAGTGCACTCTCTGGACTCACTGCACTGCATCCCCAGTGGTGCCAGTACACTCACTGGACTCACTGCACTGCATCCCCAGTGCTGCCAGTGCAGTCTCTGCACTCACTGAAGTGCATCCCCAGTGGTGCCAGTGAACTCTCTGGACTCACTGCAGTGCATCCCCAGTGGTGCCAGTGCACTCTCTGGACTCACTGCACTGCATCCCCAGTGGTGCCAGTGCACTCTCTGGACTCACTGCACTGCATCCCCAGTGGTGCCAGTGCACTCTCTGGACTCACTGTACTGCATCCCCAGTGGTGCCAGTGCACTCTCTTGACTCACTGCACTGCATCCCCAGTGGTGCCAGTGCACTCACTGGATTCACTGCACTGCATCCCCAGTGGTGCTAGTGCACTCTCTGGACTCACTGCAGTGCATCCCCAGTGGTACCAGTGCACTCTCTGGACTCACTGAAGTGCATTCTCAGTGGTGCCAGTGCACTCTGTGGACTCACTGCAGTGCATCCCCAGTGGTGCCAATGCGCTCTCTGGACTCACTGCAGTGCATCCCCAGTGGTGCCAGTGCACTCTCTGGACTCACTGCACTGCATCCCCAGTGCTGCCAGTGCACTCTCTGGACTCACTGCACTGCATCCCCAGTGGTGCCAGTGCACTCTCTGGACTCACTGCACTGCATCCCCAGTGGTGCCAGTGCACTCTCTGGACTCACTGCAGTGCATCCCCAGTGGTGCCAGTGCACTCTCTGGACTCACTGCACTGCATCCCCAGTGGTACCAGTGCACACTGTGGACTCACTGCAGTGCATCCCCAGTGCTGCCAGTGCACTCTCTGGACTCACTGCACTGCATCCCCAGTGGTGCCAATGCACTCTCTGGACTCACTGCACTGCATCCCCAGTGGTGCCAGTGCACTCTCTGGACTCACTGCACTGCATCCCAAGTGGTGCCAGTGCACTCTCTGGACTCACTGCACTGCATCCCCAGTGGTGCCAGTGCACTCTCTCGAGTCACTGCACTACATCCCCAGTGGTGCCAGTGCACTCACTGGACTCACTGTACTGCATCATCAGTGGTGCGAGTGCACTCTCTGGACTCACTGCAGTGCATCCCCAGTGGTGCCAGTGCACTCTCTGGACTCACTGCACTGCATCCCCAGTGGTGCCAGTGCACTCTCTGGACTCACTGCACTGCATCCCCAGTGGTGCCAGTGCACTCTCTGGACTCACTGCACTGCATCCCAAGTGGTGCCAGTGCACTCTCTGGAGTCACTGCACTGCATCCCCAGTGGTGCCAGTGCACTCTCTCGAGTCACTGCACTACATCCCCAGTGGTGCCAGTGCACTCACTGGACTCACTGTACTGCATCATCAGTGGTGCCAGTGCACTCTCTGGACTCACTGCAGTGCATCCCCAGTGGTGCCAGTGCACTCTCTGGACTCACTGCACTGCATCCCCAGTGGTGCCAGTGCACTCTCTGGACTCACTGCACTGCATCCCCAGTGGTGCAAGTGCACTCTCTGGACTCACTGCAGTGCATCCCAAGTGGTGCCAATGCACTCTCTGGACTCACTGCAGTGCATCCCCAGTGGTGCCAGTACACTCACTGGACTCACTGCACTGCATCCCCAGTGGTGCCAGTGCAGTCTCTGCACTCACTGAAGTGCATCCCCAATGGTGCCAGTGAACTCTCTGGACTCACTGCAGTGCATCCCCAGTGGTGCCAGTGCACTCTCTGGACTCACTGCACTGCATCCCCAGTGGTGCCAGTGCACTCTCTGGACTCACTGCACTGCATCTCCAATGGTGCCAGTGCACTCTCTGGACTCACTGCACTGCATCCCCAGTGGAGCCAGTGCACTCTCTGGACTCACTGAAGTGCATCCCCATTGGTGCCAGTGCACTCTCTGGACTCACTGCACTGCATCCCCAGTGGTGCCAGTGCACTCTCTGGACTCACTGCAGTGCATCCCCAGTGGTGCAAGTGCACTCTCTGGACTCACTGCAGTGCATCCCAAGTGGTGCCAATGCACTCTCTGGACTCACTGTACTGCATCATCAGTGGTGCCAGTACACTCACTGGACTCACTGCACTGCATCCCCAGTGGTGCCAGTGCAGTCTCTGCACTCACTGAAGTGCATCTCCAGTGGTGCCAGTGAACTCTCTGGACTCACTGCAGTGCATCCCCAGTGGTGCCAGTGCACTCTCTGGACTCACTGCACTGCATCCCCAGTGGTGCCAGTGCACTCTCTGGACTCACTGCACTGCATCCCCAGTGGTGCCAGTGCACTCTCTGGACTCACTGCAGTGCATCTCCAATGGTGCCAGTGCACTCTCTGGACTCACTGCACTGCATCCCCAGTGGTGCCAATGAACTCTCTGGACTCACTGCTGTGCATCCCCAGTGGTGCCAGTGCACTCTCTGGACTCACTGCACTGCATCTCCAATGGTGCCAATGCACTCTCTGGACTCACTGTACTGCATCCCCAGTGGTGCCAGTGCACTCTCTTGACTCACTGCACTGCATCCCCAGTGGTGCCAGTGCACTCACTGGATTCACTGCACTGCATCCCCAGTGGTGCTAGTGCACTCTCTGGACTCACTGCAGTGCATCCCCAGTGGTACCAGTGCACTCTCTGGACTCACTGAAGTGCATTCTCAGTGGTGCCAGTGCACTCTGTGGACTCACTGCAGTGCATCCCCAGTGGTGCCAGTGCGCTCTCTGGACTCACTGCAGTGCATCCCCAGTGGTGCCAGTGCACTCTCTGGACTCACTGCAGTGCATCCCCAGTGCTGCCAGTGCACTCTCTGGACTCACTGCACTGCATCCCCAGTGGTGCCAGTGCACTCTCTGGACTCACTGCACTGCATCCCCAGTGGTGCCAGTGCACTCTCTGGACTCACTGCACTGCATCTCCAATGGTGCCAGTGCACTCTCTGGACTCACTGCACTGCATCCCCAGTGGAGCCAGTGCACTCTCTGGACTCACTGAAGTGCATTCTCAGTGGTGCCAGTGCACTCTGTGGACTCACTGCACTGCATCCCCAGTGGTGCCAGTGCAGTCTCTGCACTCACTGAAGTGCATCCCCAGTGGTGCCAGTGAACTCTCTGGACTCACTGCTGTGCGTCCCCAGTGGTGCCAGTGCACTCTCTGGACTCACTGCACTGCATCCCCAGTGGTGCCAGTGCACTCTCTGGACTCACTGCACTGCATCCCCAGTGGTGCCAGTGCACTCTCTGGACTCACTGCACTGCATCTCCAATGGTGCCAGTGCACTCTCTGGACTCACTGCACTGCATCCCCAGTGGAGCCAGTGCACTCTCTGGACTCACTGAAGTGCATCCCCATTGGTGCCAGTGCACTCTCTGGACTCACTGCACTGCATCCCCAGTGGTGCCAGTGCACTCTCTGGACTCACTGCACTGCATCCCCAGTGGTGCAAGTGCACTCTCTGGACTCACTGCAGTGCATCCCAAGTGGTGCCAATGCACTCTCTGGACTCACTGCAGTGCATCCCCAGTGGTGCCAGTACACTCACTGGACTCACTGCACTGCATCCCCAGTGCTGCCAGTGCAGTCTCTGCACTCACTGAAGTGCATCTCCAGTGGTGCCAGTGAACTCTCTGGACTCACTGCACTGCATCCCCAGTGCTGCCAGTGCACTCTCTGGACTCACTGCACTGCATCCCCAGTGGTGCCAGTGCACTCTCTGGACTCACTGCACTGCATCCCCAGTGGTGCCAGTGCACTCTCTGGACTCACTGCACTGCATCCCCAGTGGTGCCAGTGCACTCTCTGGACTCACTGCACTGCATCCCCAGTGGTGCCAGTGCACTCTCTGGACTCACTGCAGTGCATCCCCAGTGGTGCCAGTGCACTCTCTGGAGTCACTGCACTGCATCCCCAGTGGTGCCAGTGCACTCTCTCGAGTCACTGCACTACATCCCCAGTGGTGCCAGTGCACTCACTGGACTCACTGTACTGCATCATCAGTGGTGCCAGTGCACTCTCTGGACTCACTGCAGTGCATCCCCAGTGGTGCCAGTGCACTCTCTGGACTCACTGCACTGCATCCCCAGTGGTGCCAGTGCACTCACTGGACTCACTATACTGCATCACCAGTGGTGCCAGTGCACTCTCTGGACTCACTGCACTGCATCCCCAGTGTTGCCAGTGCATTCACTGGACTCACTGTACTGCATCTCCAGTGGTGCCAGTGCACTCTCTGGACTCACTGCAGTGCATCCCCAGTGGTGCCAGTGCACTCTCTGGACTCACTGCAGTGCATCCCCACTGGTGCCAGTGCACTCACTGGATTCACTGCACTACATTCCCAGTGGTGCTAGTTCACTCTCTGGACTCACTGCAGTGCATCCCCAGTGGTGCCAGTGCACTCTTTGGACTCACTGAAGTGCATTCTCAGTGGTGCCAGTCCACTCTCTGGACTCACTGCACTGCATCCCCAGTGGTGCCAGTGCGCTCTCTGGCCTCACTGAAGTGCATTCTCAGTGGTGCCAGTGCACTCTCTGGACTCACTGCAGTGCATCCCCAGTGGTGCCAGTGCACTCTCTGGACTCACTGAAGTGCATTCTCAGTGGTGCCAGTGCACTCTCTGGACTCACTGCACTGCATCCCCAGTGGTGCCAGTACACTCACTGGACTGACTGCACTGCATCCCCAGTGGTGCTAGTGCAGTCTCTGCACTCACTGCACTGCATCGCCAGTGGTGCCAGAGCACTCTCTGGACTCACTGCAGTGCATCCCCAGTGGTGCCAGTGCACTCTCTGGACTCACGGTACTGCATCCACAGTGGTGCCAGTGCACTCTGTGGACTCACTGCTGTGCATCCCCATTGGTGCCAGTGCACTCTCTGGACTCACTGCACTGCATCCCCAGTGGTGCCAGTGCACTCTCTGGACTCACTGCACTGCATCCCCAGTGGTGCAAGTGCACTCTCTGGACTCACTGCAGTGCATCCCAAGTGGTGCCAATGCACTCTCTGGACTCACTGCAGTGCATCCCCAGTGGTGCCAGTACACTCACTGGACTTACTGCACTGCATCCCCAGTGGTGCCAGTGCAGTCTCTGCACTCACTGAAGTGCATCCCCAGTGGTGCCAGTGAACTCTCTGGACTCACTGCTGTGCGTCCCCAGTGGTGCCAGTGCACTCTCTGGACTCACTGCACTGCATCCCCAGTGGTGCCAGTGCACTCTCTGGACTCACTGCACTGCATCCCCAGTGGTGCCAGTGCACTCTCTGGACTCACTGCACTGCATCTCCAATGGTGCCAGTGCACTCTCTGGACTCACTGCACTGCATCCCCAGTGGAGCCAGTGCACTCTCTGGACTCACTGAAGTGCATCCCCATTGGTGCCAGTGCACTCTCTGGACTCACTGCACTGCATCCCCAGTGGTGCCAGTGCACTCTCTGGACTCACTGCACTGCATCCCCAGTGGTGCAAGTGCACTCTCTGGACTCACTGCAGTGCATCCCAAGTGGTGCCAATGCACTCTCTGGACTCACTGCAGTGCATCCCCATTGGTGCCAGTACACTCACTGGACTCACTGCACTGCATCCCCAGTGCTGCCAGTGCAGTCTCTGCACTCACTGAAGTGCATCTCCAGTGGTGCCAGTGAACTCTCTGGACTCACTGCAGTGCATCCCCAGTGGTGCCAGTGCACTCTCTGGACTCACTGCACTGCATCCCCAGTGGTGCCAGTGCACTCTCTGGACTCACTGCACTGCATCCCCAGTGGTGCCAGTGCACTCTCTGGACTCACTGCAGTGCATCTCCAATGGTGCCAGTGCACTCTCTTCACTCACTGCACTGCATCCCCAGTGGTGCCAATGCACTCTCTGGACTCACTGCTGTGCATCCCCAGTGGTGCCAGTGCACTCTCTGGACTCACTGCACTGCATCTCCAATGGTGCCAATGCACTCTCTGGACTCACTGTACTGCATCCCCAGTGGTGCCAGTGCACTCTCTTGACTCACTGCACTGCATCCCCAGTGGTGCCAGTGCACTCACTGGATTCACTGCACTGCATCCCCAGTGGTGCTAGTGCACTCTCTGGACTCACTGCAGTGCATCCCCAGTGGTACCAGTGCACTCTCTGGACTCACTGAAGTGCATTCTCAGTGGTGCCAGTGCACTCTGTGGACTCACTGCACTGCATCCCCAGTGGTGCCAGTGCGCTCTCTGGACTCACTGCAGTGCATCCCCAGTGGTGCCAGTGCACTCTCTGGACTCACTGCACTGCATCCCCAGTGCTGCCAGTGCACTCTCTGGACTCACTGCACTGCATCCCCAGTGGTGCCAGTGCACTCTCTGGACTCACTGCACTGCATCCCCAGTGGTGCCAGTGCACTCTCTGGACTCACTGCACTGCATCCCCAGTGGTGCCAGTGCACTCTCTGGACTCACTGCACTGCATCCCCAGTGGTACCAGTGCACTCTGTGGACTCACTGCACTGTATCCCCAGTGGTGCCAGAGCACTCTCTGGACTCACTGCACTGCATCCCCAGTGGTGCCAATGCACGCTCTGGACTCACTGCACTGCATCCCCAGTGGTGCCAGTGCACTCTCTGGACTCACTGCACTGCATCCCAAGTGGTGCCAGTGCACTCTCTGGAGTCACTGCACTGCATCCCCAGTGGTGCCAGTGCACTCTCTCGAGTCACTGCACTACATCCCCAGTGGTGCCAGTGCACTCACTGGACTCACTGTACTGCATCATCAGTGGTGCCAGTGCACTCTCTGGACTCACTGCAGTGCATCCCCAGTGGTGCCAGTGCACTCTCTGGACTCACTGCACTGCATCCCCAGTGGTGCCAGTGCACTCTCTGGACTCACTGCACTGCATCCCCAGTGGTGCCAGTGCACTCTCTGGACTCACTGCACTGCATCCCAAGTGGTGCCAGTGCACTCTCTGGAGTCACTGCACTGCATCCCCAGTGGTGCCAGTGCACTCTCTCGAGTCACTGCGCTACATCCCCAGTGGTGCCAGTGCACTCACTGGACTCACTGTACTGCATCATCAGTGGTGCCAGTGCACTCTCTGGACTCACTGCAGTGCATCCCCAGTGGTGCCAGTGCACTCTCTGGACTCACTGCACTGCATCCCCAGTGGTGCCAGTGCACTCTCTGGACTCACTGCACTGCATCCCCAGTGGTGCAAGTGCACTCTCTGGACTCACTGCAGTGCATCCAAGTGGTGCCAATGCACTCTCTGGACTCACTGCAGTGCATCCCCAGTGGTGCCAGTACACTCACTGGACTCACTGCACTGCATCCCCAGTGGTGCCAGTGCAGTCTCTGCACTCACTGAAGTGCATCCCCAGTGGTGCCAGTGAACTCTCTGGACTCACTGCAGTGCATCCCCAGTGGTGCCAGTGCACTCTCTGGACTCACTGCACTGCATCCCCAGTGGTGCCAGTGCACTCTCTGGACTCACTGCACTGCATCCCCAGTGGTGCCAGTGCACTCTCTGGACTCACTGCACTGCATCTCCAATGGTGCCAGTGCACTCTCTGGACTCACTGCACTGCATCCCCAGTGGAGCCAGTGCACTCTCTGGACTCACTGAAGTGCATCCCCATTGGTGCCAGTGCACTCTCTGGACTCACTGCACTGCATCCCCAGTGGTGCCAGTGCACTCTCTGGACTCACTGTACTGCATCCCCAGTGGTGCAAGTGCACTCTCTGGACTCACTGCAGTGCATCCCAAGTGGTGCCAGTGCACTCTCTGGACTCACTGCAGTGCATCCCCAGTGGTGCCAGTACACTCACTGGACTCACTGCACTGCATCTCCAGTGGTGCCAGTGCAGTCTCTGCACTCACTGAAGTGCATCTCCAGTGGTGCCAGTGAACTCTCTGGACTCACTGCAGTGCATCCCCAGTGGTGCCAGTGCACTCTCTGGACTCACTGCACTGCATCCCCAGTGGTGCCAGTGCACTCTCTGGACTCACTGCACTGCATCCCCAGTGGTGCCAGTGCACTCTCTGGACTCACTGCAGTGCATCTCCAATGGTGCCAGTGCACTCTCTGGACTCACTGCACTGCATCCCCAGTGGTGCCAATGCACTCTCTGGACTCACTGCAGTGCATCCCCAGTGGTGCCAGTGCACTCTCTGGACTCACTGCACTGCATCCCCAGTGGTGCCAGTGCACTCTCTGGACTCACTGCACTGCATCTCCAATGGTGCCAGTGCACTCTCTGGACTCACTGCACTGCATCCCCAGTGGAGCCAGTGCACTCTCTGGACTCACTGAAGTGCATCCCCATTGGTGCCAGTGCACTCTCTGGACTCACTGCACTGCATCCCCAGTGGTGCCAGTGCACTCTCTGGACTCACTGTACTGCATCCCCAGTGGTGCAAGTGCACTCTCTGGACTCACTGCAGTGCATCCCAAGTGGTGCCAGTGCACTCTCTGGACTCACTGCAGTGCATCCCCAGTGGTGCCAGTACACTCACTGGACTCACTGCACTGCATCTCCAGTGGTGCCAGTGCAGTCTCTGCACTCACTGAAGTGCATCTCCAGTGGTGCCAGTGAACTCTCTGGACTCACTGCAGTGCATCCCCAGTGGTGCCAGTGCACTCTCTGGACTCACTGCACTGCATCCCCAGTGGTGCCAGTGCACTCTCTGGACTCACTGCACTGCATCCCCAGTGGTGCCAGTGCACTCTCTGGACTCACTGCAGTGCATCTCCAATGGTGCCAGTGCACTCTCTGGACTCACTGCACTGCATCCCCAGTGGTGCCAATGCACTCTCTGGACTCACTGCAGTGCATCCCCAGTGGTGCCAGTGCACTCTCTGGACTCACTGCACTGCATCTCCAATGGTGCCAATGCACTCTCTGGACTCACTGTACTGCATCCCCAGTGGTGCCAGTGCACTCTCTTGACTCACTGCACTGCATCCCCAGTGGTGCGAGTGCACTCACTGGATTCACTGCACTGCATCCCCAGTGGTGCTAGTGCACTCTCTGGACTCACTGCAGTGCATCCCCAGTGGTACCAGTGCACTCTCTGGACTCACTGAAGTGCATTCTCAGTGGTGCCAGTGCACTCTGTGGACTCACTGCAGTGCATCCCCAGTGGTGCCAGTGCGCTCTCTGGACTCACTGCAGTGCATCCCCAGTGGTGCCAGTGCACTCTCTGGACTCACTGCACTGCATCCCCAGTGCTGCCAGTGCACTCTCTGGACTCACTGCACTGCATCCCCAGTGGTGCCAGTGCACTCTCTGGACTCACTGCACTGCATCCCCAGTGGTGCCAGTGCACTCTCTGGACTCACTGCACTGCATCCCCAGTGGTGCCAGTGCACTCTCTGGACTCACTGCACTGCATCCCCAGTGGTACCAGTGCACTCTGTGGACTCACTGCAGTGCATCCCCAGTGCTGCCAGTGCACTCTCTGGACTCACTGCACTGCATCCCCAGTGGTGCCAATGCACTCTCTGGACTCACTGCACTGCATCCCCAGTGGTGCCAGTGCACTCTCTGGACTCACTGCACTGCATCCCAAGTGGTGCCAGTGCACTCTCTGGAGTCACTGCACTGCATCCCCTGTGGTGCCAGTGCACTCTCTCGAGTCACTGCACTACATTCCCAGTGGTGCCAGTGCACTCACTGGACTCACTGTACTGCATCATCAGTGGTGCCAGTGCACTCTCTGGACTCACTGCAGTGCATCCCCAGTGGTGCCAGTGCACTCTCTGGACTCACTGCACTGCATCCCCAGTGGTGCCAGTGCGCTCTCTGGCCTCACTGAAGTGCATTCTCAGTGGTGCCAGTGCACTCTCTGGACTCACTGCAGTGCATCCCCAGTGGTGCCAGTACGCTCTCTGGACTCACTGCACTGCATCCCCAGTGGTGCTAGTGCACTCTGTGGACTCACTGCAGTGCATCCCCAGTGGTGCCAGTGCACTCTCTGGACTCACTGAAAGGCATTCTCAGTGGTGCCAGTGCACTCTCTGGACTCACTGCAGTGAATCCCCAGTGGTGCCAGTGCACTCTCTGGACTCACTGTACTGCATCACCAGTGGTGCCAGTGCACTCTCTGGAGTAACTGCAGTGCATCACCAGAGGTGCCAGTGCACTCTCTGGACTCACTGCACTGCATCCCCAGTGGTGCCAGTGCACTCTCTGGACTCACTGCACTGTAACCCCAGTGGTGCCAGAGCACTCTCTGGACTCACTGCACTGCATCCCCAGTGGTGCCTGTGCACTCTCTGGACTCACTGCACTGCATCCCCAGTGGTGCCACTGCACTCTCTGGACTCACTGCACTGCATCCACAGTGGTGCCAGTGCACTCCCTGCACTCACTGCACTGCATCCCCAGTGGTGCCAGTGCACTCACTGGACTCACTGCAGTGCATTCCCTCTGGTGCCAGTGCACTCTCTGGACTCACTGCACTGCATCCCCAGTGGTGCCAGTGCACTCTCTGGACTCACTGCAGTGCATCCCCAGTGGTGCCAGTGCACTCTGTGGACTCACTGCAGTGCATCCCCAGTGGTGCCAGTGCACTCTCTGGACTCACTGAAGTGCATCCCCCGTGGTGCCAGTGCGATCTCTGGACTCACTGCACTGCATTCCCAGTGGTGCCAGTGCACACTCTGGACTCACTGCACTGCATCCCCAGTGGTGCCAGTGCACTGTCTGGACTCACTGCAGTGCGTCCCCAGTTTTGCCTGTGCACTCTCTGGACTCACTGCACTGCATACCCAGTGGTGCCAGTGCACTCTCTGGACTAACTGCACTGCATCCCCATTGGAGCCAGTGCACTCTCTGGCCTCACTGCACTGCATCCCCAGTGGTGCCAGTGCACTCTGTGGACTCACTGCAGTGCATCCCCAGTGGAGCCCGTGCACTCTCTGGACTCACTGAAGTGCATCCCCAGTGGTGCCAGTGCACTCTCTGGACTAACTGCACTGCATCCCCAGTGGAGCCCGTGCACTCTCTGGACTCACTGCACTGCATCCCCAGTGGTGCCAGTGCACTCTGTGGACTCACTGCAGTGCATCAACAGTGGTGCCAGTGCACTCTCTGGACTCACTGAAGTGCATTCTCAGTGGTGCCAGTGCACTCTCTGGACTCACTGCAGTGCATCCCCAGTGGTGCCAGTACACTCACTGGACTGACTGCACTGCATCCCCAGTGGTGCTAGTGCACTCTCTGGACTCACTGCACTGCATCCCCAGTGGTGCCAATGCACTCTCTGGACTCACTGCTGTGCATCCCCAGTGGTGCCAGTGCACTCTCTGGACTCACAGTACTGCATCCCCAGTGGTGCCAGTGCACTCTGTGGACTCACTGCTTTGCATCCCCATTGGTGCCAGTGCATTCTCTGGACTCATTGCACTGCATCCCCAGTGGTGCCAGTGCACTCTCTGGACTCACTGCAGTGCATCCCCAGTGGTGCAAGAGCACTCTCTGGACTTACTGCAGTGCATCCCAAGTGGTGCCAATGCACTCTCTGGACTCACTGCAGTGCATCCCCAGTGGTGCCAGTACACTCTGTGGACTCACTGCACTGCATCCCCAGTGGTGCCAGTGCAGTCTCTGCACTCACTGAAGTGCATCCCCAGTGGTGCCAGTGAACTCTCTGGACTCACTGCAGTGCATCCCCAGTGGTGCCAGTGCACTCTCTGGACTCACTGCACTGCATCCCCAGTGGTGCCAGTGCACTCTCTGGACTCACTGCACTGCATCCCCAGTGGTGCCAGTGCACTCTCTGGACTCACTGCACTGCATGCCCAGTGGTGCCAGTGCACTCTCTGGACTCACTGCACTGCATCCCCAGTGGAGCCAGTGCACTCTGTGGACTCACTGAAGTGCATCCCCATTGGTGCCAGTGCACTCTCTGGACTCACTGCAGTGCATCCCCAGTGGTGCCAGCGCACTCTCTGGACTCACTGCACTGCATCCCCAGTGGTGCCAGTGCACTCTCTGGACTCACTGCAGTGCATCCCAAGTGGTGCCAATGCACTCTCTGGACTCACTGCAGTGCATCCCCAGTGGTGCCAGTGCACTCTCTGGACTCACTGCAGTGCATCCCAAGTGGTGCCAATGCACTCTCTGGACTCACTGCACTGCATCCCCAGTGGTGCCAGTGCAGTCTCTGGACTCACTGAAGTACATCTCCAGTGGTGCCAGTGAACTCTCTGGACTCACTGCAGTGCATCCCCAGTGGTGCCAGTGCACTCTCTGGACTCACTGCACTGCATCCCCACTGGTGCCAGTGCACTCTCTGGACTCACTGTACTGCATCACCAGTGGTGCCAGTGCACTCTCTGGACTCACTGCACTGCATCCCCAGTGGTGCCAGTGCACTCTGTGGACTCACTGCAGTGCATCCCCATTGGTGCCAGTGCACTCTCTGGACTCACTGCACTGCATCCCCAGTGGTGCAAGTGCACTCTCTGGACTCACTGCAGTGCATCCCAAGTGGTGCCAATGCACTCTCTGGACTCACTGCAGTGCATCCCCAGTGGTGCCAGTACACTCTCTGGACTCACTGCACTGCATCCCCAGTGGTGCCAGTGCAGTCTCTGCACTCACTGAAGTGCATCTCCAGTGGTGCCAGTGAACTCTCTGGACTCACTGCAGTGCATACCCAGTGGTGCCAGTGCACTCTCTGGACTCACTGCACTGCATCCCCAGTGGTGCCAGTGCACTCTCTGGACTCACTGCACTGCATCTCCAATGGTGCCAGTGCACTCTCTGGACTCACTGCACTGCATCCCCAGTGGTGTCAGTGCACTCTCTGGACTCACTGCACTGCATCCCCAGGGGTGCAAGTGCACTCTCTGGACTCACTGCAGTGCATCCCAAGTGGTGCCAATGCACTCTCTGGACTCACTGCAGTGCATCCCCAGTGGTGCCAGTACACTCTCTGGACTCACTGCACTGCATCCCCAGTGGTGCCAGTGCACTCTCTGGACTCACTGCAGTGCATCCCCAGTGTTGCCAGTACACTCTCTGGACTCACTGCACTGCATCCCCAGTGGTGCCAGTGCAGTCTCTGCACTCACTGAAGTGCATCTCCAGTGGTGCCAGTGAACTCTCTGGACTCACTGCAGTGCATCCCCAGTGTTGCCAGTACACTCTCTGGACTCACTGCACTGCATCCCCAGTGGTGCCAGTGCAGTCTCTGCACTCACTGAAGTGCATCTCCAGTGGTGCCAGTGAACTCTCTGGACTCACTGCAGTGCATCCCCAGTGGTGCCAGTGCACTCTCTGGACTCACTGCACTGCATCCCCAGTGGTGCCAGTGCACTCTCTGGACTCACTGCACTGCACCCCCAGTGGTGCCAGTGCACTCTCTGGACTCACTGCACTGCATCTCCAATGGTGCCAGTGCACTCTCTGGACTCACTGCACTGCATCCCAAGTGGTGCCAATGCACTCTCTGGACACACTGAAGTGCATCCCCAGTGGTGCCAGTGCACTCTCTGGACTCACTGCACTACTCCAGCCGCGGCAGTCGCTCCAGCCGCGGTAGCCCTCCAGCCTCGGCAGCCGCGGCAGCCGCGGCAGCCGCTCCGTCCGCGGCATACGCGGCAGACTGTCCAACCGCGGCAGCCGCTCCAGCCGCGGAAGCCGCGGCAGCCGCTCCAAACACGGCAGGCGCTCCAACCGCGGCAACCGCTCCAGCCGTGGCAGCCGCTCCACTCGGTAGCGGCTGGAGCGGCTGCCCCGGCTGGAGCTCCTGCCGCGTTTGGAGCGGTTACCGCGGCTGGGGCGGCTGCCGCGGCTGGAGCGGCTGCCGCGGCTGGAGGGGCTAACGCGGCTGGAGAGGCTGACGCGGTTGGAGCGTCTAGAGCGTCTGCCTCGGCTGGAGGGGCTACCGCGGCTGGAGCGGTTGACGCGGCTGGAGCGGAAAACGAGGCTGGAGCGCCACTCTCTGGACTCACTGCACTGCATCACCTGTGGTGCCAGTGCACTCTCTGGACTCACTGCAGTGCATCCCCAGTGGTGCCAGTGCACTCTCTGGACTCACTGCACTGCATCCCCTGTGGTGCCAGTACACTCTCTGGACTCACTGCACTGCATCCCCAGTGGCGCTAGTGCACTCTCTGGACTCACTGCAGTGCATCCCCAGTGGTGCCAGTGCACTCTCTGGACACACTGAAGTGCATTTTCAGTGGTGCCAGTGCACTCTCTGGACTCACTGCACTGAAGCTCCATTGGTGCCAGTGCACTCTCTGGACTCACTGCAGTGCATCCCCAGTGGTGCCAGTGCACTCTCTGGACTCACTGCACTGCATCCCCAGTGGTGCCATTGCACTCTGTGGACTCACTGCAGTGCATCCCCAGTGGTGCCAGTGCGCTCTCTGGACTCACTGCACTGCATCCCCCGTGGTGCAAGTGCACTCTCTGGACTCACTGCAGTGCATCACCTGTGGTGCCAGTGCACTCTCTGGACTCACTGCACTGCATCCCCAGTGCTGCCAGTGCACTCTCTGGACTCACTGCACTGCATCCCCAGTGGTGCCAGTGCACTCTCTGGACTCACTGAAGTGCATTCTCAGTGGAGCCTGTGCACTCTCTGGACTCACTGCACTGCATCCCCAGTGGTGCCAGTGCACTCTCTGGACTCACTGCACTGCATCCCCAGTGGTGCCAGTGCACTCTCTGGACTCACTGCAGTGCATCCCCAGTGGTGCCAGTGCACTCTCTGGGCTCACTGCAGGGCATCCCCAGTGGTGCCAGTGCACTCTCTGGACTCACTGCACTGCATCCCCAGTGGTGCCAGTGCTATCCCTGGACTCACTGTAGTGCATCCCCAGTGGTGCCAGTGCACTCTCTGGACTCACTGCAGGGCATCCCCAGTGGTGCCAGTGCACTCTCTGGACTCACTGCACTGCATCCCCAGTGGTGACAGTGAAGTCTTTGGACTCACTGCACTCCATCCCCACTGGTGCCTTTGCACTCCCTGGACTCACTGCACTGCTCCAGCCGCGGCAGCCGCTCCAGCCGCGGTAGCCCTCCAGCCGTGGCAGCCGCTCCACTCGGTAGCGGCTGGAGCGGCTGCCGCGGCTGGAGCGGCTGGAGCGGCTGCCGCGACTGGAGCGGCTGCCGCGGTTGGAGCGGCTGCCGCGGCTGGAGCGGCTGGAGCGGATGCCGCGGCTGGAGCGGCTGGAGCGGCTGCCGCGGCTGGAGCGGCTGGCGCGGCTGGAGGAGCTACCGCGGCTGGAGCGGTTAACGCGGCTGGAGCGGATGCCGAGGCTGGAGCGGATGCCGCGGCTGGTGCGCCTGGAGAGGCTGCCGCGGCTGGAGCAGTGCAGTGAGTCCAGAGAGTGCACTGGCACCATTGGGGATGCAGTGCAGTGAGTCCAGAGAGTGCACTGGCAGGACTGGGGATGCAGTGCAGTGAGTCCAGAGAGTGCACTGGCACCACTGAGGATGCAATGCAGTGAGTCCAGAGAGTGCACTGGCACCACTGGGCATGCAGTGCTGTGAGTCCAGAGAGTGCACTGGCACCACTGGGGATGCACTTCAGTCAGTCCAGTGAGTGTACTGGCACCACTGGGGATGCACTGCAGTGAGTCAAGAGAGTGCACTGGCAGGACTGGGGATGCAGTGCAGTGAGTCCAGAGAGTGCACTGGCACCACTGGGGATGCCCTGCAGTGAGTCCTGAGAGCGCACTGGCACCACTGGGGATGCAGTGCAGTGAGTCCAGAGAGCGCACTGGCACCAGTGGGAATGCGGTGCAGTGAGTCCAGAGAGTGCAATGGCACCACTGGGGATGCACTGCAGTGAGTCCAGAGAGTGCACTAGCACCACTGGGGATGCAGAGCAGTGAGTCCAGAGAGTGCACTGGCACCACTGAGAATGCATTTCAGTGAGTCCAGAGAGTGCCGTTCCAGCCTCGGCATCCGCTCCAGCCGAGTCAACCCCGCGGTAGCCCCTCCAGCCGCGGCAGACGCTCCAGCCGCGGCAGCCGCTCCAGCCGCTCCAGCCGCGGCAGCCGCTCCAGCCGCTACCGAGTGGAGCGGCTGCCACGGCTGGAGGGCTACCGCGGCTGGAGCGGCTGCCGCGGCTGGAGCAGTGCAGTGAGTCCAGGGAGTGCAAAGGCACCAGTGGGGATGGAGTGCAGTGAGTCCAAAGACTTCACTGTCACCACTGGGAATGCAGTGCAGTGAGTCCAGGGAGTGCACTTGCACCACTGGGGATGCAGTGCAGTGACTCCAGTGAGTGCACTGACACCACTGGGGATGCACTTCAGTCAGTCCAGTGAGTGTACTGGCACCACTGGGGATGCACTGCAGTGAGTCAAGAGAGTGCACTGGCAGGACTGGGGATGCAGTGCAGTGAGTCCAGAGAGTGCACTGGCACCACTGGGGATGCCCTGCAGTGAGTCCTGAGAGCGCACTGGCACCACTGGGGATGCAGTGCAGTGAGTCCAGAGAGCGCACTGGCACCAGTGGGAATGCGGTGCAGTGAGTCCAGAGAGTGCAATGGCACCACTGGGGATGCACTGCAGTGAGTCCAGAGAGTGCACTAGCACCACTGGGGATGCAGAGCAGTGAGTCCAGAGAGTGCACTGGCACCACTGAGAATGCATTTCAGTGAGTCCAGAGAGTGCCGTTCCAGCCTCGGCATCCGCTCCAGCCGAGTCAACCCCGCGGTAGCCCCTCCAGCCGCGGCAGACGCTCCAGCCGCGGCAGCCGCTCCAGCCGCTCCAGCCGCGGCAGCCGCTCCAGCCCCTCCAGCCGCGCCAGCCTCTCCATCCGCGGCAGCCGCTCCAGCCGCGGCAGCCGCTCCAGCCGCGGCAGCCGCTCCAGCCGCTCCAGCCGCTACCGAGTGGAGCGGCTGCCACGGCTGGAGGGCTACCGCGGCTGGAGCGGCTGCCGCGGCTGGAGCAGTGCAGTGAGTCCAGGGAGTGCAAAGGCACCAGTGGGGATGGAGTGCAGTGAGTCCAAAGACTTCAATGTCACCACTGGGAATGCACTTCAGTCAGTCCAGTGAGTGTACTGGCACCACTGGGGATGCACAGCAGTGAGTCCAGAGAGTGCATTGGCACCACTGGGGATGCAGTGCAGTGAGTCCAGAGAGTGCACTGGCACCATTGGAGATGCAGTGCAGTGAGTCCAGAGAGTGCACTGGCACCACTGGGGATGCAGTGCAGTGAGTCCAGAGAGTGCACTGGCACCAGTGGGGATGCAGTGCAGAGTGTCCAGAGAGTGCACTGGCACCACTGGGATGCACTGCAGTGAGTCCAGAGAGTGCTCTGGCACCACTGGAGATGCACTTCAGTGAGTGCAGAGACTGCACTGGCACCACTGGGGATGCAGTGCAGTGAGTCCAGTGAGTGTACTGGCACCACTGGGGATGCACTGCAGTGAGTCCAGAGAGTGCATTGGCACCACTTGGGATGCACTGCAGTGAGTCCAGAGAGTGCACTGACACCACTGGGGATGCAGTGCAGTGAGTCCACAGAGTGCACTGACACCAGTGGGAATGCGGTGCAGTGAGTCCAGAGTGCACTAGCACCACTGGGGATGCAGAGCAGTGAGTCCAGAGAGTGCACTGGCACCACTGAGAATGCATTTCAGTGAGTCCAGAGAGTGCCGTTCCAGCCTCGGTATCCGCTCCAGCCGAGTCAACCCCGCGGTAGGCCCTCCAGCCGCGGCAGACGCTCCAGCCGCGGCAGCCGCTCCAGCCGCTCCAGCCGCGGCAGCCGCTCCAGCCCCTCCAGCCTCGCCAGCCTCTCCATCCGCGGCAGCCGCTCCAGCCGCGGCAGCCGCTCCAGCCGCTCCAACCGCGGCAGCCGCTCCAGCCGCTACCGAGTGGAGCGGCTGCCACGGCTGGAGGGCTACCGCGGCTGGAGCGGCTGCCGCGGCTGGAGCAGTGCAGTGAGTCCAGGGAGTGCAAAGGCACCAGTGGGGATGGAGTGCAGTGAGTCCAAAGACTTCACTGTCACCACTGGGAATGCAGTGCAGTGAGTCCAGGGAGTGCACTTGCACCACTGGGGATGCAGTGCAGTGACTCCAGTGAGTGCACTGACACCACTGGGGATGCACTTCAGTCAGTCCAGTGAGTGTACTGGCACCACTGGGGATGCACTGCAGTGAGTCAAGAGAGTGCACTGACACCACTGGGGATGCAGTGCAGTGAGTCCAGAGAGTGCACTGGCACCAGTGGGAATGCGGTGCAGTGAGTCCAGAGAGTGCAATGGCACCACTGGGGATGCACTGCAGTGAGTCCAGAGAGTGCACTAGCACCACTGGGGATGCAGAGCAGTGAGTCCAGAGAGTGCACTGGCACCACTGAGAATGCATTTCAGTGAGTCCAGAGAGTGCCGTTCCAGCCTCGGCATCCGCTCCAGCCGAGTCAACCCCGCGGTAGCCCCTCCAGCCGCGGCAGACGCTCCAGCCGCGGCAGCCGCTCCAGCCGCTCCAGCCGCGGCAGCCGCTCCAGCCCCTCCAGCCGCGCCAGCCTCTCCATCCGCGGCAGCCGCTCCAGCCGCGGCAGCCGCTCCAGCCGCTCCAGCCGCGGCAGCCGCTCCAGCCGCTCCAGCCGCGGCAGCCGCTCCAGCCGCTACCGAGTGGAGCGGCTGCCACGGCTGGAGGGCTACCGCGGCTGGAGCGGCTGCCGCGGCTGGAGCAGTGCAGTGAGTCCAGGGAGTGCAAAGGCACCAGTGGGGATGGAGTGCAGTGAGTCCAAAGACTTCAATGTCACCACTGGGAATGCACTTCAGTCAGTCCAGTGAGTGTACTGGCACCACTGGGGATGCACAGCAGTGAGTCCAGAGAGTGCATTGGCACCACTGGGGATGCAGTGCAGTGAGTCCAGAGAGTGCACTGGCACCATTGGAGATGCAGTGCAGTGAGTCCAGAGAGTGCACTGGCACCACTGGGGATGCAGTGCAGTGAGTCCAGAGAGTGCACTGGCACCAGTGGGGATGCAGTGCAGAGTGTCCAGAGAGTGCACTGGCACCACTGGGATGCACTGCAGTGAGTCCAGAGAGTGCTCTGGCACCACTGGAGATGCACTTCAGTGAGTGCAGAGACTGCACTGGCACCACTGGGGATGCAGTGCAGTGAGTCCAGTGAGTGTACTGGCACCACTGGGGATGCACTGCAGTGAGTCCAGAGAGTGCATTGGCACCACTTGGGATGCACTGCAGTGAGTCCAGAGAGTGCACTGGCACCACTGGGGATGCAGTGCAGTGAGTCCAGAGAGTGCACTGGCTCCACTGAGAATGCACTTCAGTGAGTCCAGAGAGTGCACTGGCACCACTGTGGATGCAGTGCCGTGAGTCCAGCGAATGCACTGGCACCACTGGGGATACGGTGCCGGGAGTCCAGAGAGTGCACTGACACCACTGGGGATGCAGTGCAGTGAGTCCACAGAGTGCACTGACACCAGTGGGAATGCGGTGCAGTGAGTCCAGAGAGTGCACTGGCACCACTGGGGATGCAGAGCAGTGAGTCCAGAGAGTGCACTGACACCACTGGGGATGCACTGCAGTGAGTCCAGAGTGCACTAGCACCACTGGGGATGCAGAGCAGTGAGTCCAGAGAGTGCACTGGCACCACTGAGAATGCATTTCAGTGAGTCCAGAGAGTGCCGTTCCAGCCTCGGTATCCGCTCCAGCCGAGTCAACCCCGCGGTAGGCCCTCCAGCCGCGGTAGACGCTCCAGCCGCGGCAGCCGCTCCAGCCGCTCCAGCCGCGGCAGCCGCTCCAGCCCCTCCAGCCTCGCCAGCCTCTCCATCCGCGGCAGCCGCTCCAGCCGCGGCAGCCGCTCCAGCCGCTCCAACCGCGGCAGCCGCTCCAGCCGCTACCGAGTGGAGCGGCTGCCACGGCTGGAGGGCTACCGCGGCTGGAGCGGCTGCCGCGGCTGGAGCAGTGCAGTGAGTCCAGGGAGTGCAAAGGCACCAGTGGGGATGGAGTGCAGTGAGTCCAAAGACTTCACTGTCACCACTGGGAATGCAGTGCAGTGAGTCCAGGGAGTGCACTTGCACCACTGGGGATGCAGTGCAGTGACTCCAGTGAGTGCACTGACACCACTGGGGATGCACTTCAGTCAGTCCAGTGAGTGTACTGGCACCACTGGGGATGCACTGCAGTGAGTCAAGAGAGTGCACTGGCAGGACTGGGGATGCAGTGCAGTGAGACCAGAGAGTGCACTGGCACCACTGGGGATGCCCTGCAGTGAGTCCTGAGAGCGCACTGGCACCACTGGGGATGCAGTGCAGTGAGTCCAGAGAGCGCACTGGCACCAGTGGGAATGCGGTGCAGTGAGTCCAGAGAGTGCAATGGCACCACTGGGGATGCACTGCAGTGAGTCCAGAGAGTGCACTAGCACCACTGGGGATGCAGAGCAGTGAGTCCAGAGAGTGCACTGGCACCACTGAGAATGCATTTCAGTGAGTCCAGAGAGTGCCGTTCCAGCCTCGGCATCCGCTCCAGCCGAGTCAACCCCGCGGTAGCCCCTCCAGCCGCGGCAGACGCTCCAGCCGCGGCAGCCGCTCCAGCCGCTCCAGCCGCGGCAGCCGCTCCAGCCCCTCCAGCCGCGCCAGCCTCTCCATCCGCGGCAGCCGCTCCAGCCGCGGCAGCCGCTCCAGCCGCTCCAGCCGCGGCAGCCGCTCCAGCCGCTACCGAGTGGAGCGGCTGCCACGGCTGGAGGGCTACCGCGGCTGGAGCGGCTGCCGCGGCTGGAGCAGTGCAGTGAGTCCAGGGAGTGCAAAGGCACCAGTGGGGATGGAGTGCAGTGAGTCCAAAGACTTCAATGTCACCACTGGGAATGCACTTCAGTCAGTCCAGTGAGTGTACTGGCACCACTGGGGATGCACAGCAGTGAGTCCAGAGAGTGCATTGGCACCACTGGGGATGCAGTGCAGTGAGTCCAGAGAGCGCACTGGCACCAGTGGGGATGGAGTGCAGTGAGTCCAGAGAGTTCACTGGCACCAGTGGGGATGCAGTGCAGTGACTCCAGAGAGTGCACTGGCAGCAGTGGGGATGCAGTGCAGTGAGTCCAGAGAGTGCACTGGCACCATTGGAGATGCAGTGCAGTGAGTCCAGAGAGTGCACTGGCACCACTGGGGATGCAGTGCAGTGAGTCCAGAGAGTGCACTGGCACCAGTGGGGATGCAGTGCAGAGTGTCCAGAGAGTGCACTGGCACCACTGGGATGCACTGCAGTGAGTCCAGAGAGTGCTCTGGCACCACTGGAGATGCACTTCAGTGAGTGCAGAGACTGCACTGGCACCACTGGGGATGCAGTGCAGTGAGTCCAGTGAGTGTACTGGCACCACTGGGGATGCACTGCAGTGAGTCCAGAGAGTGCATTGGCACCACTTGGGATGCACTGCAGTGAGTCCAGAGAGTGCACTGGCACCACTGGGGATGCAGTGCCGTGAGTCCAGCGAATGCACTGGCACCACTGGGGATACGGTGCCGGGAGTCCAGAGAGTGCACTGACACCACTGGGGATGCAGTGCAGTGAGTCCACAGAGTGCACTGACACCAGTGGGAATGCGGTGCAGTGAGTCCAGAGAGTGCACTGGCACCACTGGGGATGCACTGCAGTGAGTCCAGAGTGCACTAGCACCACTGGGGATGCAGAGCAGTGAGTCCAGAGAGTGCACTGGCACCACTGAGAATGCATTTCAGTGAGTCCAGAGAGTGCCGTTCCAGCCTCGGTATCCGCTCCAGCCGAGTCAACCCCGCGGTAGGCCCTCCAGCCGCGGCAGACGCTCCAGCCGCGGCAGCCGCTCCAGCCGCTCCAGCCGCGGCAGCCGCTCCAGCCCCTCCAGCCTCGCCAGCCTCTCCATCCGCGGCAGCCGCTCCAGCCGCGGCAGCCGCTCCAGCCGCTCCAACCGCGGCAGCCGCTCCAGCCGCTACCGAGTGGAGCGGCTGCCACGGCTGGAGGGCTACCGCGGCTGGAGCGGCTGCCGCGGCTGGAGCAGTGCAGTGAGTCCAGGGAGTGCAAAGGCACCAGTGGGGATGGAGTGCAGTGAGTCCAAAGACTTCACTGTCACCACTGGGAATGCAGTGCAGTGAGTCCAGGGAGTGCACTTGCACCACTGGGGATGCAGTGCAGTGACTCCAGTGAGTGCACTGACACCACTGGGGATGCACTTCAGTCAGTCCAGTGAGTGTACTGGCACCACTGGGGATGCACTGCAGTGAGTCCAGAGAGTGCACTGGCACCACTGGGGATGCCCTGCAGTGAGTCCTGAGAGCGCACTGGCACCACTGGGGATGCAGTGCAGTGAGTCCAGAGAGCGCACTGGCACCAGTGGGAATGCGGTGCAGTGAGTCCAGAGAGTGCAATGGCACCACTGGGGATGCACTGCAGTGAGTCCAGAGAGTGCACTAGCACCACTGGGGATGCAGAGCAGTGAGTCCAGAGAGTGCACTGGCACCACTGAGAATGCATTTCAGTGAGTCCAGAGAGTGCCGTTCCAGCCTCGGCATCCGCTCCAGCCGAGTCAACCCCGCGGTAGCCCCTCCAGCCGCGGCAGACGCTCCAGCCGCGGCAGCCGCTCCAGCCGCTCCAGCCGCGGCAGCCGCTCCAGCCCCTCCAGCCGCGCCAGCCTCTCCATCCGCGGCAGCCGCTCCAGCCGCGGCAGCCGCTCCAGCCGCTCCAGCCGCGGCAGCCGCTCCAGCCGCTACCGAGTGGAGCGGCTGCCACGGCTGGAGGGCTACCGCGGCTGGAGCGGCTGCCGCGGCTGGAGCAGTGCAGTGAGTCCAGGGAGTGCAAAGGCACCAGTGGGGATGGAGTGCAGTGAGTCCAAAGACTTCAATGTCACCACTGGGAATGCACTTCAGTCAGTCCAGTGAGTGTACTGGCACCACTGGGGATGCACAGCAGTGAGTCCAGAGAGTGCATTGGCACCACTGGGGATGCAGTGCAGTGAGTCCAGAGAGTGCACTGGCACCATTGGAGATGCAGTGCAGTGAGTCCAGAGAGTGCACTGGCACCACTGGGGATGCAGTGCAGTGAGTCCAGAGAGTGCACTGGCACCAGTGGGGATGCAGTGCAGAGTGTCCAGAGAGTGCACTGGCACCACTGGGATGCACTGCAGTGAGTCCAGAGAGTGCTCTGGCACCACTGGAGATGCACTTCAGTGAGTGCAGAGACTGCACTGGCACCACTGGGGATGCAGTGCAGTGAGTCCAGTGAGTGTACTGGCACCACTGGGGATGCACTGCAGTGAGTCCAGAGAGTGCATTGGCACCACTTGGGATGCACTGCAGTGAGTCCAGAGAGTGCACTGGCACCACTGGGGATGCAGTGCAGTGAGTCCAGAGAGTGCACTGGCTCCACTGAGAATGCACTTCAGTGAGTCCAGAGAGTGCACTGGCACCACTGTGGATGCAGTGCCGTGAGTCCAGCGAATGCACTGGCACCACTGGGGATACGGTGCCGGGAGTCCAGAGAGTGCACTGACACCACTGGGGATGCAGTGCAGTGAGTCCACAGAGTGCACTGACACCAGTGGGAATGCGGTGCAGTGAGTCCAGAGAGTGCACTGGCACCACTGGGGATGCACTGCAGTGAGTCCAGAGTGCACTAGCACCACTGGGGATGCAGAGCAGTGAGTCCAGAGAGTGCACTGGCACCACTGAGAATGCATTTCAGTGAGTCCAGAGAGTGCCGTTCCAGCCTCGGTATCCGCTCCAGCCGAGTCAACCCCGCGGTAGGCCCTCCAGCCGCGGCAGACGCTCCAGCCGCGGCAGCCGCTCCAGCCGCTCCAGCCGCGGCAGCCGCTCCAGCCCCTCCAGCCTCGCCAGCCTCTCCATCCGCGGCAGCCGCTCCAGCCGCGGCAGCCGCTCCAGCCGCTCCAACCGCGGCAGCCGCTCCAGCCGCTACCGAGTGGAGCGGCTGCCACGGCTGGAGGGCTACCGCGGCTGGAGCGGCTGCCGCGGCTGGAGCAGTGCAGTGAGTCCAGGGAGTGCAAAGGCACCAGTGGGGATGGAGTGCAGTGAGTCCAAAGACTTCACTGTCACCACTGGGAATGCAGTGCAGTGAGTCCAGGGAGTGCACTTGCACCACTGGGGATGCAGTGCAGTGACTCCAGTGAGTGCACTGACACCACTGGGGATGCACTTCAGTCAGTCCAGTGAGTGTACTGGCACCACTGGGGATGCACTGCAGTGAGTCAAGAGAGTGCACTGGCAGGACTGGGGATGCAGTGCAGTGAGTCCAGAGAGTGCACTGGCACCACTGGGGATGCCCTGCAGTGAGTCCTGAGAGCGCACTGGCACCACTGGGGATGCAGTGCAGTGAGTCCAGAGAGCGCACTGGCACCAGTGGGAATGCGGTGCAGTGAGTCCAGAGAGTGCAATGGCACCACTGGGGATGCACTGCAGTGAGTCCAGAGAGTGCACTAGCACCACTGGGGATGCAGAGCAGTGAGTCCAGAGAGTGCACTGGCACCACTGAGAATGCATTTCAGTGAGTCCAGAGAGTGCCGTTCCAGCCTCGGCATCCGCTCCAGCCGAGTCAACCCCGCGGTAGCCCCTCCAGCCGCGGCAGACGCTCCAGCCGCGGCAGCCGCTCCAGCCGCGGCAGCCGCTCCAGCCCCTCCAGCCGCGCCAGCCTCTCCAGCCGCGGCAGCCGCTCCAGCCGCGGTAGCCCTCCAGCCGTGGCAGCCGCTCCACTCGGTAGCGGCTGGAGCGGCTGCCCCGGCTGCCGCGGCTGGAGCGGCTGCCGCGACTGGAGCGGCTGCCGCGGTTGGAGCGGCTGCCGCGGCTGGAGCGGCTGGAGCGGATGCCGCGGCTGGAGCGGCTGGAGCGGCTGCCGCGGCTGGAGCGGCTGGCGCGGCTGGAGGAGCTACCGCGGCTGGAGCGGTTAACGCGGCTGGAGCGGATGCCGAGGCTGGAGCGGATGCCGCGGCTGGTGCGCCTGGAGAGGCTGCCGCGGCTGGAGCAGTGCAGTGAGTCCAGAGAGTGCACTGGCACCATTGGGGATGCAGTGCAGTGAGTCCAGAGAGTGCACTGGCAGGACTGGGGATGCAGTGCAGTGAGTCCAGAGAGTGCACTGGCACCACTGAGGATGCAATGCAGTGAGTCCAGAGAGTGCACTGGCACCACTGGGCATGCAGTGCTGTGAGTCCAGAGAGTGCACTGGCACCACTGGGGATGCACTTCAGTCAGTCCAGTGAGTGTACTGGCACCACTGGGGATGCACTGCAGTGAGTCAAGAGAGTGCACTGGCAGGACTGGGGATGCAGTGCAGTGAGTCCAGAGAGTGCACTGGCACCACTGGGGATGCCCTGCAGTGAGTCCTGAGAGCGCACTGGCACCACTGGGGATGCAGTGCAGTGAGTCCAGAGAGAGCACTGGCACCAGTGGGAATGCGGTGCAGTGAGTCCAGAGAGTGCAATGGCACCACTGGGGATGCACTGCAGTGAGTCCAGAGAGTGCACTAGCACCACTGGGGATGCAGAGCAGTGAGTCCAGAGAGTGCACTGGCACCACTGAGAATGCATTTCAGTGAGTCCAGAGAGTGCCGTTCCAGCCTCGGCATCCGCTCCAGCCGAGTCAACCCCGCGGTAGCCCCTCCAGCCGCGGCAGACGCTCCAGCCGCGGCAGCCGCTCCAGCCGCTCCAGCCGCGGCAGCCGCTCCAGCCCCTCCAGCCGCGCCAGCCTCTCCATCCGCGGCAGCCGCTCCAGCCGCGGCAGCCGCTCCAGCCGCTACCGAGTGGAGCGGCTGCCACGGCTGGAGGGCTACCGCGGCTGGAGCGGCTGCCGCGGCTGGAGCAGTGCAGTGAGTCCAGGGAGTGCAAAGGCACCAGTGGGGATGGAGTGCAGTGAGTCCAAAGACTTCAATGTCACCACTGGGAATGCACTTCAGTCAGTCCAGTGAGTGTACTGGCACCACTGGGGATGCACAGCAGTGAGTCCAGAGAGTGCATTGGCACCACTGGGGATGCAGTGCAGTGAGTCCAGAGAGTGCACTGGCACCATTGGAGATGCAGTGCAGTGAGTCCAGAGAGTGCACTGGCACCACTGGGGATGCAGTGCAGTGAGTCCAGAGAGTGCACTGGCACCAGTGGGGATGCAGTGCAGAGTGTCCAGAGAGTGCACTGGCACCACAGGTGATGCACTGCAGTGAGTCCAGAGAGTGCTCTGGCACCACTGGAGATGCACTTCAGTGAGTGCAGAGACTGCACTGGCACCACTGGGGATGCAGTGCAGTGAGTCCAGTGAGTGTACTGGCACCACTGGGGATGCACTGCAGTGAGTCCAGAGAGTGCATTGGCACCACTTGGGATGCACTGCAGTGAGTCCAGAGAGTGCACTGGCACCACTGGGGATGCAGTGCAGTGAGTCCAGAGAGTGCACTGGCTCCACTGAGAATGCACTTCAGTGAGTCCAGAGAGTGCACTGGCACCACTGTGGATGCAGTGCCGTGAGTCCAGCGAATGCACTGGCACCACTGGGGATACGGTGCCGGGAGTCCAGAGAGTGCACTGACACCACTGGGGATGCAGTGCAGTGAGTCCACAGAGTGCACTGACACCAGTGGGAATGCGGTGCAGTGAGTCCAGAGAGTGCACTGGCACCACTGGGGATGCACTGCAGTGAGTCCAGAGTGCACTAGCACCACTGGGGATGCAGAGCAGTGAGTCCAGAGAGTGCACTGGCACCACTGAGAATGCATTTCAGTGAGTCCAGAGAGTGCCGTTCCAGCCTCGGTATCCGCTCCAGCCGAGTCAACCCCGCGGTAGGCCCTCCAGCCGCGGCAGACGCTCCAGCCGCGGCAGCCGCTCCAGCCGCTCCAGCCGCGGCAGCCGCTCCAGCCCCTCCAGCCTCGCCAGCCTCTCCATCCGCGGCAGCCGCTCCAGCCGCGGCAGCCGCTCCAGCCGCTCCAACCGCGGCAGCCGCTCCAGCCGCTACCGAGTGGAGCGGCTGCCACGGCTGGAGGGCTACCGCGGCTGGAGCGGCTGCCGCGGCTGGAGCAGTGCAGTGAGTCCAGGGAGTGCAAAGGCACCAGTGGGGATGGAGTGCAGTGAGTCCAAAGACTTCACTGTCACCACTGGGAATGCAGTGCAGTGAGTCCAGGGAGTGCACTTGCACCACTGGGGATGCAGTGCAGTGACTCCAGTGAGTGCACTGACACCACTGGGGATGCACTTCAGTCAGTCCAGTGAGTGTACTGGCACCACTGGGGATGCACTGCAGTGAGTCAAGAGAGTGCACTGGCAGGACTGGGGATGCAGTGCAGTGAGTCCAGAGAGTGCACTGGCACCACTGGGGATGCCCTGCAGTGAGTCCTGAGAGCGCACTGGCACCACTGGGGATGCAGTGCAGTGAGTCCAGAGAGCGCACTGGCACCAGTGGGAATGCGGTGCAGTGAGTCCAGAGAGTGCAATGGCACCACTGGGGATGCACTGCAGTGAGTCCAGAGAGTGCACTAGCACCACTGGGGATGCAGAGCAGTGAGTCCAGAGAGTGCACTGGCACCACTGAGAATGCATTTCAGTGAGTCCAGAGAGTGCCGTTCCAGCCTCGGCATCCGCTCCAGCCGAGTCAACCCCGCGGTAGCCCCTCCAGCCGCGGCAGACGCTCCAGCCGCGGCAGCCGCTCCAGCCGCTCCAGCCGCGGCAGCCGCTCCAGCCCCTCCAGCCGCGCCAGCCTCTCCATCCGCGGCAGCCGCTCCAGCCGCGGCAGCCGCTCCAGCCGCTCCAGCCGCGGCAGCCGCTCCAGCCGCTACCGAGTGGAGCGGCTGCCACGGCTGGAGGGCTACCGCGGCTGGAGCGGCTGCCGCGGCTGGAGCAGTGCAGTGAGTCCAGGGAGTGCAAAGGCACCAGTGGGGATGGAGTGCAGTGAGTCCAAAGACTTCAATGTCACCACTGGGAATGCACTTCAGTCAGTCCAGTGAGTGTACTGGCACCACTGGGGATGCACAGCAGTGAGTCCAGAGAGTGCATTGGCACCACTGGGGATGCAGTGCAGTGAGTCCAGAGAGTGCACTGGCACCATTGGAGATGCAGTGCAGTGAGTCCAGAGAGTGCACTGGCACCACTGGGGATGCAGTGCAGTGAGTCCAGAGAGTGCACTGGCACCAGTGGGGATTCAGTGCAGTGAGTCCAGAGAGTGCTCTGGCACCACTGGAGATGCACTTCAGTGAGTGCAGAGACTGCACTGGCACCACTGGGGATGCAGTGCAGTGAGTCCAGTGAGTGTACTGGCACCACTGGGGATGCACTGCAGTGAGTCCAGAGAGTGCATTGGCACCACTTGGGATGCACTGCAGTGAGTCCAGAGAGTGCACTGGCACCAGTGGGGATGTAGTGCAGTGAGTCCAGAGAGTGCACTGGCACCATTGGAGATGCAGTGCAGTGAGTCCAGAGAGTGCACTGGCACCACTGGGGATGCAGTGCAGTGAGTCCAGAGAGTGCACTGGCACCATTGGAGATGCAGTGCAGTGAGTCCAGAGAGTGCACTGGCACCACTGGGGATGCAGTGCAGTGAGTCCAGAGAGTGCACTGGCACCACTGGGGATGCAGTGCAGTGAGTCCAGAGAGTGCACTGGCACCACTGGGGATGCGGTGCAGTGAGTCCAGAGAGTGCACTGGCACCAGTGGGGATTCAGTGCAGTGAGTCCAGAGAGTGCTCTGGCACCACTGGAGATGCACTTCAGTGAGTGCAGAGACTGCACTGGCACCACTGGGGATGCAGTGCAGTGAGTCCAGTGAGTGTACTGGCACCACTGGGGATGCACTGCAGTGAGTCCAGAGAGTGCATTGGCACCACTTGGGATGCACTGCAGTGAGTCCAGAGAGTGCACTGGCACCAGTGGGGATGCAGTGCAGTGAGTCCAGAGAGTGCACTGGCACCATTGGAGATGCAGTGCAGTGAGTCCAGAGAGTGCACTGGCACCACTGGGGATGCAGTGCAGTGAGTCCAGAGAGTGCACTGGCACCATTGGAGATGCAGTGCAGTGAGTCCAGAGAGTGCACTGGCACCACTGGGGATGCAGTGCAGTGAGTCCAGAGAGTGCACTGGCACCACTGGGGATGCAGTGCAGTGAGTCCAGAGAGTGCACTGACACCAGTGGGAATGCGGTGCAGTGAGTCCAGAGAGTGCACTGGCACCACTGGGGATGCAGTGCAGTGAGTCCAGAGAGTGCTCTGGCACCACTGGAGATGCACTTCAGTGAGTGCAGAGACTGCACTGGCACCACTGGGGATGCAGTGCAGTGAGTCCAGTGAGTGTACTGGCACCACTGGGGATGCACTGCAGTGAGTCCAGAGAGTGCATTGGCACCACTTGGGATGCACTGCAGTGAGTCCAGAGAGTGCACTGGCACCACTGGGGATGCAGTGCAGTGAGTCCAGAGAGTGCACTGGCTCCACTGAGAATGCACTTCAGTGAGTCCAGAGAGTGCACTGGCACCACTGTGGATGCAGTGCCGTGAGTCCAGCGAATGCACTGGCACCACTGGGGATACGGTGCCGGGAGTCCAGAGAGTGCACTGACACCACTGGGGATGCAGTGCAGTGAGTCCACAGAGTGCACTGACACCAGTGGGAATGCGGTGCAGTGAGTCCAGAGAGTGCACTGGCACCACTGGGGATGCACTGCAGTGAGTCCAGAGTGCACTAGCACCACTGGGGATGCAGAGCAGTGAGTCCAGAGAGTGCACTGGCACCACTGAGAATGCATTTCAGTGAGTCCAGAGAGTGCCGTTCCAGCCTCGGTATCCGCTCCAGCCGAGTCAACCCCGCGGTAGGCCCTCCAGCCGCGGCAGACGCTCCAGCCGCGGCAGCCGCTCCAGCCGCTCCAGCCGCGGCAGCCGCTCCAGCCCCTCCAGCCTCGCCAGCCTCTCCATCCGCGGCAGCCGCTCCAGCCGCGGCAGCCGCTCCAGCCGCTCCAACCGCGGCAGCCGCTCCAGCCGCTACCGAGTGGAGCGGCTGCCACGGCTGGAGGGCTACCGCGGCTGGAGCGGCTGCCGCGGCTGGAGCAGTGCAGTGAGTCCAGGGAGTGCAAAGGCACCAGTGGGGATGGAGTGCAGTGAGTCCAAAGACTTCACTGTCACCACTGGGAATGCAGTGCAGTGAGTCCAGGGAGTGCACTTGCACCACTGGGGATGCAGTGCAGTGACTCCAGTGAGTGCACTGACACCACTGGGGATGCACTTCAGTCAGTCCAGTGAGTGTACTGGCACCACTGGGGATGCACTGCAGTGAGTCAAGAGAGTGCACTGGCAGGACTGGGGATGCAGTGCAGTGAGTCCAGAGAGTGCACTGGCACCACTGGGGATGCACTGCAGTGAGTCCAGAGAGTGCACTGGCACCACTGAGAATGCATTTCAGTGAGTCCAGAGAGTGCCGTTCCAGCCTCGGCATCCGCTCCAGCCGAGTCAACCCCCCGGTAGCCCCTCCAGCCGCGGCAGACGCTCCAGCCGCGGCAGCCGCTCCAGCCGCTCCAGCCGCGGCAGCCGCTCCAGCCCCTCCAGCCGCGCCAGCCTCTCCAGCCGCGGCAGCCGCTCCAGCCGCGGTAGCCCTCCAGCCGTGGCAGCCGCTCCACTCGGTAGCGGCTGGAGCGGCTGCCGCCGCTGGAGCGGCTGGAGCGGCTGCCGCGACTGGAGCGGCTGCCGCGGTTGGAGCGGCTGCCGCGGCTGGAGCGGCTGGAGCGGATGCCGCGGCTGGAGCGGCTGGAGCGGCTGCCGCGGCTGGAGCGGCTGGCGCGGCTGGAGGAGCTACCGCGGCTGGAGCGGTTAACGCGGCTGGAGCGGATGCCGAGGCTGGAGCGGATGCCGCGGCTGGTGCGCCTGGAGAGGCTGCAGCGGCTGGAGCAGTGCAGTGAGTCCAGAGAGTGCACTGGCACCATTGGGGATGCAGTGCAGTGAGTCCAGAGAGTGCACTGGCAGGACTGGGGATGCAGTGCAGTGAGTCCAGAGAGTGCACTGGCACCACTGAGGATGCAATGCAGTGAGTCCAGAGAGTGCACTGGCACCACTGGGCATGCAGTGCTGTGAGTCCAGAGAGTGCACTGGCACCACTGGGGATGCACTTCAGTCAGTCCAGTGAGTGTACTGGCACCACTGGGGATGCACTGCAGTGAGTCAAGAGAGTGCACTGGCAGGACTGGGGATGCAGTGCAGTGAGTCCAGAGAGTGCACTGGCACCACTGGGGATGCCCTGCAGTGAGTCCTGAGAGCGCACTGGCACCACTGGGGATGCAGTGCAGTAAGTCCAGAGAGCGCACTGGCACCAGTGGGAATGCGGTGCAGTGAGTCCAGAGAGTGCAATGGCACCACTGGGGATGCACTGCAGTGAGTCCAGAGAGTGCATTGGCACCACTGGGGATGCAGTGCAGTGAGTCCAGAGAGTGCACTGGCACCATTGGAGATGCAGTGCAGTGAGTCCAGAGAGTGCACTGGCACCACTGGGGATGCAGTGCAGTGAGTCCAGAGAGTGCACTGGCACCAGTGGGGATGCAGTGCAGAGTGTCCAGAGAGTGCACTGGCACCACAGGTGATGCACTGCAGTGAGTCCAGAGAGTGCTCTGGCACCACTGGAGATGCACTTCAGTGAGTGCAGAGACTGCACTGGCACCACTGGGGATGCAGTGCAGTGAGTCCAGTGAGTGTACTGGCACCACTGGGGATGCACTGCAGTGAGTCCAGAGAGTGCATTGGCACCACTTGGGATGCACTGCAGTGAGTCCAGAGAGTGCACTGGCACCACTGGGGATGCAGTGCAGTGAGTCCAGAGAGTGCACTGGCTCCACTGAGAATGCACTTCAGTGAGTCCAGAGAGTGCACTGGCACCACTGTGGATGCAGTGCCGTGAGTCCAGCGAATGCACTGGCACCACTGGGGATACGGTGCCGGGAGTCCAGAGAGTGCAATGACACCACTGGGGATGCAGTGCAGTGAGTCCACAGAGTGCACTGACACCAGTGGGAATGCGGTGCAGTGAGTCCAGGGAGTGCACTGGCACCACTGGGGATGCACTGCAGTGAGTCCAGAGTGCACTAGCACCACTGGGGATGCAGAGCAGTGAGTCCAGAGAGTGCACTGGCACCACTGAGAATGCATTTCAGTGAGTCCAGAGAGTGCCGTTCCAGCCTCGGTATCCGCTCCAGCCGAGTCAACCCCGCGGTAGGCCCTCCAGCCGCGGCAGACGCTCCAGCCGCGGCAGCCGCTCCAGCCGCTCCAGCCGCGGCAGCCGCTCCAGCCCCTCCAGCCTCGCCAGCCTCTCCATCCGCGGCAGCCGCTCCAGCCGCGGCAGCCGCTCCAGCCGCTCCAACCGCGGCAGCCGCTCCAGCCGCTACCGAGTGGAGCGGCTGCCACGGCTGGAGGGCTACCGCGGCTGGAGCGGCTGCCGCGGCTGGAGCAGTGCAGTGAGTCCAGGGAGTGCAAAGGCACCAGTGGGGATGGAGTGCAGTGAGTCCAAAGACTTCACTGTCACCACTGGGAATGCAGTGCAGTGAGTCCAGGGAGTGCACTTGCACCACTGGGGATGCAGTGCAGTGACTCCAGTGAGTGCACTGACACCACTGGGGATGCACTTCAGTCAGTCCAGTGAGTGTACTGGCACCACTGGGGATGCACTGCAGTGAGTCAAGAGAGTGCACTGGCAGGACTGGGGATGCAGTGCAGTGAGTCCAGAGAGTGCACTGGCACCACTGGGGATGCCCTGCAGTGAGTCCTGAGAGTGCACTGGCACCACTGAGAATGCATTTCAGTGAGTCCAGAGAGTGCCGTTCCAGCCTCGGCATCCGCTCCAGCCGAGTCAACCCCGCGGTAGCCCCTCCAGCCGCGGCAGACGCTCCAGCCGCGGCAGCCGCTCCAGCCGCTCCAGCCGCGGCAGCCGCTCCAGCCCCTCCAGCCGCGCCAGCCTCTCCAGCCGCGGCAGCCGCTCCAGCCGCGGTAGCCCTCCAGCCGTGGCAGCCGCTCCACTCGGTAGCGGCTGGAGCGGCTGCCGCGGCTGGAGCGGCTGGAGCGGCTGCCGCGACTGGAGCGGCTGCCGCGGTTGGACCGGCTGCCGCGGCTGGAGCGGCTGGAGCGGATGCCGCGGCTGGAGCGGCTGGAGCGGCTGCCGCGGCTGGAGCGGCTGGCGCGGCTGGAGGAGCTACCGCGGCTGGAGCGGTTAACGCGGCTGGAGCGGATGCCGAGGCTGGAGCGGATGCCGCGGCTGGTGCGCCTGGAGAGGCTGCCGCGGCTGGAGCAGTGCAGTGAGTCCAGAGAGTGCACTGGCACCATTGGGGATGCAGTGCAGTGAGTCCAGAGAGTGCACTGGCAGGACTGGGGATGCAGTGCAGTGAGTCCAGAGAGTGCACTGGCACCACTGAGGATGCAATGCAGTGAGTCCAGAGAGTGCACTGGCACCACTGGGCATGCAGTGCTGTGAGTCCAGAGAGTGCACTGGCACCACTGGGGATGCACTTCAGTCAGTCCAGTGAGTGTACTGGCACCACTGGGGATGCACTGCAGTGAGTCAAGAGAGTGCACTGGCAGGACTGGGGATGCAGTGCAGTGAGTCCAGAGAGTGCACTGGCACCACTGGGGATGCCCTGCAGTGAGTCCTGAGAGCGCACTGGCACCACTGGGGATGCAGTGCAGTGAGTCCAGAGAGCGCACTGGCACCAGTGGGAATGCGGTGCAGTGAGTCCAGAGAGTGCAATGGCACCACTGGGGATGCACTGCAGTGAGTCCAGAGAGTGCACTAGCACCACTGGGGATGCAGAGCAGTGAGTCCAGAGAGTGCACTGGCACCACTGAGAATGCATTTCAGTGAGTCCAGAGAGTGCCGTTCCAGCCTCGGCATCCGCTCCAGCCGAGTCAACCCCGCGGTAGCCCCTCCAGCCGCGGCAGACGCTCCAGCCGCGGCAGCCGCTCCAGCCGCTCCAGCCGCGGCAGCCGCTCCAGCCCCTCCAGCCGCGCCAGCCTCTCCATCCGCGGCAGCCGCTCCAGCCGCGGCAGCCGCTCCAGCCGCGGCAGCCGCTCCAGCCGCTACCGAGTGGAGCGGCTGCCACGGCTGGAGGGCTACCGCGGCTGGAGCGGCTGCCGCGGCTGGAGCAGTGCAGTGAGTCCAGGGAGTGCAAAGGCACCAGTGGGGATGGAGTGCAGTGAGTCCAAAGACTTCAATGTCACCACTGGGAATGCACTTCAGTCAGTCCAGTGAGTGTACTGGCACCACTGGGGATGCACAGCAGTGAGTCCAGAGAGTGCATTGGCACCACTGGGGATGCAGTGCAGTGAGTCCAGAGAGTGCACTGGCACCATTGGAGATGCAGTGCAGTGAGTCCAGAGAGTGCACTGGCACCACTGGGGATGCAGTGCAGTGAGTCCAGAGAGTGCACTGGCACCAGTGGGGATGCAGTGCAGAGTGTCCAGAGAGTGCACTGGCACCACAGGTGATGCACTGCAGTGAGTCCAGAGAGTGCTCTGGCACCACTGGAGATGCACTTCAGTGAGTGCAGAGACTGCACTGGCACCACTGGGGATGCAGTGCAGTGAGTCCAGTGAGTGTACTGGCACCACTGGGGATGCACTGCAGTGAGTCCAGAGAGTGCATTGGCACCACTTGGGATGCACTGCAGTGAGTCCAGAGAGTGCACTGGCACCACTGGGGATGCAGTGCAGTGAGTCCAGAGAGTGCACTGGCTCCACTGAGAATGCACTTCAGTGAGTCCAGAGAGTGCACTGGCACCACTGTGGATGCAGTGCCGTGAGTCCAGCGAATGCACTGGCACCACTGGGGATACGGTGCCGGGAGTCCAGAGAGTGCACTGACACCACTGGGGATGCAGTGCAGTGAGTCCACAGAGTGCACTGACACCAGTGGGAATGCGGTGCAGTGAGTCCAGAGAGTGCACTGGCACCACTGGGGATGCACTGCAGTGAGTCCAGAGTGCACTAGCACCACTGGGGATGCAGAGCAGTGAGTCCAGAGAGTGCACTGGCACCACTGAGAATGCATTTCAGTGAGTCCAGAGAGTGCCGTTCCAGCCTCGGTATCCGCTCCAGCCGAGTCAACCCCGCGGTAGGCCCTCCAGCCGCGGCAGACGCTCCAGCCGCGGCAGCCGCTCCAGCCGCTCCAGCCGCGGCAGCCGCTCCAGCCCCTCCAGCCTCGCCAGCCTCTCCATCCGCGGCAGCCGCTCCAGCCGCGGCAGCCGCTCCAGCCGCTCCAACCGCGGCAGCCGCTCCAGCCGCTACCGAGTGGAGCGGCTGCCACGGCTGGAGGGCTACCGCGGCTGGAGCGGCTGCCGCGGCTGGAGCAGTGCAGTGAGTCCAGGGAGTGCAAAGGCACCAGTGGGGATGGAGTGCAGTGAGTCCAAAGACTTCACTGTCACCACTGGGAATGCAGTGCAGTGAGTCCAGGGAGTGCACTTGCACCACTGGGGATGCAGTGCAGTGACTCCAGTGAGTGCACTGACACCACTGGGGATGCACTTCAGTCAGTCCAGTGAGTGTACTGGCACCACTGGGGATGCACTGCAGTGAGTCAAGAGAGTGCACTGGCAGGACTGGGGATGCAGTGCAGTGAGTCCAGAGAGTGCACTGGCACCACTGGGGATGCCCTGCAGTGAGTCCTGAGAGTGCACTGGCACCACTGAGAATGCATTTCAGTGAGTCCAGAGAGTGCCGTTCCAGCCTCGGCATCCGCTCCAGCCGAGTCAACCCCGCGGTAGCCCCTCCAGCCGCGGCAGACGCTCCAGCCGCGGCAGCCGCTCCAGCCGCTCCAGCCGCGGCAGCCGCTCCAGCCCCTCCAGCCGCGCCAGCCTCTCCAGCCGCGGCAGCCGCTCCAGCCGCGGTAGCCCTCCAGCCGTGGCAGCCGCTCCACTCGGTAGCGGCTGGAGCGGCTGCCGCGGCTGGAGCGGCTGGAGCGGCTGCCGCGACTGGAGCGGCTGCCGCGGTTGGAGCGGCTGCCGCGGCTGGAGCGGCTGGAGCGGATGCCGCGGCTGGAGCGGCTGGAGCGGCTGCCGCGGCTGGAGCGGCTGGCGCGGCTGGAGGAGCTACCGCGGCTGGAGCGGTTAACGCGGCTGGAGCGGATGCCGAGGCTGGAGCGGATGCCGCGGCTGGTGCGCCTGGAGAGGCTGCCGCGGCTGGAGCAGTGCAGTGAGTCCAGAGAGTGCACTGGCACCATTGGGGATGCAGTGCAGTGAGTCCAGAGAGTGCACTGGCAGGACTGGGGATGCAGTGCAGTGAGTCCAGAGAGTGCACTGGCACCACTGAGGATGCAATGCAGTGAGTCCAGAGAGTGCACTGGCACCACTGGGCATGCAGTGCTGTGAGTCCAGAGAGTGCACTGGCACCACTGGGGATGCACTTCAGTCAGTCCAGTGAGTGTACTGGCACCACTGGGGATGCACTGCAGTGAGTCAAGAGAGTGCACTGGCAGGACTGGGGATGCAGTGCAGTGAGTCCAGAGAGTGCACTGGCACCACTGGGGATGCCCTGCAGTGAGTCCTGAGAGCGCACTGGCACCACTGGGGATGCAGTGCAGTGAGTCCAGAGAGAGCACTGGCACCAGTGGGAATGCGGTGCAGTGAGTCCAGAGAGTGCAATGGCACCACTGGGGATGCACTGCAGTGAGTCCAGAGAGTGCACTAGCACCACTGGGGATGCAGAGCAGTGAGTCCAGAGAGTGCACTGGCACCACTGAGAATGCATTTCAGTGAGTCCAGAGAGTGCCGTTCCAGCCTCGGCATCCGCTCCAGCCGAGTCAACCCCGCGGTAGCCCCTCCAGCCGCGGCAGATGCTCCAGCCGCGGCAGCCGCTCCAGCCGCTCCAGCCGCGGCAGCCGCTCCAGCCCCTCCAGCCGCGCCAGCCTCTCCATCCGCGGCAGCCGCTCCAGCCGCGGCAGCCGCTCCAGCCGCGGCAGCCGCTCCAGCCGCTACCGAGTGGAGCGGCTGCCACGGCTGGAGGGCTACCGCGGCTGGAGCGGCTGCCGCGGCTGGAGCAGTGCAGTGAGTCCAGGGAGTGCAAAGGCACCAGTGGGGATGGAGTGCAGTGAGTCCAAAGACTTCAATGTCACCACTGGGAATGCACTTCAGTCAGTCCAGTGAGTGTACTGGCACCACTGGGGATGCACAGCAGTGAGTCCAGAGAGTGCATTGGCACCACTGGGGATGCAGTGCAGTGAGTCCAGAGAGTGCACTGGCACCATTGGAGATGCAGTGCAGTGAGTCCAGAGAGTGCACTGGCACCACTGGGGATGCAGTGCAGTGAGTCCAGAGAGTGCACTGGCACCAGTGGGGATGCAGTGCAGAGTGTCCAGAGAGTGCACTGGCACCACAGGTGATGCACTGCAGTGAGTCCAGAGAGTGCTCTGGCACCACTGGAGATGCACTTCAGTGAGTGCAGAGACTGCACTGGCACCACTGGGGATGCAGTGCAGTGAGTCCAGTGAGTGTACTGGCACCACTGGGGATGCACTGCAGTGAGTCCAGAGAGTGCATTGGCACCACTTGGGATGCACTGCAGTGAGTCCAGAGAGTGCACTGGCACCACTGGGGATGCAGTGCAGTGAGTCCAGAGAGTGCACTGGCTCCACTGAGAATGCACTTCAGTGAGTCCAGAGAGTGCACTGGCACCACTGTGGATGCAGTGCCGTGAGTCCAGCGAATGCACTGGCACCACTGGGGATACGGTGCCGGGAGTCCAGAGAGTGCACTGACACCACTGGGGATGCAGTGCAGTGAGTCCACAGAGTGCACTGACACCAGTGGGAATGCGGTGCAGTGAGTCCAGAGAGTGCAATGGCACCACTGGGGATGCACTGCAGTGAGTCCAGAGAGTGCACTAGCACCACTGGGGATGCAGAGCAGTGAGTCCAGAGAGTGCACTGGCACCACTGAGAATGCATTTCAGTGAGTCCAGAGAGTGCCGTTCCAGCCTCGGCATCCGCTCCAGCCGAGTCAACCCCGCGGTAGCCCCTCCAGCCGCGGCAGACGCTCCAGCCGCGGCAGCCGCTCCAGCCGCTCCAGCCGCGGCAGCCGCTCCAGCCCCTCCAGCCGCGCCAGCCTCTCCATCCGCGGCAGCCGCTCCAGCCGCGGCAGCCGCTCCAGCCGCTCCAGCCGCGGCAGCCGCTCCAGCCGCTACCGAGTGGAGCGGCTGCCACGGCTGGAGGGCTACCGCGGCTGGAGCGGCTGCCGCGGCTGGAGCAGTGCAGTGAGTCCAGGGAGTGCAAAGGCACCAGTGGGGATGGAGTGCAGTGAGTCCAAAGACTTCAATGTCACCACTGGGAATGCACTTCAGTCAGTCCAGTGAGTGTACTGGCACCACTGGGGATGCACAGCAGTGAGTCCAGAGAGTGCATTGGCACCACTGGGGCTGCAGTGCAGTGAGTCCAGAGAGTGCACTGGCACCATTGGAGATGCAGTGCAGTGAGTCCAGAGAGTGCACTGGCACCACTGGCGATGCAGTGCAGTGAGTCCAGAGAGTGCACTGGCACCAGTGGGGATGCAGTGCAGAGTGTCCAGAGAGTGCACTGGCACCACTGGGATGCACTGCAGTGAGTCCAGAGAGTGCTCTGGCACCACTGGAGATGCACTTCAGTGAGTGCAGAGACTGCACTGGCACCACTGGGGATGCAGTGCAGTGAGTCCAGTGAGTGTACTGGCACCACTGGGGATGCACTGCAGTGAGTCCAGAGAGTGCACTGGCACCACTGGGGATGCAGTGCAGTGAGTCCAGAGAGTGCACTGGCTCCACTGAGAATGCACTTCAGTGAGTCCAGAGAGTGCACTGGCACCACTGTGGATGCAGTGCCGTGAGTCCAGCGAATGCACTGGCACCACTGGGGATACGGTGCCGGGAGTCCAGAGAGTGCACTGACACCACTGGGGATGCAGTGCAGTGAGTCCACAGAGTGCACTGACACCAGTGGGAATGCGGTGCAGTGAGTCCAGAGAGTGCACTGGCACCACTGGGGATGCACTGCAGTGAGTCCAGAGTGCACTAGCACCACTGGGGATGCAGAGCAGTGAGTCCAGAGAGTGCACTGGCACCACTGAGAATGCATTTCAGTGAGTCCAGAGAGTGCCGTTCCAGCCTCGGTATCCGCTCCAGCCGAGTCAACCCCGCGGTAGGCCCTCCAGCCGCGGCAGACGCTCCAGCCGCGGCAGCCGCTCCAGCCGCTCCAGCCGCGGCAGCCGCTCCAGCCCCTCCAGCCTCGCCAGCCTCTCCATCCGCGGCAGCCGCTCCAGCCGCGGCAGCCGCTCCAGCCGCTCCAACCGCGGCAGCCGCTCCAGCCGCTACCGAGTGGAGCGGCTGCCACGGCTGGAGGGCTACCGCGGCTGGAGCGGCTGCCGCGGCTGGAGCAGTGCAGTGAATCCAGGGAGTGCAAAGGCACCAGTGGGGATGGAGTGCAGTGAGTCCAAAGACTTCACTGTCACCACTGGGAATGCAGTGCAGTGAGTCCAGGGAGTGCACTTGCACCACTGGGGATGCAGTGCAGTGACTCCAGTGAGTGCACTGACACCACTGGGGATGCACTTCAGTCAGTCCAGTGAGTGTACTGGCACCACTGGGGATGCACTGCAGTGAGTCAAGAGAGTGCACTGGCAGGACTGGGGATGCAGTGCAGTGAGTCCAGAGAGTGCACTGGCACCACTGGGGATGCCCTGCAGTGAGTCCTGAGAGCGCACTGGCACCACTGGGGATGCAGTGCAGTGAGTCCAGAGAGCGCACTGGCACCAGTGGGAATGCGGTGCAGTGAGTCCAGAGAGTGCAATGGCACCACTGGGGATGCACTGCAGTGAGTCCAGAGAGTGCACTAGCACCACTGGGGATGCAGAGCAGTGAGTCCAGAGAGTGCACTGGCACCACTGAGAATGCATTTCAGTGAGTCCAGAGAGTGCCGTTCCAGCCTCGGCATCCGCTCCAGCCGAGTCAACCCCGCGGTAGCCCCTCCAGCCGCGGCAGACGCTCCAGCCGCGGCAGCCGCTCCAGCCGCTCCAGCCGCGGCAGCCGCTCCAGCCCCTCCAGCCGCGCCAGCCTCTCCATCCGCGGCAGCCGCTCCAGCCGCGGCAGCCGCTCCAGCCGCTCCAGCCGCGGCAGCCGCTCCAGCCGCTACCGAGTGGAGCGGCTGCCACGGCTGGAGGGCTACCGCGGCTGGAGCGGCTGCCGCGGCTGGAGCAGTGCAGTGAGTCCAGGGAGTGCAAAGGCACCAGTGGGGATGGAGTGCAGTGAGTCCAAAGACTTCAATGTCACCACTGGGAATGCACTTCAGTCAGTCCAGTGAGTGTACTGGCACCACTGGGGATGCACAGCAGTGAGTCCAGAGAGTGCATTGGCACCACTGGGGATGCAGTGCAGTGAGTCCAGAGAGTGCACTGGCACCATTGGAGATGCAGTGCAGTGAGTCCAGAGAGTGCACTGGCACCACTGGGGATGCAGTGCAGTGAGTCCAGAGAGTGCACTGGCACCAGTGGGGATGCAGTGCAGTGAGTCCAGAGAGTGCACTGGCACCAGTGGGGATTCAGTGCAGTGAGTCCAGAGAGTGCTCTGGCACCACTGGAGATGCACTTCAGTGAGTGCAGAGACTGCACTGGCACCACTGGGGATGCAGTGCAGTGAGTCCAGTGAGTGTACTGGCACCACTGGGGATGCACTGCAGTGAGTCCAGAGAGTGCATTGGCACCACTTGGGATGCACTGCAGTGAGTCCAGAGAGTGCACTGGCACCAGTGGGGATGCAGTGCAGTGAGTCCAGAGAGTGCACTGGCACCATTGGAGATGCAGTGCAGTGAGTCCAGAGAGTGCACTGGCACCACTGGGGATGCAGTGCAGTGAGTCCAGAGAGTGCACTGGCACCATTGGAGATGCAGTGCAGTGAGTCCAGAGAGTGCACTGGCACCACTGGGGATGCAGTGCAGTGAGTCCAGAGAGTGCACTGGCACCACTGGGGATGCAGTGCAGTGAGTCCAGAGAGTGCACTGACACCAGTGGGAATGCGGTGCAGTGAGTCCAGAGAGTGCACTGGCACCACTGGGGATGCAGTGCAGTGAGTCCAGAGAGTGCACTGGCACCAGTGGGGATGCAGTGCAGAGTGTCCAGAGAGTGCACTGGCACCACTGGGATGCACTGCAGTGAGTCCAGAGAGTGCTCTGGCACCACTGGAGATGCACTTCAGTGAGTGCAGAGACTGCACTGGCACCACTGGGGATGCAGTGCAGTGAGTC
Source organism: Anser brachyrhynchus (assembly GCF_964034855.1). Taxonomy (NCBI): domain Eukaryota; kingdom Metazoa; phylum Chordata; class Aves; order Anseriformes; family Anatidae; genus Anser; species Anser brachyrhynchus. The sequence continues at coordinate 357,890 of NW_027663688.1, read as the reverse complement.
CAGTGAGTGTACTGGCACCACTGGGGATGCACTGCAGTGAGTCCAGAGAGTGCATTGGCACCACTTGGGATGCACTGCAGTGAGTCCAGAGAGTGCACTGGCACCACTGGGGATGCAGTGCAGTGAGTCCAGAGAGTGCACTGGCTCCACTGAGAATGCACTTCAGTGAGTCCAGAGAGTGCACTGGCACCACTGTGGATGCAGTGCCGTGAGTCCAGCGAATGCACTGGCACCACTGGGGATACGGTGCCGGGAGTCCAGAGAGTGCACTGACACCACTGGGGATGCAGTGCAGTGAGTCCACAGAGTGCACTGACACCAGTGGGAATGCGGTGCAGTGAGTCCAGAGAGTGCACTGGCACCACTGGGGATGCACTGCAGTGAGTCCAGAGTGCACTAGCACCACTGGGGATGCAGAGCAGTGAGTCCAGAGAGTGCACTGGCACCACTGAGAATGCATTTCAGTGAGTCCAGAGAGTGCCGTTCCAGCCTCGGTATCCGCTCCAGCCGAGTCAACCCCGCGGTAGGCCCTCCAGCCGCGGCAGACGCTCCAGCCGCGGCAGCCGCTCCAGCCGCTCCAGCCGCGGCAGCCGCTCCAGCCCCTCCAGCCTCGCCAGCCTCTCCATCCGCGGCAGCCGCTCCAGCCGCGGCAGCCGCTCCAGCCGCTCCAACCGCGGCAGCCGCTCCAGCCGCTACCGAGTGGAGCGGCTGCCACGGCTGGAGGGCTACCGCGGCTGGAGCGGCTGCCGCGGCTGGAGCAGTGCAGTGAGTCCAGGGAGTGCAAAGGCACCAGTGGGGATGGAGTGCAGTGAGTCCAAAGACTTCACTGTCACCACTGGGAATGCAGTGCAGTGAGTCCAGGGAGTGCACTTGCACCACTGGGGATGCAGTGCAGTGACTCCAGTGAGTGCACTGACACCACTGGGGATGCACTTCAGTCAGTCCAGTGAGTGTACTGGCACCACTGGGGATGCACTGCAGTGAGTCAAGAGAGTGCACTGGCAGGACTGGGGATGCAGTGCAGTGAGTCCAGAGAGTGCACTGGCACCACTGGGGATGCACTGCAGTGAGTCCAGAGAGTGCACTGGCACCACTGAGAATGCATTTCAGTGAGTCCAGAGAGTGCCGTTCCAGCCTCGGCATCCGCTCCAGCCGAGTCAACCCCGCGGTAGCCCCTCCAGCCGCGGCAGACGCTCCAGCCGCGGCAGCCGCTCCAGCCGCTCCAGCCGCGGCAGCCGCTCCAGCCCCTCCAGCCGCGCCAGCCTCTCCAGCCGCGGCAGCCGCTCCAGCCGCGGTAGCCCTCCAGCCGTGGCAGCCGCTCCACTCGGTAGCGGCTGGAGCGGCTGCCGCGGCTGGAGCGGCTGGAGCGGCTGCCGCGACTGGAGCGGCTGCCGCGGTTGGAGCGGCTGCCGCGGCTGGAGCGGCTGGAGCGGATGCCGCGGCTGGAGCGGCTGGAGCGGCTGCCGCGGCTGGAGCGGCTGGCGCGGCTGGAGGAGCTACCGCGGCTGGAGCGGTTAACGCGGCTGGAGCGGATGCCGAGGCTGGAGCGGATGCCGCGGCTGGTGCGCCTGGAGAGGCTGCAGCGGCTGGAGCAGTGCAGTGAGTCCAGAGAGTGCACTGGCACCATTGGGGATGCAGTGCAGTGAGTCCAGAGAGTGCACTGGCAGGACTGGGGATGCAGTGCAGTGAGTCCAGAGAGTGCACTGGCACCACTGAGGATGCAATGCAGTGAGTCCAGAGAGTGCACTGGCACCACTGGGCATGCAGTGCTGTGAGTCCAGAGAGTGCACTGGCACCACTGGGGATGCACTTCAGTCAGTCCAGTGAGTGTACTGGCACCACTGGGGATGCACTGCAGTGAGTCAAGAGAGTGCACTGGCAGGACTGGGGATGCAGTGCAGTGAGTCCAGAGAGTGCACTGGCACCACTGGGGATGCCCTGCAGTGAGTCCTGAGAGCGCACTGGCACCACTGGGGATGCAGTGCAGTGAGTCCAGAGAGCGCACTGGCACCAGTGGGAATGCGGTGCAGTGAGTCCAGAGAGTGCAATGGCACCACTGGGGATGCACTGCAGTGAGTCCAGAGAGTGCACTAGCACCACTGGGGATGCAGAGCAGTGAGTCCAGAGAGTGCACTGGCACCACTGAGAATGCATTTCAGTGAGTCCAGAGAGTGCCGTTCCAGCCTCGGCATCCGCTCCAGCCGAGTCAACCCCGCGGTAGCCCCTCCAGCCGCGGCAGACGCTCCAGCCGCGGCAGCCGCTCCAGCCGCTCCAGCCGCGGCAGCCGCTCCAGCCCCTCCAGCCGCGCCAGCCTCTCCATCCGCGGCAGCCGCTCCAGCCGCGGCAGCCGCTCCAGCCGCGGCAGCCGCTCCAGCCGCTACCGAGTGGAGCGGCTGCCACGGCTGGAGGGCTACCGCGGCTGGAGCGGCTGCCGCGGCTGGAGCAGTGCAGTGAGTCCAGGGAGTGCAAAGGCACCAGTGGGGATGGAGTGCAGTGAGTCCAAAGACTTCAATGTCACCACTGGGAATGCACTTCAGTCAGTCCAGTGAGTGTACTGGCACCACTGGGGATGCACAGCAGTGAGTCCAGAGAGTGCATTGGCACCACTGGGGATGCAGTGCAGTGAGTCCAGAGAGTGCACTGGCACCATTGGAGATGCAGTGCAGTGAGTCCAGAGAGTGCACTGGCACCACTGGGGATGCAGTGCAGTGAGTCCAGAGAGTGCACTGGCACCAGTGGGGATGCAGTGCAGAGTGTCCAGAGAGTGCACTGGCACCACAGGTGATGCACTGCAGTGAGTCCAGAGAGTGCTCTGGCACCACTGGAGATGCACTTCAGTGAGTGCAGAGACTGCACTGGCACCACTGGGGATGCAGTGCAGTGAGTCCAGTGAGTGTACTGGCACCACTGGGGATGCACTGCAGTGAGTCCAGAGAGTGCATTGACACCACTTGGGATGCACTGCAGTGAGTCCAGAGAGTGCACTGGCACCACTGGGGATGCAGTGCAGTGAGTCCAGAGAGTGCACTGGCTCCACTGAGAATGCACTTCAGTGAGTCCAGAGAGTGCACTGGCACCACTGTGGATGCAGTGCCGTGAGTCCAGCGAATGCACTGGCACCACTGGGGATACGGTGCCGGGAGTCCAGAGAGTGCACTGACACCACTGGGGATGCAGTGCAGTGAGTCCACAGAGTGCACTGACACCAGTGGGAATGCGGTGCAGTGAGTCCAGAGAGTGCACTGGCACCACTGGGGATGCACTGCAGTGAGTCCAGAGTGCACTAGCACCACTGGGGATGCAGAGCAGTGAGTCCAGAGAGTGCACTGGCACCACTGAGAATGCATTTCAGTGAGTCCAGAGAGTGCCGTTCCAGCCTCGGTATCCGCTCCAGCCGAGTCAACCCCGCGGTAGGCCCTCCAGCCGCGGCAGACGCTCCAGCCGCGGCAGCCGCTCCAGCCGCTCCAGCCGCGGCAGCCGCTCCAGCCCCTCCAGCCTCGCCAGCCTCTCCATCCGCGGCAGCCGCTCCAGCCGCGGCAGCCGCTCCAGCCGCTCCAACCGCGGCAGCCGCTCCAGCCGCTACCGAGTGGAGCGGCTGCCACGGCTGGAGGGCTACCGCGGCTGGAGCGGCTGCCGCGGCTGGAGCAGTGCAGTGAGTCCAGGGAGTGCACTTGCACCACTGGGGATGCAGTGCAGTGACTCCAGTGAGTGCACTGACACCACTGGGGATGCACTTCAGTCAGTCCAGTGAGTGTACTGGCACCACTGGGGATGCACTGCAGTGAGTCAAGAGAGTGCACTGGCAGGACTGGGGATGCAGTGCAGTGAGTCCAGAGAGTGCACTGGCACCACTGGGGATGCCCTGCAGTGAGTCCTGAGAGTGCACTGGCACCACTGAGAATGCATTTCAGTGAGTCCAGAGAGTGCCGTTCCAGCCTCGGCATCCGCTCCAGCCGAGTCAACCCCGCGGTAGCCCCTCCAGCCGCGGCAGACGCTCCAGCCGCGGCAGCCGCTCCAGCCGCTCCAGCCGCGGCAGCCGCTCCAGCCCCTCCAGCCGCGCCAGCCTCTCCAGCCGCGGCAGCCGCTCCAGCCGCGGTAGCCCTCCAGCCGTGGCAGCCGCTCCACTCGGTAGCGGCTGGAGCGGCTGCCGCGGCTGGAGCGGCTGGAGCGGCTGCCGCGACTGGAGCGGCTGCCGCGGTTGGAGCGGCTGCCGCGGCTGGAGCGGCTGGAGCGGATGCCGCGGCTGGAGCGGCTGGAGCGGCTGCCGCGGCTGGAGCGGCTGGCGCGGCTGGAGGAGCTACCGCGGCTGGAGCGGTTAACGCGGCTGGAGCGGATGCCGAGGCTGGAGCGGATGCCGCGGCTGGTGCGCCTGGAGAGGCTGCCGCGGCTGGAGCAGTGCAGTGAGTCCAGAGAGTGCACTGGCACCATTGGGGATGCAGTGCAGTGAGTCCAGAGAGTGCACTGGCAGGACTGGGGATGCAGTGCAGTGAGTCCAGAGAGTGCACTGGCACCACTGAGGATGCAATGCAGTGAGTCCAGAGAGTGCACTGGCACCACTGGGCATGCAGTGCTGTGAGTCCAGAGAGTGCACTGGCACCACTGGGGATGCACTTCAGTCAGTCCAGTGAGTGTACTGGCACCACTGGGGATGCACTGCAGTGAGTCAAGAGAGTGCACTGGCAGGACTGGGGATGCAGTGCAGTGAGTCCAGAGAGTGCACTGGCACCACTGGGGATGCCCTGCAGTGAGTCCTGAGAGCGCACTGGCACCACTGGGGATGCAGTGCAGTGAGTCCAGAGAGCGCACTGGCACCAGTGGGAATGCGGTGCAGTGAGTCCAGAGAGTGCAATGGCACCACTGGGGATGCAGTGCAGTGAGTCCAGAGAGTGCACTGGCACCAGTGGGGATGCAGTGCAGAGTGTCCAGAGAGTGCACTGGCACCACAGGTGATGCACTGCAGTGAGTCCAGAGAGTGCTCTGGCACCACTGGAGATGCACTTCAGTGAGTGCAGAGACTGCACTGGCACCACTGGGGATGCAGTGCAGTGAGTCCAGTGAGTGTACTGGCACCACTGGGGATGCACTGCAGTGAGTCCAGAGAGTGCATTGGCACCACTTGGGATGCACTGCAGTGAGTCCAGAGAGTGCACTGGCACCACTGGGGATGCAGTGCAGTGAGTCCAGAGAGTGCACTGGCTCCACTGAGAATGCACTTCAGTGAGTCCAGAGAGTGCACTGGCACCACTGTGGATGCAGTGCCGTGAGTCCAGCGAATGCACTGGCACCACTGGGGATACGGTGCCGGGAGTCCAGAGAGTGCACTGACACCACTGGGGATGCAGTGCAGTGAGTCCACAGAGTGCACTGACACCAGTGGGAATGCGGTGCAGTGAGTCCAGAGAGTGCACTGGCACCACTGGGGATGCACTGCAGTGAGTCCAGAGTGCACTAGCACCACTGGGGATGCAGAGCAGTGAGTCCAGAGAGTGCACTGGCACCACTGAGAATGCATTTCAGTGAGTCCAGAGAGTGCCGTTCCAGCCTCGGTATCCGCTCCAGCCGAGTCAACCCCGCGGTAGGCCCTCCAGCCGCGGCAGACGCTCCAGCCGCGGCAGCCGCTCCAGCCGCTCCAGCCGCGGCAGCCGCTCCAGCCCCTCCAGCCTCGCCAGCCTCTCCATCCGCGGCAGCCGCTCCAGCCGCGGCAGCCGCTCCAGCCGCTACCGAGTGGAGCGGCTGCCACGGCTGGAGGGCTACCGCGGCTGGAGCGGCTGCCGCGGCTGGAGCAGTGCAGTGAGTCCAGGGAGTGCAAAGGCACCAGTGGGGATGGAGTGCAGTGAGTCCAAAGACTTCACTGTCACCACTGGGAATGCAGTGCAGTGAGTCCAGGGAGTGCACTTGCACCACTGGGGATGCAGTGCAGTGACTCCAGTGAGTGCACTGACACCACTGGGGATGCACTTCAGTCAGTCCAGTGAGTGTACTGGCACCACTGGGGATGCACTGCAGTGAGTCAAGAGAGTGCACTGGCAGGACTGGGGATGCAGTGCAGTGAGTCCAGAGAGTGCACTGGCACCACTGGGGATGCCCTGCAGTGAGTCCTGAGAGCGCACTGGCACCACTGGGGATGCAGTGCAGTGAGTCCAGAGAGCGCACTGGCACCAGTGGGAATGCGGTGCATTGAGTCCAGAGAGTGCAATGGCACCACTGGGGATGCACTGCAGTGAGTCCAGAGAGTGCACTAGCACCACTGGGGATGCAGAGCAGTGAGTCCAGAGAGTGCACTGGCACCACTGAGAATGCATTTCAGTGAGTCCAGAGAGTGCCGTTCCAGCCTCGGCATCCGCTCCAGCCGAGTCAACCCCGCGGTAGCCCCTCCAGCCGCGGCAGACGCTCCAGCCGCGGCAGCCGCTCCAGCCGCTCCAGCCGCGGCAGCCGCTCCAGCCCCTCCAGCCGCGCCAGCCTCTCCATCCGCGGCAGCCGCTCCAGCCGCGGCAGCCGCTCCAGCCGCGGCAGCCGCTCCAGCCGCTACCGAGTGGAGCGGCTGCCACGGCTGGAGGGCTACCGCGGCTGGAGCGGCTGCCGCGGCTGGAGCAGTGCAGTGAGTCCAGGGAGTGCAAAGGCACCAGTGGGGATGGAGTGCAGTGAGTCCAAAGACTTCAATGTCACCACTGGGAATGCACTTCAGTCAGTCCAGTGAGTGTACTGGCACCACTGGGGATGCACAGCAGTGAGTCCAGAGAGTGCATTGGCACCACTGGGGATGCAGTGCAGTGAGTCCAGAGAGTGCACTGGCACCATTGGAGATGCAGTGCAGTGAGTCCAGAGAGTGCACTGGCACCACTGGGGATGCAGTGCAGTGAGTCCAGAGAGTGCACTGGCACCAGTGGGGATGCAGTGCAGAGTGTCCAGAGAGTGCACTGGCACCACTGGGATGCACTGCAGTGAGTCCAGAGAGTGCTCTGGCACCACTGGAGATGCACTTCAGTGAGTGCAGAGACTGCACTGGCACCACTGGGGATGCAGTGCAGTGAGTCCAGTGAGTGTACTGGCACCACTGGGGATGCACTGCAGTGAGTCCAGAGAGTGCACTGGCACCACTGAGAATGCATTTCAGTGAGTCCAGAGAGTGCCGTTCCAGCCTCGGTATCCGCTCCAGCCGAGTCAACCCCGCGGTAGGCCCTCCAGCCGCGGCAGACGCTCCAGCCGCGGCAGCCGCTCCAGCCGCTCCAGCCGCGGCAGCCGCTCCAGCCCCTCCAGCCTCGCCAGCCTCTCCATCCGCGGCAGCCGCTCCAGCCGCGGCAGCCGCTCCAGCCGCTCCAACCGCGGCAGCCGCTCCAGCCGCTACCGAGTGGAGCGGCTGCCACGGCTGGAGGGCTACCGCGGCTGGAGCGGCTGCCGCGGCTGGAGCAGTGCAGTGAGTCCAGGGAGTGCAAAGGCACCAGTGGGGATGGAGTGCAGTGAGTCCAAAGACTTCACTGTCACCACTGGGAATGCAGTGCAGTGAGTCCAGGGAGTGCACTTGCACCACTGGGGATGCAGTGCAGTGACTCCAGTGAGTGCACTGACACCACTGGGGATGCACTTCAGTCAGTCCAGTGAGTGTACTGGCACCACTGGGGATGCACTGCAGTGAGTCAAGAGAGTGCACTGGCAGGACTGGGGATGCAGTGCAGTGAGTCCAGAGAGTGCACTGGCACCACTGGGGATGCCCTGCAGTGAGTCCTGAGAGTGCACTGGCACCACTGAGAATGCATTTCAGTGAGTCCAGAGAGTGCCGTTCCAGCCTCGGCATCCGCTCCAGCCGAGTCAACCCCGCGGTAGCCCCTCCAGCCGCGGCAGACGCTCCAGCCGCGGCAGCCGCTCCAGCCGCTCCAGCCGCGGCAGCCGCTCCAGCCCCTCCAGCCGCGCCAGCCTCTCCAGCCGCGGCAGCCGCTCCAGCCGCGGTAGCCCTCCAGCCGTGGCAGCCGCTCCACTCGGTAGCGGCTGGAGCGGCTGCCGCGGCTGGAGCGGCTGGAGCGGCTGCCGCGACTGGAGCGGCTGCCGCGGTTGGACCGGCTGCCGCGGCTGGAGCGGCTGGAGCGGATGCCGCGGCTGGAGCGGCTGGAGCGGCTGCCGCGGCTGGAGCGGCTGGCGCGGCTGGAGGAGCTACCGCGGCTGGAGCGGTTAACGCGGCTGGAGCGGATGCCGAGGCTGGAGCGGATGCCGCGGCTGGTGCGCCTGGAGAGGCTGCCGCGGCTGGAGCAGTGCAGTGAGTCCAGAGAGTGCACTGGCACCATTGGGGATGCAGTGCAGTGAGTCCAGAGAGTGCACTGGCAGGACTGGGGATGCAGTGCAGTGAGTCCAGAGAGTGCACTGGCACCACTGAGGATGCAATGCAGTGAGTCCAGAGAGTGCACTGGCACCACTGGGCATGCAGTGCTGTGAGTCCAGAGAGTGCACTGGCACCACTGGGGATGCACTTCAGTCAGTCCAGTGAGTGTACTGGCACCACTGGGGATGCACTGCAGTGAGTCAAGAGAGTGCACTGGCAGGACTGGGGATGCAGTGCAGTGAGTCCAGAGAGTGCACTGGCACCACTGGGGATGCCCTGCAGTGAGTCCTGAGAGCGCACTGGCACCACTGGGGATGCAGTGCAGTGAGTCCAGAGAGCGCACTGGCACCAGTGGGAATGCGGTGCAGTGAGTCCAGAGAGTGCAATGGCACCACTGGGGATGCACTGCAGTGAGTCCAGAGAGTGCACTAGCACCACTGGGGATGCAGAGCAGTGAGTCCAGAGAGTGCACTGGCACCACTGAGAATGCATTTCAGTGAGTCCAGAGAGTGCCGTTCCAGCCTCGGCATCCGCTCCAGCCGAGTCAACCCCGCGGTAGCCCCTCCAGCCGCGGCAGACGCTCCAGCCGCGGCAGCCGCTCCAGCCGCTCCAGCCGCGGCAGCCGCTCCAGCCCCTCCAGCCGCGCCAGCCTCTCCATCCGCGGCAGCCGCTCCAGCCGCGGCAGCCGCTCCAGCCGCGGCAGCCGCTCCAGCCGCTACCGAGTGGAGCGGCTGCCACGGCTGGAGGGCTACCGCGGCTGGAGCGGCTGCCGCGGCTGGAGCAGTGCAGTGAGTCCAGGGAGTGCAAAGGCACCAGTGGGGATGGAGTGCAGTGAGTCCAAAGACTTCAATGTCACCACTGGGAATGCACTTCAGTCAGTCCAGTGAGTGTACTGGCACCACTGGGGATGCACAGCAGTGAGTCCAGAGAGTGCATTGGCACCACTGGGGATGCAGTGCAGTGAGTCCAGAGAGTGCACTGGCACCATTGGAGATGCAGTGCAGTGAGTCCAGAGAGTGCACTGGCACCACTGGGGATGCAGTGCAGTGAGTCCAGAGAGTGCACTGGCACCAGTGGGGATGCAGTGCAGAGTGTCCAGAGAGTGCACTGGCACCACAGGTGATGCACTGCAGTGAGTCCAGAGAGTGCTCTGGCACCACTGGAGATGCACTTCAGTGAGTGCAGAGACTGCACTGGCACCACTGGGGATGCAGTGCAGTGAGTCCAGTGAGTGTACTGGCACCACTGGGGATGCACTGCAGTGAGTCCAGAGAGTGCATTGGCACCACTTGGGATGCACTGCAGTGAGTCCAGAGAGTGCACTGGCACCACTGGGGATGCAGTGCAGTGAGTCCAGAGAGTGCACTGGCTCCACTGAGAATGCACTTCAGTGAGTCCAGAGAGTGCACTGGCACCACTGTGGATGCAGTGCCGTGAGTCCAGCGAATGCACTGGCACCACTGGGGATACGGTGCCGGGAGTCCAGAGAGTGCACTGACACCACTGGGGATGCAGTGCAGTGAGTCCACAGAGTGCACTGACACCAGTGGGAATGCGGTGCAGTGAGTCCAGAGAGTGCACTGGCACCACTGGGGATGCACTGCAGTGAGTCCAGAGTGCACTAGCACCACTGGGGATGCAGAGCAGTGAGTCCAGAGAGTGCACTGGCACCACTGAGAATGCATTTCAGTGAGTCCAGAGAGTGCCGTTCCAGCCTCGGTATCCGCTCCAGCCGAGTCAACCCCGCGGTAGGCCCTCCAGCCGCGGCAGACGCTCCAGCCGCGGCAGCCGCTCCAGCCGCTCCAGCCGCGGCAGCCGCTCCAGCCCCTCCAGCCTCGCCAGCCTCTCCATCCGCGGCAGCCGCTCCAGCCGCGGCAGCCGCTCCAGCCGCTCCAACCGCGGCAGCCGCTCCAGCCGCTACCGAGTGGAGCGGCTGCCACGGCTGGAGGGCTACCGCGGCTGGAGCGGCTGCCGCGGCTGGAGCAGTGCAGTGAGTCCAGGGAGTGCAAAGGCACCAGTGGGGATGGAGTGCAGTGAGTCCAAAGACTTCACTGTCACCACTGGGAATGCAGTGCAGTGAGTCCAGGGAGTGCACTTGCACCACTGGGGATGCAGTGCAGTGACTCCAGTGAGTGCACTGACACCACTGGGGATGCACTTCAGTCAGTCCAGTGAGTGTACTGGCACCACTGGGGATGCACTGCAGTGAGTCAAGAGAGTGCACTGGCAGGACTGGGGATGCAGTGCAGTGAGTCCAGAGAGTGCACTGGCACCACTGGGGATGCCCTGCAGTGAGTCCTGAGAGTGCACTGGCACCACTGAGAATGCATTTCAGTGAGTCCAGAGAGTGCCGTTCCAGCCTCGGCATCCGCTCCAGCCGAGTCAACCCCGCGGTAGCCCCTCCAGCCGCGGCAGACGCTCCAGCCGCGGCAGCCGCTCCAGCCGCTCCAGCCGCGGCAGCCGCTCCAGCCCCTCCAGCCGCGCCAGCCTCTCCAGCCGCGGCAGCCGCTCCAGCCGCGGTAGCCCTCCAGCCGTGGCAGCCGCTCCACTCGGTAGCGGCTGGAGCGGCTGCCGCGGCTGGAGCGGCTGGAGCGGCTGCCGCGACTGGAGCGGCTGCCGCGGTTGGAGCGGCTGCCGCGGCTGGAGCGGCTGGAGCGGATGCCGCGGCTGGAGCGGCTGGAGCGGCTGCCGCGGCTGGAGCGGCTGGCGCGGCTGGAGGAGCTACCGCGGCTGGAGCGGTTAACGCGGCTGGAGCGGATGCCGAGGCTGGAGCGGATGCCGCGGCTGGTGCGCCTGGAGAGGCTGCCGCGGCTGGAGCAGTGCAGTGAGTCCAGAGAGTGCACTGGCACCATTGGGGATGCAGTGCAGTGAGTCCAGAGAGTGCACTGGCAGGACTGGGGATGCAGTGCAGTGAGTCCAGAGAGTGCACTGGCACCACTGAGGATGCAATGCAGTGAGTCCAGAGAGTGCACTGGCACCACTGGGCATGCAGTGCTGTGAGTCCAGAGAGTGCACTGGCACCACTGGGGATGCACTTCAGTCAGTCCAGTGAGTGTACTGGCACCACTGGGGATGCACTGCAGTGAGTCAAGAGAGTGCACTGGCAGGACTGGGGATGCAGTGCAGTGAGTCCAGAGAGTGCACTGGCACCACTGGGGATGCCCTGCAGTGAGTCCTGAGAGCGCACTGGCACCACTGGGGATGCAGTGCAGTGAGTCCAGAGAGAGCACTGGCACCAGTGGGAATGCGGTGCAGTGAGTCCAGAGAGTGCAATGGCACCACTGGGGATGCACTGCAGTGAGTCCAGAGAGTGCACTAGCACCACTGGGGATGCAGAGCAGTGAGTCCAGAGAGTGCACTGGCACCACTGAGAATGCATTTCAGTGAGTCCAGAGAGTGCCGTTCCAGCCTCGGCATCCGCTCCAGCCGAGTCAACCCCGCGGTAGCCCCTCCAGCCGCGGCAGATGCTCCAGCCGCGGCAGCCGCTCCAGCCGCTCCAGCCGCGGCAGCCGCTCCAGCCCCTCCAGCCGCGCCAGCCTCTCCATCCGCGGCAGCCGCTCCAGCCGCGGCAGCCGCTCCAGCCGCGGCAGCCGCTCCAGCCGCTACCGAGTGGAGCGGCTGCCACGGCTGGAGGGCTACCGCGGCTGGAGCGGCTGCCGCGGCTGGAGCAGTGCAGTGAGTCCAGGGAGTGCAAAGGCACCAGTGGGGATGGAGTGCAGTGAGTCCAAAGACTTCAATGTCACCACTGGGAATGCACTTCAGTCAGTCCAGTGAGTGTACTGGCACCACTGGGGATGCACAGCAGTGAGTCCAGAGAGTGCACTGGCAGGACTGGGGATGCAGTGCAGTGAGTCCAGAGAGTGCACTGGCAGGACTGGGGATGCAGTGCAGTGAGTCCAGAGAGTGCACTGGCACCACTGGGGATGCCCTGCAGTGAGTCCTGAGAGCGCACTGGCACCACTGGGGATGCAGTGCAGTGAGTCCAGAGAGCGCACTGGCACCAGTGGGAATGCGGTGCAGTGAGTCCAGAGAGTGCAATGGCACCACTGGGGATGCACTGCAGTGAGTCCAGAGAGTGCACTAGCACCACTGGGGATGCAGAGCAGTGAGTCCAGAGAGTGCACTGGCACCACTGAGAATGCATTTCAGTGAGTCCAGAGAGTGCCGTTCCAGCCTCGGCATCCGCTCCAGCCGAGTCAACCCCGCGGTAGCCCCTCCAGCCGCGGCAGACGCTCCAGCCGCGGCAGCCGCTCCAGCCGCTCCAGCCGCGGCAGCCGCTCCAGCCCCTCCAGCCGCGCCAGCCTCTCCATCCGCGGCAGCCGCTCCAGCCGCGGCAGCCGCTCCAGCCGCGGCAGCCGCTCCAGCCGCTACCGAGTGGAGCGGCTGCCACGGCTGGAGGGCTACCGCGGCTGGAGCGGCTGCCGCGGCTGGAGCAGTGCAGTGAGTCCAGGGAGTGCAAAGGCACCAGTGGGGATGGAGTGCAGTGAGTCCAAAGACTTCAATGTCACCACTGGGAATGCACTTCAGTCAGTCCAGTGAGTGTACTGGCACCACTGGGGATGCACAGCAGTGAGTCCAGAGAGTGCATTGGCACCACTGGGGATGCAGTGCAGTGAGTCCAGAGAGTGCACTGGCACCATTGGAGATGCAGTGCAGTGAGTCCAGAGAGTGCACTGGCACCACTGGGGATGCAGTGCAGTGAGTCCAGAGAGTGCACTGGCACCAGTGGGGATGCAGTGCAGAGTGTCCAGAGAGTGCACTGGCACCACAGGTGATGCACTGCAGTGAGTCCAGAGAGTGCTCTGGCACCACTGGAGATGCACTTCAGTGAGTGCAGAGACTGCACTGGCACCACTGGGGATGCAGTGCAGTGAGTCCAGTGAGTGTACTGGCACCACTGGGGATGCACTGCAGTGAGTCCAGAGAGTGCATTGGCACCACTTGGGATGCACTGCAGTGAGTCCAGAGAGTGCACTGGCACCACTGGGGATGCAGTGCAGTGAGTCCAGAGAGTGCACTGGCTCCACTGAGAATGCACTTCAGTGAGTCCAGAGAGTGCACTGGCACCACTGTGGATGCAGTGCCGTGAGTCCAGCGAATGCACTGGCACCACTGGGGATACGGTGCCGGGAGTCCAGAGAGTGCACTGACACCACTGGGGATGCAGTGCAGTGAGTCCACAGAGTGCACTGACACCAGTGGGAATGCGGTGCAGTGAGTCCAGAGAGTGCACTGGCACCACTGGGGATGCACTGCAGTGAGTCCAGAGTGCACTAGCACCACTGGGGATGCAGAGCAGTGAGTCCAGAGAGTGCACTGGCACCACTGAGAATGCATTTCAGTGAGTCCAGAGAGTGCCGTTCCAGCCTCGGTATCCGCTCCAGCCGAGTCAACCCCGCGGTAGGCCCTCCAGCCGCGGCAGACGCTCCAGCCGCGGCAGCCGCTCCAGCCGCTCCAGCCGCGGCAGCCGCTCCAGCCCCTCCAGCCTCGCCAGCCTCTCCATCCGCGGCAGCCGCTCCAGCCGCGGCAGCCGCTCCAGCCGCTCCAACCGCGGCAGCCGCTCCAGCCGCTACCGAGTGGAGCGGCTGCCACGGCTGGAGGGCTACCGCGGCTGGAGCGGCTGCCGCGGCTGGAGCAGTGCAGTGAGTCCAGGGAGTGCAAAGGCACCAGTGGGGATGGAGTGCAGTGAGTCCAAAGACTTCACTGTCACCACTGGGAATGCAGTGCAGTGAGTCCAGGGAGTGCACTTGCACCACTGGGGATGCAGTGCAGTGACTCCAGTGAGTGCACTGACACCACTGGGGATGCACTTCAGTCAGTCCAGTGAGTGTACTGGCACCACTGGGGATGCACTGCAGTGAGTCAAGAGAGTGCACTGGCAGGACTGGGGATGCAGTGCAGTGAGTCCAGAGAGTGCACTGGCACCACTGGGGATGCCCTGCAGTGAGTCCTGAGAGTGCACTGGCACCACTGAGAATGCATTTCAGTGAGTCCAGAGAGTGCCGTTCCAGCCTCGGCATCCGCTCCAGCCGAGTCAACCCCGCGGTAGCCCCTCCAGCCGCGGCAGACGCTCCAGCCGCGGCAGCCGCTCCAGCCGCTCCAGCCGCGGCAGCCGCTCCAGCCCCTCCAGCCGCGCCAGCCTCTCCAGCCGCGGCAGCCGCTCCAGCCGCGGTAGCCCTCCAGCCGTGGCAGCCGCTCCACTCGGTAGCGGCTGGAGCGGCTGCCGCGGCTGGAGCGGCTGGAGCGGCTGCCGCGACTGGAGCGGCTGCCGCGGTTGGAGCGGCTGCCGCGGCTGGAGCGGCTGGAGCGGATGCCGCGGCTGGAGCGGCTGGAGCGGCTGCCGCGGCTGGAGCGGCTGGCGCGGCTGGAGGAGCTACCGCGGCTGGAGCGGTTAACGCGGCTGGAGCGGATGCCGAGGCTGGAGCGGATGCCGCGGCTGGTGCGCCTGGAGAGGCTGCCGCGGCTGGAGCAGTGCAGTGAGTCCAGAGAGTGCACTGGCACCATTGGGGATGCAGTGCAGTGAGTCCAGAGAGTGCACTGGCAGGACTGGGGATGCAGTGCAGTGAGTCCAGAGAGTGCACTGGCACCACTGAGGATGCAATGCAGTGAGTCCAGAGAGTGCACTGGCACCACTGGGCATGCAGTGCTGTGAGTCCAGAGAGTGCACTGGCACCACTGGGGATGCACTTCAGTCAGTCCAGTGAGTGTACTGGCACCACTGGGGATGCACTGCAGTGAGTCAAGAGAGTGCACTGGCAGGACTGGGGATGCAGTGCAGTGAGTCCAGAGAGTGCACTGGCACCACTGGGGATGCCCTGCAGTGAGTCCTGAGAGCGCACTGGCACCACTGGGGATGCAGTGCAGTGAGTCCAGAGAGAGCACTGGCACCAGTGGGAATGCGGTGCAGTGAGTCCAGAGAGTGCAATGGCACCACTGGGGATGCACTGCAGTGAGTCCAGAGAGTGCACTAGCACCACTGGGGATGCAGAGCAGTGAGTCCAGAGAGTGCACTGGCACCACTGAGAATGCATTTCAGTGAGTCCAGAGAGTGCCGTTCCAGCCTCGGCATCCGCTCCAGCCGAGTCAACCCCGCGGTAGCCCCTCCAGCCGCGGCAGATGCTCCAGCCGCGGCAGCCGCTCCAGCCGCTCCAGCCGCGGCAGCCGCTCCAGCCCCTCCAGCCGCGCCAGCCTCTCCATCCGCGGCAGCCGCTCCAGCCGCGGCAGCCGCTCCAGCCGCGGCAGCCGCTCCAGCCGCTACCGAGTGGAGCGGCTGCCACGGCTGGAGGGCTACCGCGGCTGGAGCGGCTGCCGCGGCTGGAGCAGTGCAGTGAGTCCAGGGAGTGCAAAGGCACCAGTGGGGATGGAGTGCAGTGAGTCCAAAGACTTCAATGTCACCACTGGGAATGCACTTCAGTCAGTCCAGTGAGTGTACTGGCACCACTGGGGATGCACAGCAGTGAGTCCAGAGAGTGCATTGGCACCACTGGGGATGCAGTGCAGTGAGTCCAGAGAGTGCACTGGCACCATTGGAGATGCAGTGCAGTGAGTCCAGAGAGTGCACTGGCACCACTGGGGATGCAGTGCAGTGAGTCCAGAGAGTGCACTGGCACCAGTGGGGATGCAGTGCAGAGTGTCCAGAGAGTGCACTGGCACCACAGGTGATGCACTGCAGTGAGTCCAGAGAGTGCTCTGGCACCACTGGAGATGCACTTCAGTGAGTGCAGAGACTGCACTGGCACCACTGGGGATGCAGTGCAGTGAGTCCAGTGAGTGTACTGGCACCACTGGGGATGCACTGCAGTGAGTCCAGAGAGTGCATTGGCACCACTTGGGATGCACTGCAGTGAGTCCAGAGAGTGCACTGGCACCACTGGGGATGCAGTGCAGTGAGTCCAGAGAGTGCACTGGCTCCACTGAGAATGCACTTCAGTGAGTCCAGAGAGTGCACTGGCACCACTGTGGATGCAGTGCCGTGAGTCCAGCGAATGCACTGGCACCACTGGGGATACGGTGCCGGGAGTCCAGAGAGTGCACTGACACCACTGGGGATGCAGTGCAGTGAGTCCACAGAGTGCACTGACACCAGTGGGAATGCGGTGCAGTGAGTCCAGAGAGTGCACTGGCACCACTGGGGATGCAGAGCAGTGAGTGCAGAGAGTGCACTGGCACCACTGAGAATGCATTTCAGTGAGTCCAGAGAGTGCCGTTCCAGCCTCGGTATCCGCTCCAGCCGAGTCAACCCCGCGGTAGGCCCTCCAGCCGCGGCAGACGCTCCAGCCGCGGCAGCCGCTCCAGCCGCTCCAGCCGCGGCAGCCGCTCCAGCCCCTCCAGCCTCGCCAGCCTCTCCATCCGCGGCAGCCGCTCCAGCCGCGGCAGCCGCTCCAGCCGCTCCAACCGCGGCAGCCGCTCCAGCCGCTACCGAGTGGAGCGGCTGCCACGGCTGGAGGGCTACCGCGGCTGGAGCGGCTGCCGCGGCTGGAGCAGTGCAGTGAGTCCAGGGAGTGCAAAGGCACCAGTGGGGATGGAGTGCAGTGAGTCCAAAGACTTCACTGTCACCACTGGGAATGCAGTGCAGTGAGTCCAGGGAGTGCACTTGCACCACTGGGGATGCAGTGCAGTGACTCCAGTGAGTGCACTGACACCACTGGGGATGCACTTCAGTCAGTCCAGTGAGTGTACTGGCACCACTGGGGATGCACTGCAGTGAGTCAAGAGAGTGCACTGGCAGGACTGGGGATGCAGTGCAGTGAGTCCAGAGAGTGCACTGGCACCACTGGGGATGCCCTGCAGTGAGTCCTGAGAGCGCACTGGCACCACTGGGGATGCAGTGCAGTGAGTCCAGAGAGCGCACTGGCACCAGTGGGAATGCGGTGCAGTGAGTCCAGAGAGTGCAATGGCACCACTGGGGATGCACTGCAGTGAGTCCAGAGAGTGCACTAGCACCACTGGGGATGCAGAGCAGTGAGTCCAGAGAGTGCACTGGCACCACTGAGAATGCATTTCAGTGAGTCCAGAGAGTGCCGTTCCAGCCTCGGCATCCGCTCCAGCCGAGTCAACCCCGCGGTAGCCCCTCCAGCCGCGGCAGACGCTCCAGCCGCGGCAGCCGCTCCAGCCGCTCCAGCCGCGGCAGCCGCTCCAGCCCCTCCAGCCGCGCCAGCCTCTCCATCCGCGGCAGCCGCTCCAGCCGCGGCAGCCGCTCCAGCCGCTCCAGCCGCGGCAGCCGCTCCAGCCGCTACCGAGTGGAGCGGCTGCCACGGCTGGAGGGCTACCGCGGCTGGAGCGGCTGCCGCGGCTGGAGCAGTGCAGTGAGTCCAGGGAGTGCAAAGGCACCAGTGGGGATGGAGTGCAGTGAGTCCAAAGACTTCAATGTCACCACTGGGAATGCACTTCAGTCAGTCCAGTGAGTGTACTGGCACCACTGGGGATGCACAGCAGTGAGTCCAGAGAGTGCATTGGCACCACTGGGGATGCAGTGCAGTGAGTCCAGAGAGTGCACTGGCACCATTGGAGATGCAGTGCAGTGAGTCCAGAGAGTGCACTGGCACCACTGGGGATGCAGTGCAGTGAGTCCAGAGAGTGCACTGGCACCAGTGGGGATGCAGTGCAGAGTGTCCAGAGAGTGCACTGGCACCACTGGGATGCACTGCAGTGAGTCCAGAGAGTGCTCTGGCACCACTGGAGATGCACTTCAGTGAGTGCAGAGACTGCACTGGCACCACTGGGGATGCAGTGCAGTGAGTCCAGTGAGTGTACTGGCACCACTGGGGATGCACTGCAGTGAGTCCAGAGAGTGCATTGGCACCACTTGGGATGCACTGCAGTGAGTCCAGAGAGTGCACTGGCACCACTGGGGATGCAGTGCAGTGAGTCCAGAGAGTGCACTGGCTCCACTGAGAATGCACTTCAGTGAGTCCAGAGAGTGCACTGGCACCACTGTGGATGCAGTGCCGTGAGTCCAGCGAATGCACTGGCACCACTGGGGATACGGTGCCGGGAGTCCAGAGAGTGCACTGACACCACTGGGGATGCAGTGCAGTGAGTCCACAGAGTGCACTGACACCAGTGGGAATGCGGTGCAGTGAGTCCAGAGAGTGCACTGGCACCACTGGGGATGCACTGCAGTGAGTCCAGAGTGCACTAGCACCACTGGGGATGCAGAGCAGTGAGTCCAGAGAGTGCACTGGCACCACTGAGAATGCATTTCAGTGAGTCCAGAGAGTGCCGTTCCAGCCTCGGTATCCGCTCCAGCCGAGTCAACCCCGCGGTAGGCCCTCCAGCCGCGGCAGACGCTCCAGCCGCGGCAGCCGCTCCAGCCGCTCCAGCCGCGGCAGCCGCTCCAGCCCCTCCAGCCTCGCCAGCCTCTCCATCCGCGGCAGCCGCTCCAGCCGCGGCAGCCGCTCCAGCCGCTCCAACCGCGGCAGCCGCTCCAGCCGCTACCGAGTGGAGCGGCTGCCACGGCTGGAGGGCTACCGCGGCTGGAGCGGCTGCCGCGGCTGGAGCAGTGCAGTGAGTCCAGGGAGTGCAAAGGCACCAGTGGGGATGGAGTGCAGTGAGTCCAAAGACTTCACTGTCACCACTGGGAATGCAGTGCAGTGAGTCCAGGGAGTGCACTTGCACCACTGGGGATGCAGTGCAGTGACTCCAGTGAGTGCACTGACACCACTGGGGATGCACTTCAGTCAGTCCAGTGAGTGTACTGGCACCACTGGGGATGCACTGCAGTGAGTCAAGAGAGTGCACTGGCAGGACTGGGGATGCAGTGCAGTGAGTCCAGAGAGTGCACTGGCACCACTGGGGATGCCCTGCAGTGAGTCCTGAGAGCGCACTGGCACCACTGGGGATGCAGTGCAGTGAGTCCAGAGAGCGCACTGGCACCAGTGGGAATGCGGTGCAGTGAGTCCAGAGAGTGCAATGGCACCACTGGGGATGCACTGCAGTGAGTCCAGAGAGTGCACTAGCACCACTGGGGATGCAGAGCAGTGAGTCCAGAGAGTGCACTGGCACCACTGAGAATGCATTTCAGTGAGTCCAGAGAGTGCCGTTCCAGCCTCGGCATCCGCTCCAGCCGAGTCAACCCCGCGGTAGCCCCTCCAGCCGCGGCAGACGCTCCAGCCGCGGCAGCCGCTCCAGCCGCTCCAGCCGCGGCAGCCGCTCCAGCCCCTCCAGCCGCGCCAGCCTCTCCATCCGCGGCAGCCGCTCCAGCCGCGGCAGCCGCTCCAGCCGCTCCAGCCGCGGCAGCCGCTCCAGCCGCTACCGAGTGGAGCGGCTGCCACGGCTGGAGGGCTACCGCGGCTGGAGCGGCTGCCGCGGCTGGAGCAGTGCAGTGAGTCCAGGGAGTGCAAAGGCACCAGTGGGGATGGAGTGCAGTGAGTCCAAAGACTTCAATGTCACCACTGGGAATGCACTTCAGTCAGTCCAGTGAGTGTACTGGCACCACTGGGGATGCACAGCAGTGAGTCCAGAGAGTGCATTGGCACCACTGGGGATGCAGTGCAGTGAGTCCAGAGAGTGCACTGGCACCATTGGAGATGCAGTGCAGTGAGTCCAGAGAGTGCACTGGCACCACTGGGGATGCAGTGCAGTGAGTCCAGAGAGTGCACTGGCACCAGTGGGGATGCAGTGCAGTGAGTCCAGAGAGTGCACTGGCACCAGTGGGGATTCAGTGCAGTGAGTCCAGAGAGTGCTCTGGCACCACTGGAGATGCACTTCAGTGAGTGCAGAGACTGCACTGGCACCACTGGGGATGCAGTGCAGTGAGTCCAGTGAGTGTACTGGCACCACTGGGGATGCACTGCAGTGAGTCCAGAGAGTGCATTGGCACCACTTGGGATGCACTGCAGTGAGTCCAGAGAGTGCACTGGCACCAGTGGGGATGCAGTGCAGTGAGTCCAGAGAGTGCACTGGCACCATTGGAGATGCAGTGCAGTGAGTCCAGAGAGTGCACTGGCACCACTGGGGATGCAGTGCAGTGAGTCCAGAGAGTGCACTGGCACCATTGGAGATGCAGTGCAGTGAGTCCAGAGAGTGCACTGGCACCACTGGGGATGCAGTGCAGTGAGTCCAGAGAGTGCACTGGCACCACTGGGGATGCAGTGCAGTGAGTCCAGAGAGTGCACTGACACCAGTGGGAATGCGGTGCAGTGAGTCCAGAGAGTGCACTGGCACCACTGGGGATGCAGTGCAGTGAGTCCAGAGAGTGCACTGGCACCAGTGGGGATGCAGTGCAGAGTGTCCAGAGAGTGCACTGGCACCACTGGGATGCACTGCAGTGAGTCCAGAGAGTGCTCTGGCACCACTGGAGATGCACTTCAGTGAGTGCAGAGACTGCACTGGCACCACTGGGGATGCAGTGCAGTGAGTCAAGAGAGTGTACTGGCACCACTGGGGATGCACTGCAGTGAGTCCAGAGAGTGCATTGGCACCACTTGGGATGCACTGCAGTGAGTCCAGAGAGTGCACTGGCACCACTGGGGATGCAGTGCAGTGAGTCCAGAGAGTGCACTGGCTCCACTGAGAATGCACTTCAGTGAGTCCAGAGAGTGCACTGGCACCACTGTGGATGCAGTGCCGTGAGTCCAGCGAATGCACTGGCACCACTGGGGATACGGTGCCGGGAGTCCAGAGAGTGCACTGACACCACTGGGGATGCAGTGCAGTGAGTCCACAGAGTGCACTGACACCAGTGGGAATGCGGTGCAGTGAGTCCAGAGAGTGCACTGGCACCACTGGGGATGCACTGCAGTGAGTCCAGAGTGCACTAGCACCACTGGGGATGCAGAGCAGTGAGTCCAGAGAGTGCACTGGCACCACTGAGAATGCATTTCAGTGAGTCCAGAGAGTGCCGTTCCAGCCTCGGTATCCGCTCCAGCCGAGTCAACCCCGCGGTAGGCCCTCCAGCCGCGGCAGACGCTCCAGCCGCGGCAGCCGCTCCAGCCGCTCCAGCCGCGGCAGCCGCTCCAGCCCCTCCAGCCTCGCCAGCCTCTCCATCCGCGGCAGCCGCTCCAGCCGCGGCAGCCGCTCCAGCCGCTCCAACCGCGGCAGCCGCTCCAGCCGCTACCGAGTGGAGCGGCTGCCACGGCTGGAGGGCTACCGCGGCTGGAGCGGCTGCCGCGGCTGGAGCAGTGCAGTGAGTCCAGGGAGTGCAAAGGCACCAGTGGGGATGGAGTGCAGTGAGTCCAAAGACTTCACTGTCACCACTGGGAATGCAGTGCAGTGAGTCCAGGGAGTGCACTTGCACCACTGGGGATGCAGTGCAGTGACTCCAGTGAGTGCACTGACACCACTGGGGATGCACTTCAGTCAGTCCAGTGAGTGTACTGGCACCACTGGGGATGCACTGCAGTGAGTCAAGAGAGTGCACTGGCAGGACTGGGGATGCAGTGCAGTGAGTCCAGAGAGTGCACTGGCACCACTGGGGATGCACTGCAGTGAGTCCAGAGAGTGCACTGGCACCACTGAGAATGCATTTCAGTGAGTCCAGAGAGTGCCGTTCCAGCCTCGGCATCCGCTCCAGCCGAGTCAACCCCGCGGTAGCCCCTCCAGCCGCGGCAGACGCTCCAGCCGCGGCAGCCGCTCCAGCCGCTCCAGCCGCGGCAGCCGCTCCAGCCCCTCCAGCCGCGCCAGCCTCTCCAGCCGCGGCAGCCGCTCCAGCCGCGGTAGCCCTCCAGCCGTGGCAGCCGCTCCACTCGGTAGCGGCTGGAGCGGCTGCCGCGGCTGGAGCGGCTGGAGCGGCTGCCGCGACTGGAGCGGCTGCCGCGGTTGGAGCGGCTGCCGCGGCTGGAGCGGCTGGAGCGGCTGCCGCGGCTGGAGCGGCTGGCGCGGCTGGAGGAGCTACCGCGGCTGGAGCGGTTAACGCGGCTGGAGCGGATGCCGAGGCTGGAGCGGATGCCGCGGCTGGTGCGCCTGGAGAGGCTGCAGCGGCTGGAGCAGTGCAGTGAGTCCAGAGAGTGCACTGGCACCATTGGGGATGCAGTGCAGTGAGTCCAGAGAGTGCACTGGCAGGACTGGGGATGCAGTGCAGTGAGTCCAGAGAGTGCACTGGCACCACTGAGGATGCAATGCAGTGAGTCCAGAGAGTGCACTGGCACCACTGGGCATGCAGTGCTGTGAGTCCAGAGAGTGCACTGGCACCACTGGGGATGCACTTCAGTCAGTCCAGTGAGTGTACTGGCACCACTGGGGATGCACTGCAGTGAGTCAAGAGAGTGCACTGGCAGGACTGGGGATGCAGTGCAGTGAGTCCAGAGAGTGCACTGGCACCACTGGGGATGCCCTGCAGTGAGTCCTGAGAGCGCACTGGCACCACTGGGGATGCAGTGCAGTGAGTCCAGAGAGCGCACTGGCACCAGTGGGAATGCGGTGCAGTGAGTCCAGAGAGTGCAATGGCACCACTGGGGATGCACTGCAGTGAGTCCAGAGAGTGCACTAGCACCACTGGGGATGCAGAGCAGTGAGTCCAGAGAGTGCACTGGCACCACTGAGAATGCATTTCAGTGAGTCCAGAGAGTGCCGTTCCAGCCTCGGCATCCGCTCCAGCCGAGTCAACCCCGCGGTAGCCCCTCCAGCCGCGGCAGACGCTCCAGCCGCGGCAGCCGCTCCAGCCGCTCCAGCCGCGGCAGCCGCTCCAGCCCCTCCAGCCGCGCCAGCCTCTCCATCCGCGGCAGCCGCTCCAGCCGCGGCAGCCGCTCCAGCCGCGGCAGCCGCTCCAGCCGCTACCGAGTGGAGCGGCTGCCACGGCTGGAGGGCTACCGCGGCTGGAGCGGCTGCCGCGGCTGGAGCAGTGCAGTGAGTCCAGGGAGTGCAAAGGCACCAGTGGGGATGGAGTGCAGTGAGTCCAAAGACTTCAATGTCACCACTGGGAATGCACTTCAGTCAGTCCAGTGAGTGTACTGGCACCACTGGGGATGCACAGCAGTGAGTCCAGAGAGTGCATTGGCACCACTGGGGATGCAGTGCAGTGAGTCCAGAGAGTGCACTGGCACCATTGGAGATGCAGTGCAGTGAGTCCAGAGAGTGCACTGGCACCACTGGGGATGCAGTGCAGTGAGTCCAGAGAGTGCACTGGCACCAGTGGGGATGCAGTGCAGAGTGTCCAGAGAGTGCACTGGCACCACAGGTGATGCACTGCAGTGAGTCCAGAGAGTGCTCTGGCACCACTGGAGATGCACTTCAGTGAGTGCAGAGACTGCACTGGCACCACTGGGGATGCAGTGCAGTGAGTCCAGTGAGTGTACTGGCACCACTGGGGATGCACTGCAGTGAGTCCAGAGAGTGCATTGGCACCACTTGGGATGCACTGCAGTGAGTCCAGAGAGTGCACTGGCACCACTGGGGATGCAGTGCAGTGAGTCCAGAGAGTGCACTGGCTCCACTGAGAATGCACTTCAGTGAGTCCAGAGAGTGCACTGGCACCACTGTGGATGCAGTGCCGTGAGTCCAGCGAATGCACTGGCACCACTGGGGATACGGTGCCGGGAGTCCAGAGAGTGCACTGACACCACTGGGGATGCAGTGCAGTGAGTCCACAGAGTGCACTGACACCAGTGGGAATGCGGTGCAGTGAGTCCAGAGAGTGCACTGGCACCACTGGGGATGCACTGCAGTGAGTCCAGAGTGCACTAGCACCACTGGGGATGCAGAGCAGTGAGTCCAGAGAGTGCACTGGCACCACTGAGAATGCATTTCAGTGAGTCCAGAGAGTGCCGTTCCAGCCTCGGTATCCGCTCCAGCCGAGTCAACCCCGCGGTAGGCCCTCCAGCCGCGGCAGACGCTCCAGCCGCGGCAGCCGCTCCAGCCGCTCCAGCCGCGGCAGCCGCTCCAGCCCCTCCAGCCTCGCCAGCCTCTCCATCCGCGGCAGCCGCTCCAGCCGCGGCAGCCGCTCCAGCCGCTCCAACCGCGGCAGCCGCTCCAGCCGCTACCGAGTGGAGCGGCTGCCACGGCTGGAGGGCTACCGCGGCTGGAGCGGCTGCCGCGGCTGGAGCAGTGCAGTGAGTCCAGGGAGTGCACTTGCACCACTGGGGATGCAGTGCAGTGACTCCAGTGAGTGCACTGACACCACTGGGGATGCACTTCAGTCAGTCCAGTGAGTGTACTGGCACCACTGGGGATGCACTGCAGTGAGTCAAGAGAGTGCACTGGCAGGACTGGGGATGCAGTGCAGTGAGTCCAGAGAGTGCACTGGCACCACTGGGGATGCCCTGCAGTGAGTCCTGAGAGTGCACTGGCACCACTGAGAATGCATTTCAGTGAGTCCAGAGAGTGCCGTTCCAGCCTCGGCATCCGCTCCAGCCGAGTCAACCCCGCGGTAGCCCCTCCAGCCGCGGCAGACGCTCCAGCCGCGGCAGCCGCTCCAGCCGCTCCAGCCGCGGCAGCCGCTCCAGCCCCTCCAGCCGCGCCAGCCTCTCCAGCCGCGGCAGCCGCTCCAGCCGCGGTAGCCCTCCAGCCGTGGCAGCCGCTCCACTCGGTAGCGGCTGGAGCGGCTGCCGCGGCTGGAGCGGCTGGAGCGGCTGCCGCGACTGGAGCGGCTGCCGCGGTTGGAGCGGCTGCCGCGGCTGGAGCGGCTGGAGCGGATGCCGCGGCTGGAGCGGCTGGAGCGGCTGCCGCGGCTGGAGCGGCTGGCGCGGCTGGAGGAGCTACCGCGGCTGGAGCGGTTAACGCGGCTGGAGCGGATGCCGAGGCTGGAGCGGATGCCGCGGCTGGTGCGCCTGGAGAGGCTGCCGCGGCTGGAGCAGTGCAGTGAGTCCAGAGAGTGCACTGGCACCATTGGGGATGCAGTGCAGTGAGTCCAGAGAGTGCACTGGCAGGACTGGGGATGCAGTGCAGTGAGTCCAGAGAGTGCACTGGCACCACTGAGGATGCAATGCAGTGAGTCCAGAGAGTGCACTGGCACCACTGGGCATGCAGTGCTGTGAGTCCAGAGAGTGCACTGGCACCACTGGGGATGCACTTCAGTCAGTCCAGTGAGTGTACTGGCACCACTGGGGATGCACTGCAGTGAGTCAAGAGAGTGCACTGGCAGGACTGGGGATGCAGTGCAGTGAGTCCAGAGAGTGCACTGGCACCACTGGGGATGCCCTGCAGTGAGTCCTGAGAGCGCACTGGCACCACTGGGGATGCAGTGCAGTGAGTCCAGAGAGCGCACTGGCACCAGTGGGAATGCGGTGCAGTGAGTCCAGAGAGTGCAATGGCACCACTGGGGATGCAGTGCAGTGAGTCCAGAGAGTGCACTGGCACCAGTGGGGATGCAGTGCAGAGTGTCCAGAGAGTGCACTGGCACCACAGGTGATGCACTGCAGTGAGTCCAGAGAGTGCTCTGGCACCACTGGAGATGCACTTCAGTGAGTGCAGAGACTGCACTGGCACCACTGGGGATGCAGTGCAGTGAGTCCAGTGAGTGTACTGGCACCACTGGGGATGCACTGCAGTGAGTCCAGAGAGTGCATTGGCACCACTTGGGATGCACTGCAGTGAGTCCAGAGAGTGCACTGGCACCACTGGGGATGCAGTGCAGTGAGTCCAGAGAGTGCACTGGCTCCACTGAGAATGCACTTCAGTGAGTCCAGAGAGTGCACTGGCACCACTGTGGATGCAGTGCCGTGAGTCCAGCGAATGCACTGGCACCACTGGGGATACGGTGCCGGGAGTCCAGAGAGTGCACTGACACCACTGGGGATGCAGTGCAGTGAGTCCACAGAGTGCACTGACACCAGTGGGAATGCGGTGCAGTGAGTCCAGAGAGTGCACTGGCACCACTGGGGATGCACTGCAGTGAGTCCAGAGTGCACTAGCACCACTGGGGATGCAGAGCAGTGAGTCCAGAGAGTGCACTGGCACCACTGAGAATGCATTTCAGTGAGTCCAGAGAGTGCCGTTCCAGCCTCGGTATCCGCTCCAGCCGAGTCAACCCCGCGGTAGGCCCTCCAGCCGCGGCAGACGCTCCAGCCGCGGCAGCCGCTCCAGCCGCTCCAGCCGCGGCAGCCGCTCCAGCCCCTCCAGCCTCGCCAGCCTCTCCATCCGCGGCAGCCGCTCCAGCCGCGGCAGCCGCTCCAGCCGCTACCGAGTGGAGCGGCTGCCACGGCTGGAGGGCTACCGCGGCTGGAGCGGCTGCCGCGGCTGGAGCAGTGCAGTGAGTCCAGGGAGTGCAAAGGCACCAGTGGGGATGGAGTGCAGTGAGTCCAAAGACTTCACTGTCACCACTGGGAATGCAGTGCAGTGAGTCCAGGGAGTGCACTTGCACCACTGGGGATGCAGTGCAGTGACTCCAGTGAGTGCACTGACACCACTGGGGATGCACTTCAGTCAGTCCAGTGAGTGTACTGGCACCACTGGGGATGCACTGCAGTGAGTCAAGAGAGTGCACTGGCAGGACTGGGGATGCAGTGCAGTGAGTCCAGAGAGTGCACTGGCACCACTGGGGATGCCCTGCAGTGAGTCCTGAGAGCGCACTGGCACCACTGGGGATGCAGTGCAGTGAGTCCAGAGAGCGCACTGGCACCAGTGGGAATGCGGTGCATTGAGTCCAGAGAGTGCAATGGCACCACTGGGGATGCACTGCAGTGAGTCCAGAGAGTGCACTAGCACCACTGGGGATGCAGAGCAGTGAGTCCAGAGAGTGCACTGGCACCACTGAGAATGCATTTCAGTGAGTCCAGAGAGTGCCGTTCCAGCCTCGGCATCCGCTCCAGCCGAGTCAACCCCGCGGTAGCCCCTCCAGCCGCGGCAGACGCTCCAGCCGCGGCAGCCGCTCCAGCCGCTCCAGCCGCGGCAGCCGCTCCAGCCCCTCCAGCCGCGCCAGCCTCTCCATCCGCGGCAGCCGCTCCAGCCGCGGCAGCCGCTCCAGCCGCGGCAGCCGCTCCAGCCGCTACCGAGTGGAGCGGCTGCCACGGCTGGAGGGCTACCGCGGCTGGAGCGGCTGCCGCGGCTGGAGCAGTGCAGTGAGTCCAGGGAGTGCAAAGGCACCAGTGGGGATGGAGTGCAGTGAGTCCAAAGACTTCAATGTCACCACTGGGAATGCACTTCAGTCAGTCCAGTGAGTGTACTGGCACCACTGGGGATGCACAGCAGTGAGTCCAGAGAGTGCATTGGCACCACTGGGGATGCAGTGCAGTGAGTCCAGAGAGTGCACTGGCACCATTGGAGATGCAGTGCAGTGAGTCCAGAGAGTGCACTGGCACCACTGGGGATGCAGTGCAGTGAGTCCAGAGAGTGCACTGGCACCAGTGGGGATGCAGTGCAGAGTGTCCAGAGAGTGCACTGGCACCACTGGGATGCACTGCAGTGAGTCCAGAGAGTGCTCTGGCACCACTGGAGATGCACTTCAGTGAGTGCAGAGACTGCACTGGCACCACTGGGGATGCAGTGCAGTGAGTCCAGTGAGTGTACTGGCACCACTGGGGATGCACTGCAGTGAGTCCAGAGAGTGCATTGGCACCACTTGGGATGCACTGCAGTGAGTCCAGAGAGTGCACTGGCACCACTGGGGATGCAGTGCAGTGAGTCCAGAGAGTGCACTGGCTCCACTGAGAATGCACTTCAGTGAGTCCAGAGAGCGAACTGGCACCACTGTGGATGCAGTGCCGTGAGTCCAGCGAATGCACTGGCACCACTGGGGATACGGTGCCGGGAGTCCAGAGAGTGCACTGACACCACTGGGGATGCAGTGCAGTGAGTCCACAGAGTGCACTGACACCAGTGGGAATGCGGTGCAGTGAGTCCAGAGAGTGCACTGGCACCACTGGGGATGCACTGCAGTGAGTCCAGAGTGCACTAGCACCACTGGGGATGCAGAGCAGTGAGTCCAGAGAGTGCACTGGCACCACTGAGAATGCATTTCAGTGAGTCCAGAGAGTGCCGTTCCAGCCTCGGTATCCGCTCCAGCCGAGTCAACCCCGCGGTAGGCCCTCCAGCCGCGGCAGACGCTCCAGCCGCGGCAGCCGCTCCAGCCGCTCCAGCCGCGGCAGCCGCTCCAGCCCCTCCAGCCTCGCCAGCCTCTCCATCCGCGGCAGCCGCTCCAGCCGCGGCAGCCGCTCCAGCCGCTCCAACCGCGGCAGCCGCTCCAGCCGCTACCGAGTGGAGCGGCTGCCACGGCTGGAGGGCTACCGCGGCTGGAGCGGCTGCCGCGGCTGGAGCAGTGCAGTGAGTCCAGGGAGTGCAAAGGCACCAGTGGGGATGGAGTGCAGTGAGTCCAAAGACTTCACTGTCACCACTGGGAATGCAGTGCAGTGAGTCCAGGGAGTGCACTTGCACCACTGGGGATGCAGTGCAGTGACTCCAGTGAGTGCACTGACACCACTGGGGATGCACTTCAGTCAGTCCAGTGAGTGTACTGGCACCACTGGGGATGCACTGCAGTGAGTCAAGAGAGTGCACTGGCAGGACTGGGGATGCAGTGCAGTGAGTCCAGAGAGTGCACTGGCACCACTGGGGATGCCCTGCAGTGAGTCCTGAGAGCGCACTGGCACCACTGGGGATGCAGTGCAGTGAGTCCAGAGAGCGCACTGGCACCAGTGGGAATGCGGTGCAGTGAGTCCAGAGAGTGCAATGGCACCACTGGGGATGCACTGCAGTGAGTCCAGAGAGTGCACTAGCACCACTGGGGATGCAGAGCAGTGAGTCCAGAGAGTGCACTGGCACCACTGAGAATGCATTTCAGTGAGTCCAGAGAGTGCCGTTCCAGCCTCGGCATCCGCTCCAGCCGAGTCAACCCCGCGGTAGCCCCTCCAGCCGCGGCAGACGCTCCAGCCGCGGCAGCCGCTCCAGCCGCTCCAGCCGCGGCAGCCGCTCCAGCCCCTCCAGCCGCGCCAGCCTCTCCATCCGCGGCAGCCGCTCCAGCCGCGGCAGCCGCTCCAGCCGCTCCAGCCGCGGCAGCCGCTCCAGCCGCTACCGAGTGGAGCGGCTGCCACGGCTGGAGGGCTACCGCGGCTGGAGCGGCTGCCGCGGCTGGAGCAGTGCAGTGAGTCCAGGGAGTGCAAAGGCACCAGTGGGGATGGAGTGCAGTGAGTCCAAAGACTTCAATGTCACCACTGGGAATGCACTTCAGTCAGTCCAGTGAGTGTACTGGCACCACTGGGGATGCACAGCAGTGAGTCCAGAGAGTGCATTGGCACCACTGGGGATGCAGTGCAGTGAGTCCAGAGAGTGCACTGGCACCATTGGAGATGCAGTGCAGTGAGTCCAGAGAGTGCACTGGCACCACTGGGGATGCAGTGCAGTGAGTCCAGAGAGTGCACTGGCACCAGTGGGGATGCAGTGCAGAGTGTCCAGAGAGTGCACTGGCACCACTGGGATGCACTGCAGTGAGTCCAGAGAGTGCTCTGGCACCACTGGAGATGCACTTCAGTGAGTGCAGAGACTGCACTGGCACCACTGGGGATGCAGTGCAGTGAGTCCAGTGAGTGTACTGGCACCACTGGGGATGCACTGCAGTGAGTCCAGAGAGTGCATTGGCACCACTTGGGATGCACTGCAGTGAGTCCAGAGAGTGCACTGGCACCACTGGGGATGCAGTGCAGTGAGTCCAGAGAGTGCACTGGCTCCACTGAGAATGCACTTCAGTGAGTCCAGAGAGTGCACTGGCACCACTGTGGATGCAGTGCCGTGAGTCCAGCGAATGCACTGGCACCACTGGGGATACGGTGCCGGGAGTCCAGAGAGTGCACTGACACCACTGGGGATGCAGTGCAGTGAGTCCACAGAGTGCACTGACACCAGTGGGAATGCGGTGCAGTGAGTCCAGAGAGTGCACTGGCACCACTGGGGATGCACTGCAGTGAGTCCAGAGTGCACTAGCACCACTGGGGATGCAGAGCAGTGAGTCCAGAGAGTGCACTGGCACCACTGAGAATGCATTTCAGTGAGTCCAGAGAGTGCCGTTCCAGCCTCGGTATCCGCTCCAGCCGAGTCAACCCCGCGGTAGGCCCTCCAGCCGCGGCAGACGCTCCAGCCGCGGCAGCCGCTCCAGCCGCTCCAGCCGCGGCAGCCGCTCCAGCCCCTCCAGCCTCGCCAGCCTCTCCATCCGCGGCAGCCGCTCCAGCCGCGGCAGCCGCTCCAGCCGCTCCAACCGCGGCAGCCGCTCCAGCCGCTACCGAGTGGAGCGGCTGCCACGGCTGGAGGGCTACCGCGGCTGGAGCGGCTGCCGCGGCTGGAGCAGTGCAGTGAGTCCAGGGAGTGCAAAGGCACCAGTGGGGATGGAGTGCAGTGAGTCCAAAGACTTCAATGTCACCACTGGGAATGCACTTCAGTCAGTCCAGTGAGTGTACTGGCACCACTGGGGATGCACAGCAGTGAGTCCAGAGAGTGCATTGGCACCACTGGGGATGCAGTGCAGTGAGTCCAGAGAGTGCACTGGCACCATTGGAGATGCAGTGCAGTGAGTCCAGAGAGTGCACTGGCACCACTGGGGATGCAGTGCAGTGAGTCCAGAGAGTGCACTGGCACCAGTGGGGATGCAGTGCAGAGTGTCCAGAGAGTGCACTGGCACCACAGGTGATGCACTGCAGTGAGACCAGAGAGTGCTCTGGCACCACTGGAGATGCACTTCAGTGAGTGCAGAGACTGCACTGGCACCACTGGGGATGCAGTGCAGTGAGTCCAGTGAGTGTACTGGCACCACTGGGGATGCACTGCAGTGAGTCCAGAGAGTGCATTGGCACCACTTGGGATGCACTGCAGTGAGTCCAGAGAGTGCACTGGCACCACTGGGGATGCAGTGCAGTGAGTCCAGAGAGTGCACTGGCTCCACTGAGAATGCACTTCAGTGAGTCCAGAGAGTGCACTGGCACCACTGTGGATGCAGTGCCGTGAGTCCAGCGAATGCACTGGCACCACTGGGGATACGGTGCCGGGAGTCCAGAGAGTGCACTGACACCACTGGGGATGCAGTGCAGTGAGTCCACAGAGTGCACTGACACCAGTGGGAATGCGGTGCAGTGAGTCCAGAGAGTGCACTGGCACCACTGGGGATGCACTGCAGTGAGTCCAGAGTGCACTAGCACCACTGGGGATGCAGAGCAGTGAGTCCAGAGAGTGCACTGGCACCACTGAGAATGCATTTCAGTGAGTCCAGAGAGTGCCGTTCCAGCCTCGGTATCCGCTCCAGCCGAGTCAACCCCGCGGTAGGCCCTCCAGCCGCGGCAGACGCTCCAGCCGCGGCAGCCGCTCCAGCCGCTCCAGCCGCGGCAGCCGCTCCAGCCCCTCCAGCCTCGCCAGCCTCTCCATCCGCGGCAGCCGCTCCAGCCGCGGCAGCCGCTCCAGCCGCTCCAACCGCGGCAGCCGCTCCAGCCGCTACCGAGTGGAGCGGCTGCCACGGCTGGAGGGCTACCGCGGCTGGAGCGGCTGCCGCGGCTGGAGCAGTGCAGTGAGTCCAGGGAGTGCAAAGGCACCAGTGGGGATGGAGTGCAGTGAGTCCAAAGACTTCACTGTCACCACTGGGAATGCAGTGCAGTGAGTCCAGGGAGTGCACTTGCACCACTGGGGATGCAGTGCAGTGACTCCAGTGAGTGCACTGACACCACTGGGGATGCACTTCAGTCAGTCCAGTGAGTGTACTGGCACCACTGGGGATGCACTGCAGTGAGTCAAGAGAGTGCACTGGCAGGACTGGGGATGCAGTGCAGTGAGTCCAGAGAGTGCACTGGCACCACTGGGGATGCCCTGCAGTGAGTCCTGAGAGCGCACTGGCACCACTGGGGATGCAGTGCAGTGAGTCCAGAGAGCGCACTGGCACCAGTGGGAATGCGGTGCAGTGAGTCCAGAGAGTGCAATGGCACCACTGGGGATGCACTGCAGTGAGTCCAGAGAGTGCACTAGCACCACTGGGGATGCAGAGCAGTGAGTCCAGAGAGTGCACTGGCACCACTGAGAATGCATTTCAGTGAGTCCAGAGAGTGCCGTTCCAGCCTCGGCATCCGCTCCAGCCGAGTCAACCCCGCGGTAGCCCCTCCAGCCGCGGCAGACGCTCCAGCCGCGGCAGCCGCTCCAGCCGCTCCAGCCGCGGCAGCCGCTCCAGCCCCTCCAGCCGCGCCAGCCTCTCCATCCGCGGCAGCCGCTCCAGCCGCGGCAGCCGCTCCAGCCGCTCCAGCCGCGGCAGCCGCTCCAGCCGCTACCGAGTGGAGCGGCTGCCACGGCTGGAGGGCTACCGCGGCTGGAGCGGCTGCCGCGGCTGGAGCAGTGCAGTGAGTCCAGGGAGTGCAAAGGCACCAGTGGGGATGGAGTGCAGTGAGTCCAAAGACTTCAATGTCACCACTGGGAATGCACTTCAGTCAGTCCAGTGAGTGTACTGGCACCACTGGGGATGCACAGCAGTGAGTCCAGAGAGTGCATTGGCACCACTGGGGATGCAGTGCAGTGAGTCCAGAGAGTGCACTGGCACCATTGGAGATGCAGTGCAGTGAGTCCAGAGAGTGCACTGGCACCACTGGGGATGCAGTGCAGTGAGTCCAGAGAGTGCACTGGCACCAGTGGGGATGCAGTGCAGAGTGTCCAGAGAGTGCACTGGCACCACTGGGATGCACTGCAGTGAGTCCAGAGAGTGCTCTGGCACCACTGGAGATGCACTTCAGTGAGTGCAGAGACTGCACTGGCACCACTGGGGATGCAGTGCAGTGAGTCCAGTGAGTGTACTGGCACCACTGGGGATGCACTGCAGTGAGTCCAGAGAGTGCATTGGCACCACTTGGGATGCACTGCAGTGAGTCCAGAGAGTGCACTGGCACCAGTGGGGATGCAGTGCAGTGAGTCCAGAGAGTGCACTGGCACCATTGGAGATGCAGTGCAGTGAGTCCAGAGAGTGCACTGGCACCACTGGGGATGCAGTGCAGTGAGTCCAGAGAGTGCACTGGCACCATTGGAGATGCAGTGCAGTGAGTCCAGAGAGTGCACTGGCACCACTGGGGATGCAGTGCAGTGAGTCCAGAGAGTGCACTGGCACCACTGGGGATGCAGTGCAGTGAGTCCAGAGAGTGCACTGACACCAGTGGGAATGCGGTGCAGTGAGTCCAGAGAGTGCACTGGCACCACTGGGGATGCACTGCAGTGAGTCCAGAGAGTGCACTGGCTCCACTGAGAATGCACTTCAGTGAGTCCAGAGAGTGCACTGGCTCCACTAAGAATGCACTTCAGTGAGTCCAGAGAGTGCACTGGCACCACTGTGGATGCAGTGCAGTGAGTCCAGCGAATGCACTGGCACCACTGGGGATACGGTGCCGGGAGTCCAGAGAGTGCACTGACACCACTGGGGATGCAGTGCAGTGAGTCCACAGAGTGCACTGACACCAGTGGGAATGCGGTGCAGTGAGTCCAGAGAGTGCACTGGCACCACTGGGGATGCACTGCAGTGAGTCCAGAGTGCACTAGCACCACTGGGGATGCAGAGCAGTGAGTCCAGAGAGTGCACTGGCACCACTGAGAATGCATTTCAGTGAGTCCAGAGAGTGCCGTTCCAGCCTCGGTATCCGCTCCAGCCGAGTCAACACCGCGGTAGGCCCTCCAGCCGCGGCAGACGCTCCAGCCGCGGCAGCCGCTCCAGCCGCTCCAGCCGCGGCAGCCGCTCCAGCCCCTCCAGCCTCGCCAGCCTCTCCATCCGCGGCAGCCGCTCCAGCCGCGGCAGCCGCTCCAGCCGCTCCAACCGCGGCAGCCGCTCCAGCCGCTACCGAGTGGAGCGGCTGCCACGGCTGGAGGGCTACCGCGGCTGGAGCGGCTGCCGCGGCTGGAGCAGTGCAGTGAGTCCAGGGAGTGCAAAGGCACCAGTGGGCATGGAGTGCAGTGAGTCCAAAGACTTCACTGTCACCACTGGGAATGCAGTGCAGTGAGTCCAGGGAGTGCACTTGCACCACTGGGGATGCACTTCAGTCAGTCCAGTGAGTGTACTGGCACCACTGGGGATGCACTGCAGTGAGTCAAGAGAGTGCACTGGCAGGACTGGGGATGCAGTGCAGTGAGTCCAGAGAGTGCACTGGCACCACTGGGGATGCCCTGCAGTGAGTCCAGAGAGCGCACTGGCACCAGTGGGAATGCGGTGCAGTGAGTCCAGAGAGTGCAATGGCACCACTGGGGATGCACTGCAGTGAGTCCAGAGAGTGCACTAGCACCACTGGGGATGCAGAGCAGTGAGTCCAGAGAGTGCACTGGCACCACTGAGAATGCATTTCAGTGAGTCCAGAGAGTGCCGTTCCAGCCTCGGCATCCGCTCCAGCCGAGTCAACCCCGCGGTAGCCCCTCCAGCCGCGGCAGACGCTCCAGCCGCGGCAGCCGCTCCAGCCGCTCCAGCCGCGGCAGCCGCTCCAGCCCCTCCAGCCGCGCCAGCCTCTCCATCCGCGGCAGCCGCTCCAGCCGCGGCAGCCGCTCCAGCCGCTCCAGCCGCGGCAGCCGCTCCAGCCGCTACCGAGTGGAGCGGCTGCCACGGCTGGAGGGCTACCGCGGCTGGAGCGGCTGCCGCGGCTGGAGCAGTGCAGTGAGTCCAGGGAGTGCAAAGGCACCAGTGGGGATGGAGTGCAGTGAGTCCAAAGACTTCAATGTCACCACTGGGAATGCACTTCAGTCAGTCCAGTGAGTGTACTGGCACCACTGGGGATGCACAGCAGTGAGTCCAGAGAGTGCATTGGCACCACTGGGGATGCAGTGCAGTGAGTCCAGAGAGTGCACTGGCACCACTGGAGATGCAGTGCAGTGAGTCCAGAGAGTGCACTGGCACCACTGGGGATGCAGTGCAGTGAGTCCAGAGAGTGCACTGGCACCAGTGGGGATGCAGTGCAGAGTGTCCAGAGAGTGCACTGGCACCACTGGGATGCACTGCAGTGAGTCCAGAGAGTGCTCTGGCACCACTGGAGATGCACTTCAGTGAGTGCAGAGACTGCACTGGCACCACTGGGGATGCAGTGCAGTGAGTCCAGTGAGTGTACTGGCACCACTGGGGATGCACTGCAGTGAGTCCAGAGAGTGCA
Organism: Anser brachyrhynchus; assembly: GCF_964034855.1. Taxonomy (NCBI): domain Eukaryota; kingdom Metazoa; phylum Chordata; class Aves; order Anseriformes; family Anatidae; genus Anser; species Anser brachyrhynchus. The sequence goes on along the minus strand of NW_027663688.1, from coordinate 322,643 downwards.
TTGGCACCACTTGGGATGCACTGCAGTGAGTCCAGAGAGTGCACTGGCACCACTGGGGATGCAGTGCAGTGAGTCCAGAGAGTGCACTGGCTCCACTGAGAATGCACTTCAGTGAGTCCAGAGAGTGCACTGGCACCACTGTGGATGCAGTGCCGTGAGTCCAGCGAATGCACTGGCACCACTGGGGATACGGTGCCGGGAGTCCAGAGAGTGCACTGACACCACTGGGGATGCAGTGCAGTGAGTCCACAGAGTGCACTGACACCAGTGGGAATGCGGTGCAGTGAGTCCAGAGAGTGCACTGGCACCACTGGGGATGCACTGCAGTGAGTCCAGAGTGCACTAGCACCACTGGGGATGCAGAGCAGTGAGTCCAGAGAGTGCACTGGCACCACTGAGAATGCATTTCAGTGAGTCCAGAGAGTGCCGTTCCAGCCTCGGTATCCGCTCCAGCCGAGTCAACCCCGCGGTAGGCCCTCCAGCCGCGGCAGACGCTCCAGCCGCGGCAGCCGCTCCAGCCGCTCCAGCCGCGGCAGCCGCTCCAGCCCCTCCAGCCTCGCCAGCCTCTCCATCCGCGGCAGCCGCTCCAGCCGCGGCAGCCGCTCCAGCCGCTCCAACCGCGGCAGCCGCTCCAGCCGCTACCGAGTGGAGCGGCTGCCACGGCTGGAGGGCTACCGCGGCTGGAGCGGCTGCCGCGGCTGGAGCAGTGCAGTGAGTCCAGGGAGTGCAAAGGCACCAGTGGGGATGGAGTGCAGTGAGTCCAAAGACTTCACTGTCACCACTGGGAATGCAGTGCAGTGAGTCCAGGGAGTGCACTTGCACCACTGGGGATGCAGTGCAGTGACTCCAGTGAGTGCACTGACACCACTGGGGATGCACTTCAGTCAGTCCAGTGAGTGTACTGGCACCACTGGGGATGCACTGCAGTGAGTCAAGAGAGTGCACTGGCAGGACTGGGGATGCAGTGCAGTGAGTCCAGAGAGTGCACTGGCACCACTGGGGATGCCCTGCAGTGAGTCCTGAGAGCGCACTGGCACCACTGGGGATGCAGTGCAGTGAGTCCAGAGAGCGCACTGGCACCAGTGGGAATGCGGTGCAGTGAGTCCAGAGAGTGCAATGGCACCACTGGGGATGCACTGCAGTGAGTCCAGAGAGTGCACTAGCACCACTGGGGATGCAGAGCAGTGAGTCCAGAGAGTGCACTGGCACCACTGAGAATGCATTTCAGTGAGTCCAGAGAGTGCCGTTCCAGCCTCGGCATCCGCTCCAGCCGAGTCAACCCCGCGGTAGCCCCTCCAGCCGCGGCAGACGCTCCAGCCGCGGCAGCCGCTCCAGCCGCTCCAGCCGCGGCAGCCGCTCCAGCCCCTCCAGCCGCGCCAGCCTCTCCAGCCGCGGCAGCCGCTCCAGCCGCGGTAGCCCTCCAGCCGTGGCAGCCGCTCCACTCGGTAGCGGCTGGAGCGGCTGCCGCGGCTGCCGCGGCTGGAGCGGCTGCCGCGACTGGAGCGGCTGCCGCGGTTGGAGCGGCTGCCGCGGCTGGAGCGGCTGGAGCGGATGCCGCGGCTGGAGCGGCTGGAGCGGCTGCCGCGGCTGGAGGGGCTACCGCGGCTGGAGCGGTTAACGCGGCTGGAGCGGATGCCGAGGCTGGAGCGGATGCCGCGGCTGGTGCGCCTGGAGAGGCTGCCGCGGCTGGAGCAGTGCAGTGAGTCCAGAGAGTGCACTGGCACCATTGGGGATGCAGTGCAGTGAGTCCAGAGAGTGCACTGGCAGGACTGGGGATGCAGTGCAGTGAGTCCAGAGAGTGCACTGGCACCACTGAGGATGCAATGCAGTGAGTCCAGAGAGTGCACTGGCACCACTGGGCATGCAGTGCTGTGAGTCCAGAGAGTGCACTGGCACCACTGGGGATGCACTTCAGTCAGTCCAGTGAGTGTACTGGCACCACTGGGGATGCACTGCAGTGAGTCAAGAGAGTGCACTGGCAGGACTGGGGATGCAGTGCAGTGAGTCCAGAGAGTGCACTGGCACCACTGGGGATGCCCTGCAGTGAGTCCTGAGAGCGCACTGGCACCACTGGGGATGCAGTGCAGTGAGTCCAGAGAGAGCACTGGCACCAGTGGGAATGCGGTGCAGTGAGTCCAGAGAGTGCAATGGCACCACTGGGGATGCACTGCAGTGAGTCCAGAGAGTGCACTAGCACCACTGGGGATGCAGAGCAGTGAGTCCAGAGAGTGCACTGGCACCACTGAGAATGCATTTCAGTGAGTCCAGAGAGTGCCGTTCCAGCCTCGGCATCCGCTCCAGCCGAGTCAACCCCGCGGTAGCCCCTCCAGCCGCGGCAGACGCTCCAGCCGCGGCAGCCGCTCCAGCCGCTCCAGCCGCGGCAGCCGCTCCAGCCCCTCCAGCCGCGCCAGCCTCTCCATCCGCGGCAGCCGCTCCAGCCGCGGCAGCCGCTCCAGCCGCGGCAGCCGCTCCAGCCGCTACCGAGTGGAGCGGCTGCCACGGCTGGAGGGCTACCGCGGCTGGAGCGGCTGCCGCGGCTGGAGCAGTGCAGTGAGTCCAGGGAGTGCAAAGGCACCAGTGGGGATGGAGTGCAGTGAGTCCAAAGACTTCAATGTCACCACTGGGAATGCACTTCAGTCAGTCCAGTGAGTGTACTGGCACCACTGGGGATGCACAGCAGTGAGTCCAGAGAGTGCATTGGCACCACTGGGGATGCAGTGCAGTGAGTCCAGAGAGTGCACTGGCACCATTGGAGATGCAGTGCAGTGAGTCCAGAGAGTGCACTGGCACCACTGGGGATGCAGTGCAGTGAGTCCAGAGAGTGCACTGGCACCAGTGGGGATGCAGTGCAGAGTGTCCAGAGAGTGCACTGGCACCACAGGTGATGCACTGCAGTGAGACCAGAGAGTGCTCTGGCACCACTGGAGATGCACTTCAGTGAGTGCAGAGACTGCACTGGCACCACTGGGGATGCAGTGCAGTGAGTCCAGTGAGTGTACTGGCACCACTGGGGATGCACTGCAGTGAGTCCAGAGAGTGCACTGGCACCACTGGGGATGCAGTGCAGTGAGTCCAGAGAGTGCACTGGCTCCACTGAGAATGCACTTCAGTGAGTCCAGAGAGTGCACTGGCACCACTGTGGATGCAGTGCCGTGAGTCCAGCGAATGCACTGGCACCACTGGGGATACGGTGCCGGGAGTCCAGAGAGTGCACTGACACCACTGGGGATGCAGTGCAGTGAGTCCACAGAGTGCACTGACACCAGTGGGAATGCGGTGCAGTGAGTCCAGAGAGTGCACTGGCACCACTGGGGATGCACTGCAGTGAGTCCAGAGTGCACTAGCACCACTGGGGATGCAGAGCAGTGAGTCCAGAGAGTGCACTGGCACCACTGAGAATGCATTTCAGTGAGTCCAGAGAGTGCCGTTCCAGCCTCGGTATCCGCTCCAGCCGAGTCAACCCCGCGGTAGGCCCTCCAGCCGCGGCAGACGCTCCAGCCGCGGCAGCCGCTCCAGCCGCTCCAGCCGCGGCAGCCGCTCCAGCCCCTCCAGCCTCGCCAGCCTCTCCATCCGCGGCAGCCGCTCCAGCCGCGGCAGCCGCTCCAGCCGCTCCAACCGCGGCAGCCGCTCCAGCCGCTACCGAGTGGAGCGGCTGCCACGGCTGGAGGGCTACCGCGGCTGGAGCGGCTGCCGCGGCTGGAGCAGTGCAGTGAGTCCAGGGAGTGCAAAGGCACCAGTGGGGATGGAGTGCAGTGAGTCCAAAGACTTCACTGTCACCACTGGGAATGCAGTGCAGTGAGTCCAGGGAGTGCACTTGCACCACTGGGGATGCAGTGCAGTGACTCCAGTGAGTGCACTGACACCACTGGGGATGCACTTCAGTCAGTCCAGTGAGTGTACTGGCACCACTGGGGATGCACTGCAGTGAGTCAAGAGAGTGCACTGGCAGGACTGGGGATGCAGTGCAGTGAGTCCAGAGAGTGCACTGGCACCACTGGGGATGCCCTGCAGTGAGTCCTGAGAGCGCACTGGCACCACTGGGGATGCAGTGCAGTGAGTCCAGAGAGCGCACTGGCACCAGTGGGAATGCGGTGCAGTGAGTCCAGAGAGTGCAATGGCACCACTGGGGATGCACTGCAGTGAGTCCAGAGAGTGCACTAGCACCACTGGGGATGCAGAGCAGTGAGTCCAGAGAGTGCACTGGCACCACTGAGAATGCATTTCAGTGAGTCCAGAGAGTGCCGTTCCAGCCTCGGCATCCGCTCCAGCCGAGTCAACCCCGCGGTAGCCCCTCCAGCCGCGGCAGACGCTCCAGCCGCGGCAGCCGCTCCAGCCGCTCCAGCCGCGGCAGCCGCTCCAGCCCCTCCAGCCGCGCCAGCCTCTCCATCCGCGGCAGCCGCTCCAGCCGCGGCAGCCGCTCCAGCCGCTCCAGCCGCGGCAGCCGCTCCAGCCGCTACCGAGTGGAGCGGCTGCCACGGCTGGAGGGCTACCGCGGCTGGAGCGGCTGCCGCGGCTGGAGCAGTGCAGTGAGTCCAGGGAGTGCAAAGGCACCAGTGGGGATGGAGTGCAGTGAGTCCAAAGACTTCAATGTCACCACTGGGAATGCACTTCAGTCAGTCCAGTGAGTGTACTGGCACCACTGGGGATGCACAGCAGTGAGTCCAGAGAGTGCATTGGCACCACTGGGGATGCAGTGCAGTGAGTCCAGAGAGTGCACTGGCACCATTGGAGATGCAGTGCAGTGAGTCCAGAGAGTGCACTGGCACCACTGGGGATGCAGTGCAGTGAGTCCAGAGAGTGCACTGGCACCAGTGGGGATGCAGTGCAGAGTGTCCAGAGAGTGCACTGGCACCACTGGGATGCACTGCAGTGAGTCCAGAGAGTGCTCTGGCACCACTGGAGATGCACTTCAGTGAGTGCAGAGACTGCACTGGCACCACTGGGGATGCAGTGCAGTGAGTCCAGTGAGTGTACTGGCACCACTGGGGATGCACTGCAGTGAGTCCAGAGAGTGCATTGGCACCACTTGGGATGCACTGCAGTGAGTCCAGAGAGTGCACTGGCACCACTGGGGATGCAGTGCAGTGAGTCCAGAGAGTGCACTGGCACCATTGGAGATGCAGTGCAGTGAGTCCAGAGAGTGCACTGGCACCACTGGGGATGCAGTGCAGTGAGTCCAGAGAGTGCACTGGCACCATTGGAGATGCAGTGCAGTGAGTCCAGAGAGTGCACTGGCACCACTGGGGATGCAGTGCAGTGAGTCCAGAGAGTGCACTGGCACCACTGGGGATGCAGTGCAGTGAGTCCAGAGAGTGCACTGACACCAGTGGGAATGCGGTGCAGTGAGTCCAGAGAGTGCACTGGCACCACTGGGGATGCACTGCAGTGAGTCCAGAGAGTGCACTGGCTCCACTGAGAATGCACTTCAGTGAGTCCAGAGAGTGCACTGGCTCCACTGAGAATGCACTTCAGTGAGTCCAGAGAGTGCACTGGCACCACTGTGGATGCAGTGCAGTGAGTCCAGCGAATGCACTGGCACCACTGGGGATACGGTGCCGGGAGTCCAGAGAGTGCACTGACACCACTGGGGATGCAGTGCAGTGAGTCCACAGAGTGCACTGACACCAGTGGGAATGCGGTGCAGTGAGTCCAGAGAGTGCACTGGCACCACTGGGGATGCACTGCAGTGAGTCCAGAGAGTGCACTAGCACCACTGGGGATGCAGAGCAGTGAGTCCAGAGAGTGCACTGGCACCACTGAGAATGCATTTCAGTGAGTCCAGAGAGTGCCGTTCCAGCCTCGGTATCCGCTCCAGCCGAGTCAACCCCGCGGTAGGCCCTCCAGCCGCGGCAGACGCTCCAGCCGCGGCAGCCGCTCCAGCCGCTCCAGCCGCGGCAGCCGCTCCAGCCCCTCCAGCCTCGCCAGCCTCTCCATCCGCGGCAGCCGCTCCAGCCGCGGCAGCCGCTCCAGCCGCTCCAACCGCGGCAGCCGCTCCAGCCGCTACCGAGTGGAGCGGCTGCCACGGCTGGAGGGCTACCGCGGCTGGAGCGGCTGCCGCGGCTGGAGCAGTGCAGTGAGTCCAGGGAGTGCAAAGGCACCAGTGGGGATGGAGTGCAGTGAGTCCAAAGACTTCACTGTCACCACTGGGAATGCAGTGCAGTGAGTCCAGGGAGTGCACTTGCACCACTGGGGATGCAGTGCAGTGACTCCAGTGAGTGCACTGACACCACTGGGGATGCACTTCAGTCAGTCCAGTGAGTGTACTGGCACCACTGGGGATGCACTGCAGTGAGTCAAGAGAGTGCACTGGCAGGACTGGGGATGCAGTGCAGTGAGTCCAGAGAGTGCACTGGCACCACTGAGAATGCATTTCAGTGAGTCCAGAGAGTGCCGTTCCAGCCTCGGCATCCGCTCCAGCCGAGTCAACCCCGCGGTAGCCCCTCCAGCCGCGGCAGACGCTCCAGCCGCGGCAGCCGCTCCAGCCGCTCCAGCCGCGGCAGCCGCTCCAGCCCCTCCAGCCGCGCCAGCCTCTCCAGCCGCGGCAGCCGCTCCAGCCGCGGTAGCCCTCCAGCCGTGGCAGCCGCTCCACTCGGTAGCGGCTGGAGCGGCTGCCGCGGCTGGAGCGGCTGGAGCGGCTGCCGCGACTGGAGCGGCTGCCGCGGTTGGAGCGGCTGCCGCGGCTGGAGCGGCTGGAGCGGATGCCGCGGCTGGAGCGGCTGGAGCGGCTGCCGCGGCTGGAGCGGCTGGCGCGGCTGGAGGAGCTACCGCGGCTGGAGCGGTTAACGCGGCTGGAGCGGATGCCGAGGCTGGAGCGGATGCCGCGGCTGGTGCGCCTGGAGAGGCTGCCGCGGCTGGAGCAGTGCAGTGAGTCCAGAGAGTGCACTGGCACCATTGGGGATGCAGTGCAGTGAGTCCAGAGAGTGCACTGGCAGGACTGGGGATGCAGTGCAGTGAGTCCAGAGAGTGCACTGGCACCACTGAGGATGCAATGCAGTGAGTCCAGAGAGTGCACTGGCACCACTGGGCATGCAGTGCTGTGAGTCCAGAGAGTGCACTGGCACCACTGGGGATGCACTTCAGTCAGTCCAGTGAGTGTACTGGCACCACTGGGGATGCACTGCAGTGAGTCAAGAGAGTGCACTGGCAGGACTGGGGATGCAGTGCAGTGAGTCCAGAGAGTGCACTGGCACCACTGGGGATGCCCTGCAGTGAGTCCTGAGAGCGCACTGGCACCACTGGGGATGCAGTGCAGTGAGTCCAGAGAGCGCACTGGCACCAGTGGGAATGCGGTGCAGTGAGTCCAGAGAGTGCAATGGCACCACTGGGGATGCACTGCAGTGAGTCCAGAGAGTGCACTAGCACCACTGGGGATGCAGAGCAGTGAGTCCAGAGAGTGCACTGGCACCACTGAGAATGCATTTCAGTGAGTCCAGAGAGTGCCGTTCCAGCCTCGGCATCCGCTCCAGCCGAGTCAACCCCGCGGTAGCCCCTCCAGCCGCGGCAGACGCTCCAGCCGCGGCAGCCGCTCCAGCCGCTCCAGCCGCGGCAGCCGCTCCAGCCCCTCCAGCCGCGCCAGCCTCTCCATCCGCGGCAGCCGCTCCAGCCGCGGCAGCCGCTCCAGCCGCTCCAGCCGCGGCAGCCGCTCCAGCCGCTACCGAGTGGAGCGGCTGCCACGGCTGGAGGGCTACCGCGGCTGGAGCGGCTGCCGCGGCTGGAGCAGTGCAGTGAGTCCAGGGAGTGCAAAGGCACCAGTGGGGATGGAGTGCAGTGAGTCCAAAGACTTCAATGTCACCACTGGGAATGCACTTCAGTCAGTCCAGTGAGTGTACTGGCACCACTGGGGATGCACAGCAGTGAGTCCAGAGAGTGCATTGGCACCACTGGGGATGCAGTGCAGTGAGTCCAGAGAGTGCACTGGCACCATTGGAGATGCAGTGCAGTGAGTCCAGAGAGTGCACTGGCACCACTGGGGATGCAGTGCAGTGAGTCCAGAGAGTGCACTGGCACCAGTGGGGATGCAGTGCAGAGTGTCCAGAGAGTGCACTGGCACCACTGGGATGCACTGCAGTGAGTCCAGAGAGTGCTCTGGCACCACTGGAGATGCACTTCAGTGAGTGCAGAGACTGCACTGGCACCACTGGGGATGCAGTGCAGTGAGTCCAGTGAGTGTACTGGCACCACTGGGGATGCACTGCAGTGAGTCCAGAGAGTGCATTGGCACCACTTGGGATGCACTGCAGTGAGTCCAGAGAGTGCACTGGCACCACTGGGGATGCAGTGCAGTGAGTCCAGAGAGTGCACTGGCTCCACTGAGAATGCACTTCAGTGAGTCCAGAGAGCGAACTGGCACCACTGTGGATGCAGTGCCGTGAGTCCAGCGAATGCACTGGCACCACTGGGGATACGGTGCCGGGAGTCCAGAGAGTGCACTGACACCACTGGGGATGCAGTGCAGTGAGTCCAGAGAGTGCACTGGCACCACGGGGGATGCAGTGCAGTGAGTCCAGAGAGTGCACTGGCACCACTGGGGATGCACTGCAGTGAGTCCATAGAGTGCACAGGCACCACTGGGATGCACTGCAGTGAGTCCTGAGAGTGGAATGGCACCACAGGGGATACCCTGCACTGAGTCCAGAGAGTGCACTGGCACCACTGGGGACGCAGCGCAGTGACTACAGAGAGTGCACTGGCACCACTGGGGATGCACTGCAGTGAGTCCAGAGAGTGCACTGGCACCATTGGGCTTTTAGTGCAGTGAGTCCAGAGAGTGCAGTGGCACCAATGGGGATGCAGTGCTGTGAGTCCAGAGAGTGCCCTGGCACCACTGGGGATGCAGTGAGTCCAGAGATTGTACTGGCACCACTGGGGATGCACTGCAGTGAGTCCAGAGACTACACTGGCACCACTGGGGATGCAGTTTAGTGAGTCCAGAGAGTGCACCGGCTCCAATGGCGATACACTGCAGTGAGTTCAGACAGTGCACTGGCACCACTGGGGTGCAGTGCAGTGAGTCCAGAGACTGCACATGCACCACTGGGGATGAAGTGCAGTGAGTCCAGAGAGTGCACTGGCACCATTGGGGATGCAGTGCACTGAGTCCAGAGAGTGCACTGGCACCACTGGGGATGCAGTGCACTGAGTCCACAGAGTGCACTCTCAGCACAGGGGATGAACTGCAGTGAGTCCAGAGAGTGCAGTGGCACCAATGGGGATGCAGTGCTGTGAGTCCAGAGAGTGCCCTGGCACCACTGGGGATGCAGTGAGTCCAGATATTGTACTGGCACCACAGGGGATGCACTGCAGTGAGTCCAGAGACTTCACAGGCACCACTGGGGATGCAGTGCAGTGAGTCCAGAGAGTGCACTGGCACCACTTTGGATGCACTGCAGTGATCCCAGAGACTGCACTGGCACCACTGGGGATGCAGTGCAGTGAGTCCAGAGAGTGCACTGGCACCACTGGGGATGCACTGCAGTGACTCGAAAGAGTGCACTGGCACCACTGCGGATGCACTGCAGTGAGTCCAGAGAGTGCACTGGCTCCACTGGGGATGCAGTGCAGTGAGTCCAGAGAGTGCCCTGGCACCACTGGGGATGCACTGCAGTGAGTCCAGAGAGTGCTCTGGCACCACTGAGCTGCACTGCAGTGAGTCCAGAGATTGCACTGGCACCACTGGTGATGCAGTGCAGTGAGTCCAGAGAGTGCATTGGTACCACTGGGTATGCACTGCAGTGAGTCCAGAGAGTGCACTGGCAACAATGGGGATGCACTGAAGTGAGTCCAGAGAGTGCACTGGCACCACAGGGGATGCACTGCAGTGAGTCCAGAGAGTGCACTGGCACCACTGGGGATGCAGTGCAGTAAGTCCAGAGAGTGCACTGGCACCACAGGGGATGGAGTGCAGTGATTCCATAGAGTGCACTGGCACCACTGGGGATGCAGTGCAGTGAGTCCAGAGAGTGCACTGGCACCACTGTTGATGCAGTGCAGTGAGTCCAGAGAGTGCACTGGCACCACTGGGGATGCACTGCAGTGACTCCAGAGAGTGCACTGGCACCACTGGGGATGCAGTGCAGTGAGTCCAGAGAGCCACTGGCACCACTGGGAATGCAGTGCAGTGAGTCCAGAGAGTGCACTGGCACCACAGGGGATGCACTGCAGTGAGTCCAGAGACTTCACAGGCACCAATGGGGATGCAGTGCAGTGAGTCCAGAGAGTGAACTGGCACCACTGGGGATGCAGTGCAGTGAGTCCAGAGAGTGCACTGGCACCACCGGAAATTCACTGCAGTGAGTCCAGAGAGTGCACTGACACCACTGGGAATGCACTGCAGTGAGTACAGAGAGTGCACTGGCACCTCAGGAGCTGCACTGCAGTGAGTCCAGAGAGTGCACTGGCACCACTGGGGATGCACTGCAGTGAGTCCAGAGAGTGCACTGGCACCACTGGGATGCAGTGCAGTGAGTCCACAGAGTGCACTGGCACCACAGGGGATACACTGCAGTGAGTCCAGAGAGTGCACTGGCACCACTGGGGACGCAGTGCAGTGACTACAGAGAGTGCACTGGCACCAGTGGGGATGCACTGCAGTGGGTCCAGAGAGTGCACTGGCACCACTGGGGAATGCAGTGCAGTGAGTCCAGAGAGTGCACTGGCACCACTGGGGATGCAGTGCAGTGACTCCAGAGAGTGCACTGGCACCACTGGTGATGCACTGCAGTGAGTCCAGAGAGTGCACTGGCACCACTGGGGATGCATTGCAGTGAGTCCAGAGAGTGCACTGGCACCACTGGGGATGCACTGCAGTGAGTCCAGAGAGTGCACTGGCACCACTGGGGATGCACTGCACTCAGTCCAGAGAGTGCACTGACACCACTGGGGATGCAATGCAGTGAGTCCAGAGAGTGCAATGGAACCCCTGGGGATGCAGTGCAGTGAGTCCAGAGAGTGCACTGGCACTTCTGGGGATGCAATGCAGTGAGCCCAGAGAGTGCAATGGAACCCCTGGGGATGCAGTGCAGTGAGTCCAGAGAGTGCACTGGCACCACTGGGGATGCAATGCAGTGAGTCCAGAGAGTGCAATGGAACCCCTGGGGATGCAGTGCAGTGAGTCCAGAGAGTGCACTGGCACCACTGGGGATGCACTGCAGTGAGTCCAGAGACTACACTGGCACCACTGGGGATGCAGTTTAGTGAGTCCAGAGAGTGCACCGGCTCCAATGGCGATACACTGCAGTGAGTTCAGACAGTGCACTGGCACCACTGGGGTGCAGTGCAGTGAGTCCAGAGACTGCACATGCACCACTGGGGATGAAGTGCAGTGAGTCCAGAGAGTGCACTGGCACCATTGGGGATGCAGTGCACTGAGTCCACAGAGTGCACTCTCAGCACAGGGGATGAACTGCAGTGAGTCCAGAGAGTGCAGTGGCACCAATGGGGATGCAGTGCTGTGAGTCCAGAGAGTGCCCTGGCACCACTGGGGATGCAGTGAGTCCAGATATTGTACTGGCACCACAGGGGATGCACTGCAGTGAGTCCAGAGACTTCACAGGCACCACTGGGGATGCAGTGCAGTGAGTCCAGAGAGTGAACTGGCACCACTGGGGATGCAGTGCAGTGAGTCCAGAGAGTGCACTGGCACCACCGGAGATTCACTGCAGTGAGTCCAGAGAGTGCACTGACACCACTGGGAATGCACTGCAGTGAGTACAGAGAGTGCACTGGCACCTCAGGGGCTGCACTGCAGTGAGTCCAGAGAGTGCACTGGCACCACTGGGGATGCACTGCAGTGAGTCCAGAGAGTGCACTGGCACCACTGGGATGCAGTGCAGTGAGTCCACAGAGTGCACTGGCACCACAGGGGATGCACTGCAGTGAGTCCAGAGACTTCACAGGCACCACTGGGGATGCAGTGCAGTGAGTCCAGAGAGTGAACTGGCACCACTGGGGATGCAGTGCAGTGAGTCCAGAGAGTGCACTGGCACCACCGGAGATTCACTGCAGTGAGTCCATAGAGTGCACTGACACCACTGGGAATGCACTGCAGTGAGTACAGAGAGTGCACTGGCACCTCAGGGGCTGCACTGCAGTGAGTCCAGAGAGTGCACTGGCACCACTGGGGATGCACTGCAGTGAGTCCAGAGAGTGCACTGGCACCACAGGGGATGCAGTGCAGTGAGTCCAGAGAGTGCACTGGCACCACTGGGGATGCACCCCGGTGAGTCCAGAGAGTGCACTGGCACCACTGGGGATGCAGTGCACTGAGTCCACAGAGTGCACTCTCAGCACAGGGGATGAACTGCAGTGAGTCCAGAGAGTGCAGTGGCACCAATGGGGATGCAGTGCTGTGAGTCCAGAGAGTGCCCTGGCACCACTGGGGATGCAGTGAGTCCAGATATTGTACTGGCACCACAGGGGATGCACTGCAGTGAGTCCAGAGACTTCACAGGCACCACTGGGGATGCAGTGCAGTGAGTCCAGAGAGTGAACTGGCACCACTGGGGATGCAGTGCAGTGAGTCCAGAGAGTGCACTGGCACCACCGGAGATTCACTGCAGTGAGTCCAGAGAGTGCACTGACACCACTGGGAATGCACTGCAGTGAGTACAGAGAGTGCACTGGCACCTCAGGGGCTGCACTGCAGTGAGTCCAGAGAGTGCACTGGCACCACTGGGGATGCAGTGCAGTGAGTCCAGAGAGTGCACTGGCACCACTGGGATGCAGTGCAGTGAGTCCACAGAGTGCACTGGCACCACAGGGGATGCACTGCAGTGAGTCCAGAGACTTCACAGGCACCACTGGGGATGCAGTGCAGTGAGTCCAGAGAGTGAACTGGCACCACTGGGGATGCAGTGCAGTGAGTCCAGAGAGTGCACTGGCACCACCGGAGATTCACTGCAGTGAGTCCATAGAGTGCACTGACACCACTGGGAATGCACTGCAGTGAGTACAGAGAGTGCACTGGCACCTCAGGGGCTGCACTGCAGTGAGTCCAGAGAGTGCACTGGCACCAGTGGGGATGCAATGCAGTGGGTCCAGAGAGTGCACTGGCACCACTGGGGATGCAGTGCAGTGAGTCCAGAGAGCGCACTGGCACCACTGGGGATGCACTGCATTGAGTCCAGAGAGTGCACTGGCACCACTGGGGATGCATTGCAGTGAGTCCAGAGAGTGCACTGGCGCTTCTGGGGATGCAGTGCAGTGAGTGCAGAGAGTGCACTAGCACAACAGGGGATGCACTGCAGTGACTCCAGAAAGTGCACTGGCACCACTGGGGATGCACTGCAGTGAGTCCAGAGAGTGCACTGGCACAATAGGGGATGCAGTGCAGTGAGTCCAGAGAGTGCACTGGCACCACTGGGGATGCACCCTGGTGAGTCCTGAGATTGCACTGGCACCACTGGGGATGCACTGCAGTGAGTCCAAAGAGTGCACTGGCACCACTGGGGATGCAGTGCAGTGAGTCCAGAGAGTGCCCTTGCACCACTGGGGATAAACTGCAGTGAGTCCAGACAGTGCACTGGCACCACTGGGGATGCACTGCAGTGAGACCAGAGAGTTCTCTGGCACCACTGGGGAAGCAGTTTAGTGAGTCCAGAGAGTGCACCGGCTCCAATGGGGATACACTGCAGTGAGTCCAGAGAGTGCACTGGCTCCACTGGGGATGCAGTGCAGTGAGTCCAGAGAGTGCCCTGGCACCACTGGGGATGCACTGCAGTGAGTCCAGAGAGTGCTCTGGCACCACTGAGCTGCACTGCAGTGAGTCCAGAGATTGCACTGGCACCACTGGGGATGCACTGCAGTGAGTCCAGAGACTACACTGGCACCACTGAGTATGCAGTGCAGTGAGTCCAGAGAGTGCACTGGCACCACTGTTGATGCAGTGCAGTGAGTCCAGAGAGTGCACTGGCACCACTGGGGATGCACTGCAGTGACTCCAGAGAGTGCACTGGCACCACTGGGGATGCAGTGCAGTGAGTCCAGAGAGCCACTGGCACCACTGGGAATGCAGTGCAGTGAGTCCAGAGAGTGCACTGGCACCACAGGGGATGCACTGCAGTGAGTCCAGAGACTTCACAGGCACCAATGGGGATGCAGTGCAGTGAGTCCAGAGAGTGAACTGGCACCACTGGGGATGCAGTGCAGTGAGTCCAGAGAGTGCACTGGCACCACCGGAAATTCACTGCAGTGAGTCCAGAGAGTGCACTGACACCACTGGGAATGCACTGCAGTGAGTACAGAGAGTGCACTGGCACCTCAGGAGCTGCACTGCAGTGAGTCCAGAGAGTGCACTGGCACCACTGGGGATGCACTGCAGTGAGTCCAGAGAGTGCACTGGCACCACTGGGATGCAGTGCAGTGAGTCCACAGAGTGCACTGGCACCACAGGGGATACACTGCAGTGAGTCCAGAGAGTGCACTGGCACCACTGGGGATGCAGTGCAGTGACTACAGAGAGTGCACTGGCACCAGTGGGGATGCACTGCAGTGGGTCCAGAGAGTGCACTGGCACCACTGGGGAATGCAGTGCAGTGAGTCCAGAGAGTGCACTGGCACCACTGGGGATGCAGTGCAGTGACTCCAGAGAGTGCACTCGCACCACTGGTGATGCACTGCAGTGAGTCCAGAGAGTGCACTGGCACCACTGGGGATGCAGTGCAGTGAGTCCAGAGAGTGCACTGGCACCACTGGGGATGCACTGCAGTGAGTCCAGAGAGTGCACTGGCACCACTGGGGATGCACTGCACTCAGTCCAGAGAGTGCACTGACACCACTGGGGATGCAATGCAGTGAGTCCAGAGAGTGCAATGGAACCCCTGGGGATGCAGTGCAGTGAGTCCAGAGAGTGCACTGGCACTTCTGGGGATGCAATGCAGTGAGCCCAGAGAGTGCAATGGAACCCCTGGGGATGCAGTGCAGTGAGTCCAGAGAGTGCACTGGCACCACTGGGGATGCAATGCAGTGAGTCCAGAGAGTGCAATGGAACCCCTGGGGATGCAGTGCAGTGAGTCCAGAGAGTGCACTGGCAGCACTGGGGATGCACCCCGCTGAGTCCAGAGAGTGCACTGGCACCATTGGGCTTTTAGTGCAGTGAGTCCAGAGAGTGCAGTGGCACCAATGGGGATGCAGTGCTGTGAGTCCAGAGAGTGCCCTGGCACCACTGGGAATGCAGTGAGTCCAGAGATTGTACTGGCACCACTGGGGATGCACTGCAGTGAGTCCAGAGACTACACTGGCACCACTGGGGATGCAGTTTAGTGAGTCCAGAGAGTGCACCGGCTCCAATGGCGATACACTGCAGTGAGTTCAGACAGTGCACTGGCACCACTGGGGTGCAGTGCAGTGAGTCCAGAGACTGCACATGCACCACTGGGGATGAAGTGCAGTGAGTCCAGAGAGTGCACTGGCACCATTGGGGATGCAGTGCACTGAGTCCAGAGAGTGCACTGGCACCACTGGGGATGCAGTGCACTGAGTCCACAGAGTGCACTCTCAGCACAGGGGATGAACTGCAGTGAGTCCAGAGAGTGCAGTGGCACCAATGGGGATGCAGTGCTGTGAGTCCAGAGAGTGCCCTGGCACCACTGGGGATGCAGTGAGTCCAGATATTGTACTGGCACCACAGGGGATGCACTGCAGTGAGTCCAGAGACTTCACAGGCACCACTGGGGATGCAGTGCAGTGAGTCCAGAGAGTGAACTGGCACCACTGGGGATGCAGTGCAGTGAGTCCAGAGAGTGCACTGGCACCACCGGAGATTCACTGCAGTGAGTCCAGAGAGTGCACTGACACCACTGGGAATGCACTGCAG
Source organism: Anser brachyrhynchus (assembly GCF_964034855.1). Lineage (NCBI taxonomy): Eukaryota > Metazoa > Chordata > Aves > Anseriformes > Anatidae > Anser > Anser brachyrhynchus. The sequence goes on along the minus strand of NW_027663688.1, from coordinate 306,832 downwards.
TGAGTACAGAGAGTGCACTGGCACCTCAGGGGCTGCACTGCAGTGAGTCCAGAGAGTGCACTGGCACCACTGGGGATGCACTGCAGTGAGTCCAGAGAGTGCACTGGCACCACTGGGATGCAGTGCAGTGAGTCCACAGAGTGCACTGGCACCACAGGGGATGCACTGCAGTGAGTCCAGAGACTTCACAGGCACCACTGGGGATGCAGTGCAGTGAGTCCAGAGAGTGAACTGGCACCACTGGGGATGCAGTGCAGTGAGTCCAGAGAGTGCACTGGCACCACCGGAGATTCACTGCAGTGAGTCCATAGAGTGCACTGACACCACTGGGAATGCACTGCAGTGAGTACAGAGAGTGCACTGGCACCTCAGGGGCTGCACTGCAGTGAGTCCAGAGAGTGCACTGGCACCACTGGGGATGCACTGCAGTGAGTCCAGAGAGTGCACTGGCACCACAGGGGATGCAGTGCAGTGAGTCCAGAGAGTGCACTGGCACCACTGGGGATGCACCCCGGTGAGTCCAGAGAGTGCACTGGCACCACTGGGGATGCAGTGCTGTGAGTCCAGAGAGTGCACTGGCACCACTGGGGATGCAGTGCACTGAGTCCAGAGAGTGCACTGGCACCACTGGGGATGCACTGCAGTGAGTCCAGAGAGTGCACTGGCACCACTGGGGATGCAGTGCAGTGAGTCCAGAGAGTGCACTGGCACCACCGGAGATTCACTGCAGTGAGTCCAGAGAGTGCACTGACACCACTGGGAATGCACTGCAGTGAGTCCAGAGAGTGCACTGGCACCTCAGGGGCTGCAGTGCAGTGAGTCCAGAGAGTGCACTGGCACCACTGGGGATGCACTGCAGTGAGTCCGGAGAGTGCACTGGCACCACTGGGGATGCAATGCAGTGAGTCCAGAGAGTGCACTGTCACCACAGGGGATGCAATGCAGTGAGTCCAGAGAGTGCACTGGCACCACTGGGGATGCAGTGCAGTGAGTCCAGAGAGTGTACTGGCACCACTGGGGATGCAATGCAGTGAGTCCAGGGAGTGCACTGGCACTACAGCGGCTGCACTGCAGTGAGTCCAGAGAGTGCACTGGCACCACTGGGGATGCAATGCAGTGAGTCCAGAGAGTGCACTGGCACCACTGGGGATGCAGTGCAGTGAGTCCAGAGAGTGCACTGGCACCACTGGGGATGCACTGCAGTGAGTCCAGAGAGTGCACTGGCACCACTGGGGATGCACTGCACTGAGTCCAGAGAGTGCACTGACACCACTGGGGATGCAATGCAGTGAGTCCAGAGAGTGCAATGGAACCACTGGGGATGCAGTGCAGTGAGTCCAGAGAGTGCACTGGCACTTCTGGGGATGCAGTGCAGTGAGTGCAGAGAGTGCACTGGCACAACAGGGGATGCACTGCAGTGACTCCAGAAAGTGCACTGGCACCACTGGGGATGCACTGCAGTGAGTCCAGAGAGTGCACTGGCACCTCTGGGGATGCACTGCAGTGAGTCCAGAGAGTGCACTGGCACCACTGCGGATGCAATGCAGTGAGTCCAGAGAGTGCACTGGCACCACAGGGGATGCAGTGCAGTGAGTCCAGAGAGTGCACTGGCACCACTGGGGATGCACCCCGGTGAGTCCAGAGAGTGCACTGGCACCACTGGGGATGCAGTGCAGTGAGTCCAGAGACTGCACTGGCACCATTGGGCTTTTAGTGCAGTGAGTCCAGAGAGTGCAGTGGCACCAATGGGGATGCAGTGCTGTGAGTCCAGAGAGTGCCCTGGCACCACTGGGGATGCAGTGAGTCCAGAGATTGTACTGGCACCACTGGGGATGCACTGCAGTGAGTCCAGAGACTACACTGGCACCACTGGGGATGCAGTTTAGTGAGTCCAGAGAGTGCACCGGCTCCAATGGCGATACACTGCAGTGAGTTCAGACAGTGCACTGGAACCACTGGGGTGCAGTGCAGTGAGTCCAGAGAGTGCACATGCACCACTGGGGATGAAGTGCAGTGAGTCCAGAGAGTGCACTGGCACCATTGGGGATGCAGTGCACTGAGTCCAGAGAGTGCACTGGCACCACTGGGGATGCAGTGCACTGAGTCCACAGAGTGCACTCTCAGCACAGGGGATGAACTGCAGTGAGTCCAGAGAGTGCACTGGCACCACTGGGGATGCAGTGCTGTGAGTCCAGAGAGTGCCCTGGCACCACTGGGGATGCAGTGAGTCCAGATATTGTACTGGCACCACAGGGGATGCACTGCAGTGAGTCCAGAGACTTCACAGGCACCAATGGGGATGCAGTGCAGTGAGTCCAGAGAGTGAACTGGCACCACTGGGGATGCAGTGCAGTGAGTCCAGAGAGTGCACTGGCACCACCGGAGATTCACTGCAGTGAGTCCAGAGAGTGCACTGACACCACTGGGAATGCACTGCAGTGAGTACAGAGAGTGCACTGGCACCTCAGGGGCTGCACTGCAGTGAGTCCAGAGAGTGCACTGGCACCACTGGGGATGCACTGCAGTGAGTCCAGAGAGTGCACTGGCACCACTGGGATGCAGTGCAGTGAGTCCACAGAGTGCACTGGCACCACAGGGGATACACTGCAGTGAGTCCAGAGAGTGCACTGGCACCACTGGGGACGCAGTGCAGTGACTACAGAGAGTGCACTGGCACCATTGGGGATGCAGTGCACTGAGTCCAGAGAGTGCACTGGCACCAGTGGGGATGCACTGCAGTGGGTCCAGAGAGTGCACTGGCACCACTGGGGATGCACTGCACTGAGTCCAGAGAGTGCACTGACACCACTGGGGATGCAATGCAGTGAGTCCAGAGAGTGCAATGGAACCACTGGGGATGCAGTGCAGTGAGTCCAGAGAGTGCACTGGCACTTCTGGGGATGCAGTGCAGTGAGTGCAGAGAGTGCATTGGCACAACAGGGGATGCACTGCAGTGACTCCAGAAAGTGCACTGGCACCACTGGGGATGCACTGCAGTGACTCCAGAGAGTGCACTGGCACCACTGGGGATGCAGTGCACTGAGTCCAGAGAGTGCACTGGCACCACTGCGGATGCAATGCAGTGAGTCCAGAGAGTGTACTGGCACCACAGGGGATGCAGTGCAGTGAGTCCAGAGAGTGCACTGGCACCACTGGGGATGCAGTGCAGTGAGTCCAGAGACTGCACTGGCACCATTGGGCTTTTAGTGCAGTGAGTCCAGAGAGTGCAGTGGCACCAATGGGGATGCAGTGCTGTGAGTCCAGAGAGTGCCCTGGCACCACTGGGGATGCAGTGAGTCCAGAGATTGTACTGGCACCACTGGGGATGCACTGCAGTGAGTCCAGAGACTAAACTGGCACCACTGGGGATGCAGTTTAGTGAGTCCAGAGAGTGCACCGGCTCCAATGGCGATACACTGCAGTGAGTCCAGAGAGTGCTCTGGCACCACTGAGCTACACTGCAGTGAGTCCAGTAATTGCACTGGCACCACTGGGGATGCACTGCTGTGAGTCCAGAGACTACACTGTCACCACAGGGGATGCAGTGCAGTGAGTCCAGAGAGTGCACTGGCACCACTGTTGATGCAGTGCAGTGAGTCCAGAGAGTGCACTGGCACCACTGACCACTGGGGATGCACTGCAGTGAGTCCAGAGAGTGCACTGGCACCACTGGTGATGCAGTGCAGTGAGTCCAGAGAGTACACTGGCACCACTGGGGATGCACTGCAGTGAGTCCAGAGAGTGTACTGGCACCACAGGGGATGCACTGCAGTGAGTCCAGAGAGTGCACTGGCACAACAGGGGATGCAGTGCAGTGAGTCCAGAGAGTGCACTGGCACCACTGGGGATGCACCCTGGTGAGTCCTGAGATTGCACTGGCACCACTGGGGATGCACTGCAGTGAGTGCAGAGAGTGCACTGGCACCACTGGGGATGCAGTGCAGTGAGTGCAGAGAGTGCACTGGCACCATTGGGGATGCAGTGCAGTGAGTCCAGAGAGTGCACTGGCACCACTGCGGATGCACTGCAGTGAGTCCAGAGAGTGCACTGGCACCACTGGGGATGCACTGCACTGAGTCCAGAGACTGCACTGGCACCACTGGGGTTTTAGTGCAGTTAGTCTAGAGAGTGCACTGGCACCACTGGGATGCAGTGCAGTGAGTCCAGAGAGTGCCCTTGCACCACTGGGGATAAACTGCAGTGAGTCCAGAGAGTGCACTGGCACCACTGGGGATGCAGTGCAGTGAGTCCAGAGAGTTCTCTGGCACCACTGGGGAAGCAGTTTAGTGAGTCCAGAGAGTGCACCGGCTCCAATGGGGATACACTGCAGTGAGTCCAGAGAGTGCACTGGCTCCACTGGGGATGCAGTGCAGTGAGTCCAGAGAGTGCTCTGGCACCACTGAGCTGCACTGCAGTGAGTCCAGAGATTGCACTGGCACCACTGGGGATGCACTGCAGTGAGTCCAGAGAGTGCACTGGCACCACTGGGGATGCAGTGCAGTGAGTCCAGAGAGCCACTGGCACCACTGGGGATGCAGTGCAGTGAGTCCAGAGACTGCACATGCACCACTGGGGATGAAGTGCAGTGAGTCCAGAGAGTGCACTGGCACCATTGGGGATGCAGTGCACTGAGTCCAGAGAGTGCACTGGCACCACTGGGGATGCAGTGCACTGAGTCCACAGAGTGCACTCTCAGCACAGGGGATGAACTGCAGTGAGTCCAAAGAGTGCACTGGCACCACAGGGGATGCACTGCAGTGAGTCCAGAGACTTCACAGGCACCAATGGGGATGCAGTGCAGTGAGTCCAGAGAGTGAACTGGCACCACTGGGGATGCCGTGCAGTGAGTCCAGAGAGTGCACTGACACCACTGGGAATGCACTGCAGTGAGTATAGAGAGTGCACTGGCACCTCAGGGGCTGCACTGCAGTGAGTCCAGAGAGTGCACTGGCACCACTGGGGATGCACTGCAGTGAGTCCAGGGAGTGCACTGGCACCACTGGGATGCAGTGCAGTGAGTCCACAGAGTGCACTGGCACCACAGGGGATACACTGCAGTGAGTCCAGAGAGTGCACTGGCACCACTGGGGACGCAGTGCAGTGACTACAGAGAGTGCACTGGCACCATTGGGGATGCAGTGCACTGAGTCCAGAGAGTGTACTGGCACCAGTGGGGATGCACTGCAGTGGGTCCAGAGAGTGCACTGGCACCACTGGGGATGCAGTGCAGTGAGTCCAGAGAGTGCACTGGCACCACAGGGATGCAGTGCACTGAGTCCAGAGAGTGCACTGGCACCAGTGGGGATGCACTGCAGTGGGTCCAGAGAGTGCACTGGCACCACTGGGGATGCACTGCAGTGAGTCCAGAGAGTGCACTGGCACCACTGGGGATGCAGTGCAGTGAGTCCAGAGAGTACACTGGCACCACTGGGGATGCACTGCAGTGAGTCCAGAGAGTGTACTGGCACCACAGGGGATGCACTGCAGTGAGTCCAGAGAGTGCACTGGCACCACTGGGGATGCAGTGCAGTTGAGTCCAGAGAGTGCACTGGCACAACAGGGGATGCAGTGCAGTGAGTCCAGAGAGTGCACTGGCACCACTGGGGATGCACCCTGGTGAGTCCTGAGATTGCACTGGCACCACTGGGGATGCACTGCAGTGAGTGCAGAGAGTGCACTGGCACGACTGGGGATGCAGTGCAGTGAGTGCAGAGAGTGCACTGGCACCACTGGGGATGCAGTGCAGTGAGTCCAGAGAGTGCACTGGCACCACTGGGGATGCACTGCACTGAGTCCAGAGACTGCACTGGCACCACTGGGGTTTTAGTGCAGTTAGTCTAGAGAGTGCACTGGCACCACTGGGATGCAGTGCAGTGAGTCCAGAGAGTGCCCTTGCACCACTGGGGATAAACTGCAGTGAGTCCAGAGAGTGCACTGGCACCACTGGGAATGCACTGCAGTGAGTATAGAGAGTGCACTGGCACCTCAGGGGCTGCACTGCAGTGAGTCCAGAGAGTGCACTGGCACCACTGGGGATGCACTGCAGTGAGTCCAGGGAGTGCACTGGCACCACTGGGATGCAGTGCAGTGAGTCCACAGAGTGCACTGGCACCACAGGGGATACACTGCAGTGAGTCCAGAGAGTGCACTGGCACCACTGGGGACGCAGTGCAGTGACTACAGAGAGTGCACTGGCACCATTGGGGATGCAGTGCACTGAGTCCAGAGAGTGTACTGGCACCAGTGGGGATGCACTGCAGTGGGTCCAGAGAGTGCACTGGCACCACTGGGGATGCAGTGCAGTGAGTCCAGAGAGTGCACTGGCACCACGGGGGATGCACTGCAGTGAGTCCAGAGAGTGCACTGGCACCAGTGGGGATGCACTGCAGTGGGTCCAGAGAGTGCACTGGCACCACTGGGGATGCACTGCAGTGAGTCCAGAGAGTGCACTGGCACCACTTGTGATGCAGTTCAGTGAGTCCAGAGAGTACACTGGCACCACTGGGGATGCACTGCAGTGAGTCCAGAGAGTGTACTGGCACCACAGGGGATGCACTGCAGTGAGTCCAGAGAGTGCACTGGCACCACTGGGGATGCAGTGCAGTTGAGTCCAGAGAGTGCACTGGCACAACAGGGGATGCAGTGCAGTGAGTCCAGAGAGTGCACTGGCACCACTGGGGATGCACCCTGGTGAGTCCTGAGATTGCACTGGCACCACTGGGGATGCACTGCAGTGAGTGCAGAGAGTGCACTGGCACGACTGGGGATGCAGTGCAGTGAGTGCAGAGAGTGCACTGGCACCACTGGGGATGCAGTGCAGTGAGTCCAGAGAGTGCACTGGCACCACTGGGGATGCACTGCAGTGAGTCCAGAGAGTGCACTGGCACCACTGGGGATGCACTGCACTGAGTCCAGAGACTGCACTGGCACCACTGGGGTTTTAGTGCAGTTAGTCTAGAGAGTGCACTGGCACCACTGGGATGCAGTGCAGTGAGTCCAGAGAGTGCCCTTGCACCACTGGGGATAAACTGCAGTGAGTCCAGAGAGTGCACTGGCACCACTGGGGATGCACTGCAGTGAGACCAGAGAGTTCTCTGGCACCACTGGGGAAGCAGTTTAGTGAGTCCAGAGAGTGCACCGGCTCCAATGGGGATACACTGCAGTGAGTCCAGAGAGTGCACTGGCTCCACTGGGGATGCAGTGCAGTGAGTCCAGAGAGTGCTCTGGCACCACTGAGCTGCACTACAGTGAGTCCAGAGATTGCACTGGCACCACTGGGGATGCACTGCAGTGAGTCCAGAGAGTGCACTGGCACCACTGGGGATGCACTGCAGTGAGTCCAGAGAGCCACTGGCACCACTGGGGATGCAGTGCAGTGAGTCCAGAGACTGCACATGCACCACTGGGGATGAAGTGCAGTGAGTCCAGAGAGTGCACTGGCACCATTGGGGATGCAGTGCACTGAGTCCAGAGAGTGCACTGGCACCACTGGGGATGCAGTGCACTGAGTCCACAGAGTGCACTCTCAGCACAGGGGATGAACTGCAGTGAGTCCAAAGAGTGCACTGGCACCACAGGGGATGCACTGCAGTGAGTCCAGAGACTTCACAGGCACCAATGGGGATGCACTGCAGTGAGTCCAGAGAGTGAACTGGCACCACTGGGGATGCCGTGCAGTGAGTCCAGAGAGTGCACTGGCACCACCGGAAATTCACTGCAGTGAGTCCAGAGAGTGCACTGACACCACTGGGAATGCACTGCAGTGAGTATAGAGAGTGCACTGGCACCTCAGGGGCTGCACTGCAGTGAGTCCAGAGAGTGCACTGGCACCACTGGGGATGCACTGCAGTGAGTCCAGAGAGTGCACTGGCACCACAGGGATGCAGTGCAGTGAGTCCACAGAGTGCACTGGCACCACAGGGGATACACTGCAGTGAGTCCAGAGAGTGCACTGGCACCACTGGGGACGCAGTGCAGTGACTACAGAGAGTGCACTGGCACCATTGGGGATGCAGTGCACTGAGTCCAGAGAGTGCACTGGCACCAGTGGGGATGCACTGCAGTGGGTCCAGAGAGTGCACTGGCACCACTGGGGATGCAGTGCAGTGAGTCCAGAGAGTGCACTGGCACCACTGGGGATGCAGTGCAGTGAGTCCAGAGAGTGCACTGGCACCACTGGGGATGCACTGCACTGAGTCCAGAGAGTGCACTGACACCACTGGGGATGCAATGCAGTGAGTCCAGAGAGTGCAATGGAACCCCTGGGGATGCAGTGCAGTGAGTCCAGAGAGTGCACTGGCACTTCTGGGGATGCAGTGCAGTGAGTGCAGAGAGTGCACTGGCACCAATGGGGATGCAGTGCTGTGAGTCCAGAGAGTGCCCTGGCACCACTGGGGATGCAGTGAGTCCAGATATTGTACTGTCATCAGTGGGGATGCACTGCAGTGAGTCCAGAGACTACACTGGCACCACTGGGGATGCAGTTTAGTGAGTCCAGAGAGTGCACCGGCTCCAATGGCGATACACTGCAGTGAGTTCAGACAGTGCACTGGCACCACTGGGGCGCAGTGCAGTGAGTCCAGAGACTGCACATGCACCACTGGGGATGAAGTGCAGTGAGTCCAGAGAGTGCACTGGCACCATTGGGGATGCAGTGCACTGAGTCCAGAGAGTGCACTGGCACCACTGGGGATGCAGTGCACTGAGTCCACAGAGTGCACTCTCAGCACAGGGGATGAACTGCAGTGAGTCCAGAGAGTGCAGTGGCACCAATGGGGATGCAGTGCTGTGAGACCAGAGAGTGCCCTGGCACCACTGGGGATGCAGTGAGTCCAGATATTGTACTGGCACCACAGGGGATGCACTGCAGTGAGTCCAGAGACTTCACAGGCACCACTGGGGATGCAGTGCAGTGAGTCCAGAGAGTGAACTGGCACCACTGGGGATGCAGTGCAGTGAGTCCAGAGAGTGCACTGGCACCACCGGAGATTCACTGCAGTGAGTCCAGAGAGTGCACTGACACCACTGGGAATGCACTGCAGTGAGTACAGAGAGTGCACTGGCACCTCAGGGGCTGCACTGCAGTGAGTCCAGAGAGTGCACTGGCACCACTGGGGATGCACTGCAGTGAGTCCAGAGAGTGCACTGGCACCACTGGGGATGCACCCCGGTGAGTCCAGAGAGTGCACTGGCACCACTGGGGATGCAGTGCAGTGAGTCCAGAGAGTGCACTGGCACCACTGGGGATGCAGTGCAGTGACTCCAGAAAGTGCACTGGCACCACTGGGGATGCACTGCAGTGAGTCCAGAGAGTGCACTGGCACCACTGGGGATGCAGTGCAGTGAGTCCAGAGAGTGCACTGGCACCAGTGGGGAAGCACTGCAGTGAGTCCAGAGAGTGCACTGGCACCACTGGGGATGCACTGCACTGAGTCCAGAGAGTGCACTGGCACCACTGGGGATGCAGTGCAGTGAATACTGAGAGTGCAAAGGCACCACAAGGGATGCACTGCAGTGAGTCCAGAGAGTGCACTGGCACCACTGGGGATGCAGTGCAGTGAGTCCAGAGAGTGCACTGTCACCACTGGGGATGCACTGCAGTGAGTCCAGAGAGTGCACTGGCACCACTGGGGATGCAGTGCAGGTAGTCCAGAGAGTGCACTGGAACACTGGGGATGCAGTGAAGTCAGTGCAGAAAGTGCACTGGCACCAGTGCGGAAGCACTGCAGTGAGTCCAGAGAGTGCACTGGCACCACTGGGGATGCACTGCAGTGAGTCCAGAGAGTGCAGTGGCACAACTGGGGATGCAGTGCAGTGAGTCCAGAGAGTGCACTGGCACCACTGGGGGTGCAGTGCAGTGAGTCCAGAGAGCGCCCTGGCACCAATGGGATGCAGTGCAGTGAGTCCAGAGAGTGCACTGGCACCACTGGGGATGCACTGCAGTGAGTCCAGAGAGTGCACTGGCACCACAGGGGATGCAGTGCAGTGAGTCCAGAGAGTGCACTGGCACCACTCGGGATGCAGTGCAGTGACTCCAGAGAGTGCACTGGCAACACTAGGGATGCACTGCAGTGAGTCCAGAGAGTGCACTGGCACCACTGGGGATGCACTGCAGTGAGTCCAGAGACTGCACTGGCACCACTGGGGATGCACTGCAGTGAGTCCAGAGAATGCACTGGCACCACTGGGGATGCAGTGCGGTGACTCGAAAGAGTGCACTGGCACCACTGGGGATGCACTGCAGTGAGTCCGGAGAGTGCCCTGGCACCACTGGGGATGCAGTGCAGTGAGTCCAGAGAGTGCACTGGAACCACTGGGGATGCAGTGCAGTGAGTCCAGAGAGTGCACTGGCACCACTGGGGATGCAGTGGAGTGAGTCCAGAGAGTGCACTGGCACCACTGGGGATGCAGTGCAGTGAGCTCAGAGTGTGCACTGGCACCACTGGGGATGCACTGCAGTGAGTCCAGAGACTTCACAGGCACCAATGGGGATGCAGTGCAGTGAGTCCAGAGAGTGCACTGGCACCACTGGGGATGCAGTGCAGTGAGTCCAGAGAGTGTACTGGCACCACTGGGGATGCACCCCGGTGAGTCCAGAGATTGCACTGGCACCACTGGGGATGCACTGCAGTGAGTCCAGAGAGTGCACTGGCACCACTGGGGATGCAGTGCAGTGATTGCAGAGAGTGCACTGGCACCACTGGGGATGCAGTGCAGTGAGTCCAGAGAGTGCACTGGCACCACTGGGGATGCACTGCAGTGAGTCCAGAGAGTGCACTGGCACCACTGGGGATGCACTGCAGTGTGTCCAGAGAGTGCACTGGCACCACTGGGGATGCAGAGCAGTGAGTCCAGAGAGTGCACTGGCACCACTGGGGATGCACTGCAGTGAGTCCAGAGATTGCACTGGCACCACTGGGGATGCAGTGCAGTGAGTCCACAAAGTGCACTGGCACCACTGGTGATGCACTGCAGTGAGTCCAGAGAGTTCACTGGCACCACTGGGGATGCAGTGCAGTGAGTCCAGAGATTGCACTGGCACCACTGGGGATGCAGTGCAGTGAGTCCAGAGAGTGCACTGGCACCACTGGGGATGCAGTTCAGTGAGTCCAGAGAGTGAACTGGCACCACTGGGGATGCAGTGCAGTGAGTCCAGAGAGTGCACTGGCAGCACCGGGGATTCACTGCAGTGAGTCCAGAGAGTGCACTGACACCACTGGGAATGCACTGCATTGAGTACAGAGAGTGCACTGGCACCTCAGGGGCTGCACTGCAATGAGTCCAGAGAGTGCAGTGACACCACTGGGGATGCACTGGAGTGAGTCCAGAGAGTGCACTGGCACCACTGGGGATGCAATGCAGTGAGTCCAGAGAGTGCACTGGCACCAATGGGATGCAGTGCAGTGAGTCCACAGAGTGCACTGGCACCACAGGGGATACATTGCAGTGAGTCCAGAGAGTGCACTGGCACCACTAGGGATGCAGCACAGTGAGTGCAGAGAGTGAACTGTCACCACTGGGGACGCAGCGCAGTGACTCCAGAGAGTGCGCTGGCACCATAGGGAATGCACTGCAGTGAGTCCAGAGAGTGCACTGGCACCAGTGGGGATGCACTGCAGTGGGTCCAGAGCGTGCACTGGCACCACTGGGGATGCAGTGCAGTGAGTCCAGAGAGTGCACTGGCACCATTGGGGATGCACTGCAGTGAGTCCAGAGAGTGCACTGGCACCACCGGGGATGCAGTGCAGTGAGTCCAGAGAGTGCACTGGCACCACTGGAGATGCACTGCACTGAGTCCAGAGAGTGCACTGGCACCACTGGGGATGCACTGCAGTGAGTCCAGAGAGTGCACTGGCACCACTGGAGATGCACTGCACTGAGTGCAGAGAGTGCTCTGGCACCACTGAGCTGCACTGCAGTGAGTCCAGAGATTGCACTGGCACCACTTGGGATGCACTGCAGTGAGACCATAGAGTTTTCTGGCACCACAGGGGATGCAGTTTAGTGAGTCCAGAGAGTGCACCGGCTCCAATGGAGATACACTGCAGTGAGTCCAGAGAGTGCACTGGCTCCACTGGGGATGCACTGCAGTGAGTCCAGAGAGTGCTCTGGCACCACTGAGCTGCACTGCAGTGAGTCCAGAGATTGCACTGGCACCACTGGGGATGCACTGCAGTGAGTCCAGAGACTACACTGGCACCACTGGGTATGCAGTGCAGTGAGTCCAGAGAGTGCACTGGCACCACTGTTGATGCAGTGCAGTGACTCCAGAGAGTGCACTGGCACCACTGGGGATGCAGTGCAGTGAGTCCAGAGAGTGCACTGTCACCACTGGTGATGCAGTGCAGTGAGTCCAGAGAGCCACTGGCACCACTGGGGATGCAGTGCAGTGAGTCCAGAGAGTGCACTGGCACCATTGGGGATGCAGTGTACTAAGTCCAGAGAGTGCACTGGCACCACTGGGGATGCAGTGCACTGAGTCCAGAGAGTGCACTCTCAGCACTGGGGATGCACTGCAGTGAGTCCAAAGAGTGCACTGGCACCACAGGGGATGCAGTGCAGTGAGACCAGAGAGTGCACTGGCTCCACTGGTGATGCAGTACAGTGAGTCCAGAGAGTGCGCTGGCACCACTGGTATGCACTGCAGTGAGTCCTGAGAGTGCAATGGCACCACAGGGGATACCCTGCACTGAGTCCAGAGAGTGCACTGGCACCACTTGGGATGCAGCACAGTAAGTCCAGAGAGTGCACTGGCACCACTGGGGATGCACTGCAGTGAGACCATAGAGTTCTCTGGCACCACGGGAGATGCAGTTTAGTGAGTCCAGAGAGTGCACCGGCTCCAATGGAGATACACTGCAGTGAGTCCAGAGAGTGCACTGGGACCACTGGGGATGCAGTGCAGTGAGTCCAGAGAGTGCACTGGCACCATTGGGGATGCAGTGTACTAAGTCCAGAGAGTGCACTGGCACCAATGGGGATGCACTGCAGTGAGTCCAGAAAATGCACTGGCACCACTGGGGATGCAGTGCAGTGAGTCCAGAGAGTGCACTGGCACCACTGGGGATGCACTGCAGTGAGTCCAGAGAGTGAACTAGCACCACTGGGGATGCAGTGCAGTGAGTCCAGAGAGTGCACTGGCACCACAGGGGATGCACTGCAGTGAGTCCAGAGAGTGCACTGGCACCACTGGGGATGCAGTGCAGTTGAGTCCAGAGAGTGCACTGGCACAACAGGGGATGCAGTGCAGTGAGTCCAGAGAGTGCACTGGCACCACTGGGGATGCACCCTGGTGAGTCCTGAGATTGCACTGGCACCACTGGGGATGCACTGCAGTGAGTCCAGAGAGTGCACTGGCACCACTGGGGATGCAGTGCAGTGATTGCAGAGAGTGCACTGGCACCACTGGGGATGCAGTGCAGTGAGTCCAGAGAGTGCACTGACACCACTGGGGATGCACTGCAGTGAGTCCAGAGAGTGCACTGGCACCACTGGGGATGCACTGCGCTGAGTCCAGAGACTGCACTGGCACCACTGGGGTTTTAGTGCAGTTAGTCTAGAGAGTGCACTGGCACCACTGGGATGCAGTGTAGTGAGTCCAGAGAGTGCCCTTGCACCACTGGGGATAAACTGCAGTGAGTCCAGACAGTGTACTGGCACCACTGGGGATGCACTGCAGTGAGACCAGAGAGTTCTCTGGCACCACTGGGGAAGCAGTTTAGTGAGTCCAGAGAGTGCACTGGCTCCACTGGGGATGCAGTGCAGTGAGTCCAGAGAGTGCACTGGCACCACTGGGGATGCAGCACAGTGAGTCCAGAGAGTGCTCTGGCACCACTGAGCTGCACTGCAGTGAGTCCAGAGATTGCACTGGCACCACTGGGGATGCACTGCAGTGAGTCCAGAGACTACACTGGTACCACTGGGGATGCAGTGCAGTGAGTCCAGAGAGTGCACTGGCACCACTGTTGATGCAGTGCAGTGAGTCCAGAGAGTGCACTGGCACCACTGGGTATGCACTGCAGTGAGTCCAGAGAGTGCACTGGCACCACTGGGGATGCAGTGCAGTGAGTCCAGAGAGCCACTGGCACCACTGGGGATGCAGTGCGGTGAGTCCAGAGAGTGCACTGGCACCACTGGGGATGCAGTGCACTGAGTCCACAGAGTGCACTCCCAGCACAGGGGATGAACTGCAGTGAGTCCAAAGAGTGCACTGGCACCACTGGGGATGCAGTGCACTGAGTCCAGAGACTACACTGGCACCACTGGGGATGCAGTTTAGTGAGTCCAGAGAGTGCACCGGCTCCAATGGCGATACACTGCAGTGAGTTCAGGCAGTGCACTGGCACCACTGGGGTGCAGTGCAGTGAGTCCAGAGAGTGCACTGGCACCACTGGGGATGCAGTGCAGTGAGTGCAGAGAGTGCAGTGGCAGAAAAGGGGATGCACTGCAGTGAGTCCAGAGAGTGCACTGGCACCACTGGGGATGCACTGCAGTGAGGCCAGAGAGTGCACTGGCACCACTGGGGATGCACTGCAGTGAGGCCAGAGAGTGCACTGGCACCACTGGGGATGCAGTGCACTGAGTCCAGAGAGTACACTGGCACCACTGGCGATGCAGTGCAGTGAGTCCAGAGAGTGCACTGGCACCAGTGGGGAAGCACTGCAGTGAGTCCAGAGAGTGCACTGGCACCACTGGGGATGCACTGCACTGAGTCCAGAGAGTGCACTGGCACCACTGGGGATGCACTGCAGTGAGTCCAGAGAATGCACTGGCACCACTGGGGATGCAGTGCAGTGACTCGAAAGAGTGCACTGGCACCACTGGGGATGCACTGCACTGAGTCCGCAGAGTGCCCTGGCACCAATGGTGATGCAGTGCAGTGATCCAGAGAGTGCACTGGAACCACTGGGGATGAAGTGCAGTGAGTCCAGAGAGTGCACTGGCACCACTGGGCATGCAGTGCAGTGAGCTCAGAGAGTGCACTGGCACCACTGGGGATGCAGTGCAGTGAGTCCGGAGAGTGCACTGGCACCACTGGGGATGCAGTGCAGTGAGTCCAGAGAGTGCACTGGCACCACTGGGGATGCAGTGCAGTGAGTCCAGAGAGTGCACTGGCACCACTGGGGATGCACCCCGGTGAGTCCAGAGAGTGCACTGGCTCCAATGGGGATGCAGTGCAGTGAGTCCAGAGAGTGCACTGGCACCACTGGGGATGCAGTGCAGTGAGTCCTGAGAGTGCAATGGCACCACAAGGGATGCACTGCAGTGAGTCCAGAGAGTGCACTGGCACCACTGGGGATGCAGTGCAGTGAGTCCAGAGAGTGCACTGGCACCACGGGGGATGCAATGCAGTGAGTCCAGTGATTGCACTGGCACCACTGGGGATGCAGTGCAGTGAGTCCACAAAGTGCACTGGCACCACTGGTGATGCACTGCAGTGAGTCCAGAGAGTTCACTGGCACCACTGGGGATGCAGTGCAGTGAGTCCAGAGATTGCACTGGCACCACTGGGGATGCATTGCAGTGAGTCCAGAGAGTGCACTGGCACCACTGGGGATGCAGTGCAGTGAGTCCAGAGAGTGCACTGACACCACTGGGAATGCACTGCATTGAGTACAGAGAGTGCACTGGCACGTCAGGGGCTGCACTGCAGTGAGTCCAGAGAGTGCACTGGCACCACTGGGGATGCACTGGAGTGAGTCCAGAGAGTGCACTGGCACCACTGGGGATGCAATGCAGTGAGTCCAGAGAGTGCACTGGCACCAATGGGATGCAGTGCAGTGAGTCCACAGAGTGCACTGGCACCACAGGGGATACATTGTAGTGAGACCAGAGAGTGCACTGGCACCACTAGGGATGCAGCACAGTGAGTCCAGAGAGTGAACTGTCACCACTGGGGACGCAGCGCAGTGACTCCAGAGAGTGCACTGGCACCACTGGTGATGCACTGCAGTGAGTCCAGAGAGTGCACTGGCACCACTGGGGATGCACTGCAGTGAGTCCAGAGAGTGCACTGGCTCCACTGGGGATGCAGTGCAGTGAGTGCAGAGAGTGCACTAGCACAACAGGGGATGCACTGCAGTGACTCCAGAAAGTGCACTGGCACCACTGGGGATGCAGTGCAGTGAGTCCAGAGAGTGCACTGGCACCACTGGTGATGCAGTGCTGTGAGTCCAGAGAGTACACTGGCACCACTGGGGATGCAGTGCAGTGAGTCCAGAGAGTGCACTGTCAGCACTGGGGATGCAGTGCAGTGAGTCCAGAGAGTGCACTGGCACCTAAGGGGATGCTGTGCAGTGAGTCCAGAGAGTGTACTGGCACCACAGGGGATGCAGTGCAGTGAGTCCAGAGAGTGCACTGGCACCACTGGGGATGCAACCCGGTGAGTCCAGAGAGTTCTCTGGCACCACTGGGGATGCAGTTTAGTGAGTCCAGAGAGTGCACCGGCTCCAATGGGGATACACTGCAGTGAGTCCAGAGAGTGCACTGGCACCACTGGGGATGCAGTGCAGTGAGTCCAGAGAGTGCCCTTGCACAACTGGGGATGCACTGCAGTGAGTCCAGACAGTGCACTGGCACCACTGGGGATGCAGTTCAGTGAGTCCAGAGAGTGAACTGGCACCACTGGTGATGTAGTGCAGTGAGTCCAGAGAGTGCACTGGCACCACCGGGGATTCAGTGCAAGGAGTCCAGAGAGTGCACTGGCACCACTGGGAATGCACTGCAGTGAGTACAGAGAGTGCACTGGCACCTAAGGGCCTGCACTGCAGTGAGTCCAGAGAGTGCACTGGCACCACTGGTGCTGCACTGCAGTGAGTCCAGAGAGCGCACTGGCACCACTGGGGATGCACTGCAGTGAGTCCAGAGAGTGCACTGGCACCACTGGGATGCAGTGCAGTGAGTCCACAGAGTGCACTGGCACCTCAGGGGATACACTGCAGTGAGTCCTGAGAGTGCACTGGCACCACTGGGGATGCAATGCAGTGAGTCTAGAGAGTGCACTGTCACCACTGCTTATGCAGCGCAGTGAGTCCAGAGAGTTCACTGGCACCACTGGGGTTTTAATGCAGTTAGTCCAGAGAGTGCACTGGCACCAATGGGGATGCAGTGCAGTGAGTCCAGAGAGTGCCCTTGCACCACTGGGGATAAACTGCAGTGAGTCCAGACAGTGCACTGGCACCACTGGGGATGCACTGCAGTGAGACCAGAGAGTTCTCTGGCACCACTGGGGATGCAGTTTAGTGAGTCCAGAGAGTGGACCGGCTCCAATGGAGATACACTGCAGTGAGTCTAGAGAGTGCACTGGCTCCACTGCGGATGCAGTGCAGTGAGTCCAGAGAGTGCACTGGCTCCACTGGGGATGCACTGCAGTGAGTCCAGAGAGTGCTCTGGCACCACTGAGCTGCACTGCAGTGAGTGCAGAGATAGCACTGGCACCACTGGGGATGCACTGCAGTGAGTCCAGAGACTGCACTGCAGTGAGTCCAGGGACTACACTGGCACCACTGGGGATGCAGTGCAGTGAGTCCAGAGAGTGCACTGGCACCACTGTTGATGCAGTGCAGTGACTCCAGAGAGCGCACTGGCACCACTGGGGATGCAGTGCAGTGAGTCCAGAGAGTGCACTGTCACCACTGGTGATGCATTGCAGTGAGTCCAGAGAGCCACTGGCACCACTGGGGATGCAGTGCAGTGAGTCCAGAGAGTGCACTGGCACCATTGGGGATGCAGTGTACTGAGTCCAGAGAGTGCACTGGCACCACTGGGGATGCAGTGCAGTGAGTCCAGAGAGTGCACTGGCTCCACTGGTGATGCAGTGCAGTGAGTCCAGAGAGTGCACTGGCTCCACTGTTGATGCAGTGCAGTGAGTCCAGAGAGTGCACTGGCACCACTGGGGATGCAGTGCAGTGAGTCCTGAGAGTGCAATGGCACCACTGGGGATGCAGTGCAGTGAGTCCAGAGAGTGCACTGGCACCGCTGGGGATGCAGTTCAGTGAGTCCAGAGAGTGCACTGGCACCACTGAGGATGCACCGCGGTGACTCCAGAGAGTGCACTGGCACCACCGGGGATTCACTGCAGTGAGTCCAGAGAGTGCACTGACACCACTGGGAATGCACTGCAGTGAGTACAGAGAGTGCACTTTGACCTCAGGGGCTGCACTGCAGTGAGTCCAGAGAGTGCACTGGCACCACTGGGGATGCACTGCAGTGAGTCCAGAGAGTGCACTGGCACCACTGGGATGCACTGCAGTGAGTCCTGAGAGTGCAATGGCACCACAGGGGATACCCTGCACTGAGTCCAGAGAGTGAACTGTCACCACTGGGGACGCAGCGCAGTGACTACAGAGAGTGCACTGGCACCACTGGGGATGCACTGCAGTGAGTCCAGAGAGTGCACTGGCACCAGTGGGGATGCACTGCAGTGGGTCCAGAGAGTGCACTGTCAACACTGGGGATGCAGTGCAGTGAGTCCAGAGAGTGCACTGGCACCAGTGGTGATGCACTGCAGTGAGTCCAGAGATTGCACTGTCAGCACTGGGGATGCAGTGCAGTGAGTCCAGAGAGTGCACTGGCACCACTGGGGATGCACTGCAGTGAGTCCAGAGAGTGCACTGGCTCCACTGGGGATGCACTGCACTGAGTCCAGAGAGTGCACTGGCACCACTGGAATGCAAAGAAGTGAGTCCAGAGAGTGCAATGGAACCACTGGGGATGCAGTGCAGTGAGTCCAGATAGTGCACTGGCACCACTGGGGATGCAGTGCAGTGAGTCCAGAGATTGCACTGGCACTTCTGGGGATGCAGTGCAGTGAGTGCAGAGAGTGTACTAGCACAACAGGGGATGCACTGCAGTGACTCCAGAAGGTGCACTGGCACCAGTGGGGATGCAGTGCAGTGAGTCCAGAGAGTGCACTGGCACCACTGGTGATGCAGTGCAGTGAGTCCAGAGAGTACACTGGCACCATTGGGGATGCACTGCAGTGAGTCCAGAGAGTGCACTGGCACCACTGGGGATGCACCCTGGTGAGTCCAGAGAGTGCACTGACACCACTGGGGATGCACTGCAGTGAGTCCAGAGAGTGCACTGGCACCACTGGGGATGCAGTGCAGTGAGTGCAGAGAGTGCACTGGCACCACTGGGGATGCAGTGCAGTGAGTGCAGAGAGTGCACTGGCACCACTGGGGATGCAGTGCAGTGAGTCCAGAGAGTGCACTGGCACCACTGGGGATGCAGTTCAGTGAGTCCAGAGAGTGCACTGGCACCACTGGGGATGCAGTGCAGTGAGTCCAGAGAGTGCACTGGCACCACTGTTGATGCAGTGCAGTGACTCCAGAGAGCGCACTGGCACCACTGGGGATGCAGTGCAGTGAGTCCAAAGAGTGCACTGTCACCACTGGTGATGCATTGCAGTGAGTCCAGAGAGCCACTGGCACCACTGGGGATGCAGTGCAGTGAGTCCAGAGAGTGCACTGGCACCATTGGGGATGCAGTGTACTGAGTCCAGAGAGTGCACTGGCACCACTGGGGATGCAGTGCAGTGAGTCCAGAGAGTGCACTGGCTCCACTGGTGATGCAGTGCAGTGAGTCCAGAGAGTGCACTGGCTCCACTGTTGATGCAGTGCAGTGAGTCCAGAGAGTGCACTGGCACCACTGGGGATGCAGTGCAGTGAGTCCTGAGAGTGCAATGGCACCACTGGGGATGCAGTGCAGTGAGTCCAGAGAGTGCACTGGCACCACTGGGGATGCAGTTCAGTGAGTCCAGAGAGTGCACTGGCACCACTGGGGATGCACCGCGGTGACTCCAGAGAGTGCACTGGCACCACCGGGGATTCACTGCAGTGAGTCCAGAGAGTGCACTGACACCACTGGGAATGCACTGCAGTGAGTACAGAGAGTGCACTTTGACCTCAGGGGCTGCACTGCAGTGAGTCCAGAGAGTGCACTGGCACCACTGGGGATGCACTGCAGTGAGTCCAGAGAGTGCACTGGCACCACTGGGATGCACTGCAGTGAGTCCTGAGAGTGCAATGGCACCACAGGGGATACCCTGCACTGAGTCCAGAGAGTGCACTGGCACCACTGGGGATGCAACACAGTAAGTCCAGAGAGTGAACTGTCACCACTGGGGACGCAGCGCAGTGACTACAGAGAGTGCACTGGCACCACTGGGGATGCAGTGCAGTGAGTCCAGAGAGTGCACTGGCACCACTGGTGATGCAGTGCAGTGAGTCCAGAGAGTGCACTGGCACCACTGGCGATGCAGTGCAGTGAGTCCAGAGAGTACACTGGCAGCACTGGGGATGCACTGCAGTGAGTCCAGAGAGTGCCCTGGCACCAATGGGGATGCAGTTCAGTGAGTCCAGAGAGTGCACTGGCACCACTGGGGATACACTGCAGTGAGTCCAGAGAGTGCACTGGCAGCACTGGGGATGCAGTGCAGTGAGTCCAGAGAGTGCACTGGCACCACTGGGGATGCACTGCAGTGAGTCCAGAGACTGCACTGGCACCAACTGGAGCTGCACTGCAGTGAGTCCTGAGATTGCACTGGCACCACTGGGGATGCACTACAGTGAGTCCAGAGACTATACTGGCACCACTGGGGATGCAGTGCAGTGAGTCCAGAGAGTGCACTGGCACCACTGGGGATGCACTGCAGTGAGGGCAGAGAGTGCACTGGCACCACTGGGGATGCACTGCAGTGAGTCCAGAGAGTGCCCTGGCACCACTGGGGATGCAGTGCAGTGAGTCCAGAGAGTGCACTGGCACCACTGGGGATGCAATGCAGTGAGTCCAGAGAGTGCACTGGCACCACTGTGGATGCAGTGCAGTGAGTCCAGAGAGTGCACTGGCACCACTGGGAATGCACTGCAGTGATTCCGGAGAGTGCACTGGCACCACTGGTGATGCAGTGCAGTGACTCCAGAGAGTGCACTGGCACCACTGGGGATGCAGTGCAGTGATTCCAGAGAGTGCACTGGCACCACTGGGGATGCAGTGCATTGAGTCCAGAGAGTGCACTGGCACCACTGGGGATGCAGTGCAGTGAGTCCAGAGAGTGCACTGGCACCACTGGGGATGCACTGCAGTGAGTCCAGAGAGTGCACTGGCACCACTGGGGATGCAGTGCAGTGACTCCAGAGAGTGCAGAGGCACCACTGTTGATGCAGTGCTGTGACTCCAGAGAGTGCACTGGCACCACTGGGGATGCAGTGCAGTGAGTCCAGAGAGTGCACTGGCACCACTGGCGATGCAGTGCAGTGAGTCCAGAGAGTGAACTGTCAGCACTGGGGATGCACAGCAGTGAGTCCAGAGAGTGCCCTGGCACCACTGGGGATGCAGTTCAGTGAGTCCAGAGAGTGCACTGGCACCACTGGGGATACACTGCAGTGAGTCCAGAGAGTGCACTGGCAGCACTGGGGATGCAGTGCAGTGAGTCCAGAGAGTGCACTGGCACCACTGGGGATGCACTGCAGTGAGTCCAGAGACTGCACTGGCACCAACTGGAGCTGCACTGCAGTGAGTCCTGAGATTGCACTGGCACCACTGGGGATGCACTACAGTGAGTGCAGAGACTATACTGGCACCACTGGGGATGCAGTGCAGTGAGTCGAGAGAGTGCACTGGCACCACTGGGGATGCACTGCAGTGAGGGCAGAGAGTGCACTGGCACCACTGGGGATGCACTGCAGTGAGTCCAGAGAGTGCCCTGGCACCACTGGGGATGCAGTGCAGTGAGTCCAGAGAGTGCACTGGCACCACTGGGGATGCAATGCAGTGAGTCCAGAGAGTGCACTGGCACCACTGTGGATGCAGTGCAGTGAGTCCAGAGAGTGCACTGGCACCACTGGGAATGCACTGCAGTGATTCCGGAGAGTGCACTGGCACCACTGGGGATGCACTGCCCTGAGTGCAGAGAGTGCACTGGCACCACTGGGGATGCACTGCAGTGAGTCCAGAGAGTGCACTGGCACCACTGGGGATGCACTGCAGTGAGTCCAGAGAGTGCACTGGCACCACTGGGGATGCAGTGCAGTGACTCCAGAGAGTGCAGAGGCACCACTGTTGGTGCAGTGCTGTGACTCCAGTGAGTGCACTGGCACCACTGGGGATGCAGTGCAGTGAGTCCAGAGAGTGCACTGGCACCACTGGGGATGCAGTGCAGTGAGTCCAGAGAGTGCACTGGCACCACTGGGGATGCAGTGCAGTGAGTCCGGAGAGTGCCCTGGCACCAATGGTGATGCAGTGCAGTGAGTCCAGAGAGTGCACTGGCACCACTGGGGATGCAATGCAGTGAGTCCAGAGAGTGCACTGGCACAACTGGGGATGCAATGCAGTGAGTCCAGAGAGTGCACTGGCACCACTGGGGATGCAGTGCAGTGAGTCCAGAGAGTGCACTGGCCCCACTGGGGATGCAGTGCAGTGAGTCCAGAGAGTGCACTGGCACCACTGGGGATGCACTGCAGTGAGTCCAGAGAGTGCACTGGCACTACTGGGGATGCAGTGCAGTGAGTCCAGAGAGTGCACTGGCACCACTGGGGATGCACTGCAGTGAGTCCAGAGAGTGCACTGGCACCACTGGGGATGCAGTGCAGTGACTCCAGAGAGTGCAGAGGCACCACTGTTGATGCAGTGCTGTGACTCCAGAGAGTGCACTGGCACCACTGGGGATGCAGTGCAGTGAGTCCAGAGAGTGCACTGGCACCACTGGTGATGCAGTGCAGTGAGTCCAGAGAGTGCACTGGCACCACTGGCGATGCAGTGCAGTGAGTCCAGAGAGTGCACTGGCAGCACTGGGGATGCAGTGCAGTGAGTCCAGAGAGTGCTCTGGCACCACTGGGGATGCAGTTCAGTGAGTCCAGAGAGTGCACTGGCACCACTGGGGATACACTGCAGTGACTCCAGAGAGTGCACTGGCACCACTGGGGATGCAGTGCAGTGAGTCCAGAGAGTGCACTGGCACCACTGGGGATGCAGTGCAGTGAGTCCAGAGACTGCACTGGCACCAACTGGAGCTGCACTGCAGTGAGTCCTGAGATTGCACTGGCACCACTGGGGATGCACTACAGTGAGTCCAGAGACTATACTGGCACCACTGGGGATGCAGTGCAGTGAGTCCAGAGAGTGCACTGGCACCACTGTTCATGCAGTGCAGTGAGTCCAAAGAGTGCACTGGCACCACTGGGTATTCAGTGCATGAGTGCAGAGAGTGCACTGGCACCACTGGGGATGCAGTGCAGTGAGTCCAGAGAGTGCACTGGCACCAGTGGGGATGGAGTGCAGTGAGTCCAGAGAGTGCACTGGCACCACTGGGGATGCAGTGCAGTGAGTCCAGAGAGTGCACTGGCACCAGTGGGGATGCACTGCAGTGAGTCCAGAGAGTGCCCTGGCACCACTGGGGATGCAGTGCAGTGAGTCCAGAGAGTGCACTGGCACCACCGGGGATGCAATGTAGTGCGTCCAGAGAGTGCACTGGCACCACTGTGGATGCAGTGCAGTGAGTCCAGAGAGTGCACTGGCACCACTGGGGATGCACTGCAGTGAGTCCAGAGAGTGCACTGGCACCACTGGGGATGCAGTGCAGTGAGTCCAGAGACTGCACTGGCACCACTGGGGATGCACTGCAGTGAGTCCGGAGAGTGCCCTGGCACCAATGGTGATGCAGTGCAGTGAGTCCAGAGAGTGCACTGGCACCACTGGGGATGCAGTGCAGTGAGTCCAGAGAGTGCACTGGCACAACTGGGGATGCAATGCAGTGAGTCCAGAGAGTGCACTGGCACCACTGGTGATGCACTGCAGTGATTCCAGAGAGTGCACTGGCACCACTGGGGATGCACTGCAGTGAGTCCAGAGAGTGCACTGGCACTACTGGGGATGCAGTGCAGTGAGTCCAGAGAGTGCACTGGCACCACTGGGGATGCACTGCAGTGAGTCCAGAGAGTGCACTGGCACCACTGGGGATGCAGTGCAGTGACTCCAGAGAGTGCACTGGCACTACTGGGGATGCAGTGCAGTGAGTCCAGAGAGTGCACTGGCACCACTGGGGATGCACTGCAGTGAGTCCAGAGAGTGCACTGGCACCACTGGCGATGCAGTGCAGTGAGTCCAGAGAGTGCACTGGCAGCACTGGGGATGCACTGCAGTGAGTCCAGAGAGTGCTCTGGCACCACTGGGGATGCAGTTCAGTGAGTCCAGAAAGTGCACTGGCACCACTGGGGATGCAGTGCAGTGAGTCCAGAGAGTGCACTGGCACCACTGGGGATGCAGTGCAGTGAGTCCAGAGACTGCACCGGCACCAACTGGAGCTGCACTGCAGTGAGTCCTGAGATTGCACTGGCACCACTGGGGATGCACTACAGTGAGTCCAGAGACTATACTGGCACCACTGGGGATGCAGTGCAGTGAGTCCAGAGAGTGCACTGGCACCACTGGGGATGCACCCCCGTGAGCCCAGAGATTGCACTGGCACCACTGGGGATGCACTGCAGTGAGGGCAGAGAGTGCACTGGCACCACTGGGGATGCACTGCAGTGAGTCCAGAGAGTGCACTGGCACCACTGGGGATGCAGTGCAGTGAGTCCAGAGAGTTCACTGGCACCACTGGGGATGCAATGCAGTGAGTCCAGAGAGTGCACTGGCACCACTGTGGATGCAGTGCAGTGAGTCCAGAGAGTGCACTGGCACCACTGGGGATGCACTGCAGTGATTCCGGAGAGTGCACTGGCACCACTGGGGATGCAGTGCAGTGAGTCCAGAGAGTGCACTGGCTCCACTGGTGATGCAGTGCAGTGAGTCCAGAGAGTGCACTGGCTCCACTGTTGATGCAGTGCAGTGAGTCCAGAGAGTGCACTGGCACCACTGGGGATGCAGTGCAGTGACTCCAGAGAGTGCAGAGGCACCACTGTTGGTGCAGTGCTGTGACTCCAGTGAGTGCACTGGCACCACTGGGGATGCAGTGCAGTGAGTCCAGAGAGTGCACTGGCACCACTGGGGATGCAGTGCAGTGAGTCCAGAGAGTGAACTGGCACCACTGGGGATGCACTGCAGTGAGTCCGGAGAGTGCCCTGGCACCAATGGTGATGCAGTGCAGTGAGTCCAGAGAGTGCACTGGCTCCACTGGGGATGCAGTGCAGTGAGTCCAGAGTGTGCACTGGCACCACTGGGGATGCAGTGCAGTGAGCCCAGAGAGTGCACTGGCACCCCTGGGGATGCAGTGCAGTGACTCCAGAGAGTGCACTGGCACCACTGGGGATGCACTGCAGTGATTCCAGAGAGTGCACTGGCACCACTGGGGATGCAGTTCAGTGAGTCCAGAGAGTGCACTGGCACAACTGGGGATGCAATGCAGTGAGTCCAGAGAGAGTACTGGCACCACTGGGGATGCAGTGCAGTGACTCCAGAGAGTGCACTGGCACCACTGGGGATGCACTGCAGTGATTCCAGAGAGTGCACTGGCACCACTGGGGATGCAGTGCAGTGAGTCCTGAGAGTGCACTGGCACCAGTGGGGATGCAGTGCAGTGAGTCCAGAGAGTGCACTGGCACCACTGGGGATGCAGTGCAGTGAGTCCAGAGAGTGCACTGGCACCACTGGGGATGCAGTGCAGTGACTCCAGAGAGTGCAGAGGCACCACTGTTGATGCAGTGCTGTGACTCCAGAGAGTGTACTGGCACCACTGGGGATGCAGTGCAGTGAGTCCAGAGAGTGCACTGGCACCACTGGTGATGCAGTGCAGTGAGTTCAGAGAGTGCACTGGCACCACTGGCGATGCAGTGCAGTGAGTCCAGAGAGTGCACTGGCAGCACTGGGGATGCACTGCAGTGAGTCCAGAGAGTGCTCTGGCACCACTGGGGATGCAGTTCAGTGAGTCCAGAGAGTGCACTGGCACCACTGGGGATACACTGCAGTGACTCCAGAGAGTGCACTGGCACCACTGGGGATGCACTGCAGTGAGTCCAGAGACTGCACTGGCACCAACTGGAGCTGCACTGCAGTGAGTCCTGAGATTGCACTGGCACCACTGGGGATGCACTACAGTGAGTCCAGAGACTATACTGGCACCACTGGGGATGCAGTGCAGTGAGTCCAGAGAGTGCACTGGCACCACTGGGGATGCACCCCCGTGAGCCCAGAGATTGCACTGGCACCACTGGGGATGCACTGCAGTGAGGGCAGAGAGTGCACTGGCACCACTGGGGATGCACTGCAGTGAGTCCAGAGAGTGCCCTGGCACCACTGGGGATGCAGTGCAGTGAGTCCAGAGAGTGCACTGGCACCACTGGGGATGCAATGCAGTGAGTCCAGAGAGTGCACTGGCACCACTGTGGATGCAGTGCAGTGAGTCCAGAGAGTGCACTGGCACCACTGGGGATGCACTGCAGTGATTCCGGAGAGTGCACTGGCACCACTGGGGATGCAGTGCAGTGAGTCCAGAGAGTGCACTGGCACCACTGGGGATGCAGTGCAGTGAGTCCAGAGAGTGCACTGGCACCACTGGGGATGCACTGCAGTGAGTCCAGAGAGTGCACTGGCACCACTGGGGATGCAGTGCAGTGACTCCAGAGAGTGCAGAGGCACCACTGTTGGTGCAGTGCTGTGACTCCAGTGAGTGCACTGGCACCACTGGGGATGCAGTGCAGTGAGTCCAGAGAGTGCACTGGCACCACTGGGGATGCAGTGCAGTGAGTCCAGAGAGTGCACTGGCACCACTGGGGATGCACTGCACTGAGTCCGGAGAGTGCCCTGGCACCAATGGTGATGCAGTGCAGTGAGTCGAGAGAGTGCACTGGCACCACTGGGGATGCAGTGCAGTGAGTCCAGAGAGTGCACTGGCACAACTGGGGATGCAATGCAGTGAGTCCAGAGAGTGCACTGGCACCACTGGGGATGCAGTGCAGTGACTCCAGAGAGTGCACTGGCACCACTGGGGATGCACTGCAGTGATTCCAGAGAGTGCACTGGCACCACTGTGGATGCAGTGCAGTGAGTCCAGAGAGTGCACTGGCACTACTGGGGATGCAGTGCAGTGAGTCCAGAGAGTGCACTGGCACCACTGGGGATGCACTGCAGTGAGTCCAGAGAGTGCCCTGGCACCACTGGGGATGCAGTGCAGTGAGTCCAGAGAGTGCACTGGCACCACTGGCGATGCAGTGCAGTGAGTCCAGAGAGTGCACTGGCACCACTGGGGATGCACTGCAGTGAGTCCAGAGAGTGCTCTGGCACCACTGGGGATGCAGTTCAGTGAGTCCAGAGAGTGCACTGGCACCACTGGGGATACACTGCAGTGACTCCAGAGAGTGCACTGGCACCACTGGGGATGCAGTGCAGTGAGTCCAGAGAGTGCACTGGCACCACTGGGGATGCACTGCAGTGAGTCCAGAGACTGCACTGGCACCAACTGGAGCTGCACTGCAGTGAGTCCTGAGATTGCACTGGCACCACTGGGGATGCACTACAGTGAGTCCAGAGACTATACTGGCACCACTGGTTATGCAGTGCAGTGAGTCCAGAGAGTGCACTGGCACCACTGGGGATGCACCCCCGTGAGCCCAGAGATTGCACTGGCACCACTGGGGATGCACTGCAGTGAGGGCAGAGAGTGCACTGGCACCACTGGGGATGCACTGCAGTGAGTCCAGAGAGTGCCCTGGCACCACTGGGGATGCAGTGCAGTGAGTCCAGAGAGTGCACTGGCACCACTGGGGATGCAATGCAGTGAGTCCAGAGAGTGCACTGGCACCACTGTGGATGCAGTGCAGTGAGTCCAGAGAGTGCACTGGCACCACTGGGAATGCACTGCAGTGATTCCGGAGAGTGCACTGGCACCACTGGGGATGCAGTGCAGTGAGTCCAGAGAGTGCACTGGCACCACTGGGGATGCACTGCAGTGAGTCCAGAGAGTGCACTGGCACCACTGGGGATGCACTGCAGTGAGTCCAGAGAGTGCACTGGCACCACTGGGGATGCAGTGCAGTGACTCCAGAGAGTGCAGAGGCACCACTGTTGGTGCAGTGCTGTGACTCCAGTGAGTGCACTGGCACCACTGGGGATGCAGTGCAGTGAGTCCAGAGAGTGCACTGGCACCACTGGGGATGCAGTGCAGTGAGTCCAGAGAGTGCACTGGCACCACTGGGGATGCACTGCAGTGAGTCCGGAGAGTGCCCTGGCACCAATGGTGATGCAGTGGAGTGAGTCCAGAGAGTGCACTGGCACCACTGGCGATGCAGTGCAGTGAGTCCAGAGAGTGCACTGGCAGCACTGGGGATGCACTGCAGTGAGTCCAGAGAGTGCTCTGGCACCACTGGGGATGCAGTTCAGTGAGTCCAGAGAGTGCACTGGCACCACTGGGGATACACTGCAGTGACTCCAGAGAGTGCACTGGCACCACTGGGGATGCAGTGCAGTGAGTCCAGAGAGTGCACTGGCACCACTGGGGATGCAGTGCAGTGAGTCCAGAGACTGCACTGGCACCAACTGGAGCTGCACTGCAGTGAGTCCTGAGATTGCACTGGCACCACTGGGGATGCACTACAGTGAGTCCAGAGACTATACTGGCACCACTGGGGATGCAGTGCAGTGAGTCCAGAGAGTGCACTGGCACCACTGGGGATGCAGTGCACTGAGTCCAGAGAGTGCACTGGCACCACTGGGTATTCAGTGCATGAGTGCAGAGAGTGCACTGGCACCACTGGGGATGCAGTGCAGTGAGTCCAGAGAGTGCACTGGCACCAGTGGGGATGGAGTGCAGTGAGTCCAGAGAGTGCACTGGCACCACTGGGGATGCAGTGCAGTGAGTCCAGAGAGTGCACTGGCACCAGTGGGGATGCACTGCAGTGAGTCCAGAGAGTGCACTGGCACCACTGGGGATGCAGTGCAGTGAGTCCAGAGAGTGCACTGGCACCACCGGGGATGCAATGCAGTGAGTCCAGAGAGTGCACTGGCACCACTGTGGATGCATTGCAGTGAGTCCAGAGAGTGCACTGGCACCACTGGGGATGCACTGCAGTGATTCCGGAGAGTGCACTGGCACCACTGGGGATGCAGTGCAGTGAGTCCAGAGAGTGCACTGGCACCACTGGGGATGCACTGCAGTGAGTCCAGAGAGTGCACTGGCACCACTGGGGATGCAGTGCAGTGACTCCAGAGAGTGCAGAGGCACCACTGTTGGTGCAGTGCTGTGACTCCAGTGAGTGTACTGGCACCACTGGGGATGCAGTGCAGTGAGTCCAGAGAGTGCACTGGCACCACTGGGGATGCAGTGCAGTGAGTCCAGAGAGTGCAGTGGCACCACTGGGGATGCACTGCAGTGAGTCCGGAGAGTGCCCTGGCACCAATGGTGATGCAGTGCAGTGAGTCCAGAGAGTGCACTGGCACCACTGGGGATGCAGTGCAGTGAGTGCAGAGAGTGCCCTGGCACTACTGGGGATGCAGTGCAGTGAGTCCAGAGAGTGCACTGGCACCACTGGGGATGCACTGCAGTGAGTCCAGAGAGTGCACTGGCACCACTGGGGATGCAGTGCAGTGACTCCAGAGAGTGCAGAGGCACCACTGTTGATGCAGTGCTGTGACTCCAGAGAGTGCACTGGCACCACTGGGGATGCAGTGCAGTGAGTCCAGAGAGTGCACTGGCACCACTGGCGATGCAGTGCAGTGAGTCCAGAGAGTGCACTGGCAGCACTGGGGATGCACTGCAGTGAGTCCAGAGAGTGCTCTGGCACCACTGGGGATGCAGTTCAGTGAGTCCAGAGAGTGCACTGGCACCACTGGGGATGCAGTGCAGTGAGTCCAGAGAGTGCACTGGCACCACTGGGGATGCAGTGCAGTGAGTCCAGAGACTGCACTGGCACCAACTGGAGCTGCACTGCAGTGAGTCCTGAGATTGCACTGGCACCACTGGGGATGCACTACAGTGAGTCCAGAGACTATACTGGCACCACTGGGGATGCAGTGCAGTGAGTCCAGAGAGTGCACTGGCACCACTGGGGATGCACCCCCGTGAGCCCAGAGATTGCACTGGCACCACTGGGGATGCACTGCAGTGAGGGCAGAGAGTGCACTGGCACCACTGGGGATGCACTGCAGTGAGTCCAGAGAGTGCCCTGGCACCACTGGGGATGCAGTGCCGTGAGTCCAGAGAGTGCACTGGCACCACTGGGAATGCAATGCAGTGAGTCCAGAGAGTGCACTGGCACCACTGTGGATGCAGTGCAGTGAGTCCAGAGAGTGCACTGGCACCACTGGGGATGCACTGCAGTGATTCCGGAGAGTGCACTGGCACCACTGGGGATGCAGTGCAGTGAGTCCAGAGAGTGCACTGGCACCACTGGGGATGCACTGCAGTGAGTCCAGAGAGTGCACTGGCACCACTGGGGATGCACTGCAGTGAGTCCAGAGAGTGCACTGGCACCACTGGGGATGCAGTGCAGTGACTCCAGAGAGTGCAGAGGCACCACTGTTGGTGCAGTGCTGTGACTCCAGTGAGTGCACTGGCACCACTGGGGATGCAGTGCAGTGAGTCCAGAGAGTGCACTGGCACCACTTGGGATGCAGTGCAGTGAGTCCAGAGAGTGCACTGGCACAACTGGGGATGCAATGCAGTGAGTCCAGAGAGTGCACTGGCACCACTGGGGATGCAGTGCAGTGACTCCAGAGAGTGCACTGGCACCACTGGGGATGCAGTGCAGTGATTCCAGAGAGTGCACTGGCACCACTGGGGATGCAGTGCATTGAGTCCAGAGAGTGCACTGGCACTACTGGGGATGCAGTGCAGTGAGTCCACAGAGTGCACTGGCACCACTGGGGATGCACTGCAGTGAGTCCAGAGAGTGCACTGGCACCACTGGGGATGCAGTGCAGTGACTCCAGAGAGTGCAGAGGCACCACTGTTGATGCAGTGCTGTGAGTCCAGAGAGTGCACTGGCACCACTGGGGATGCAGTGCAGTGAGTCCAGAGAGTGCACTGGCACCACTGGCGATGCAGTGCAGTGAGTCCAGAGAGTGCACTGGCAGCACTGGGGATGCACTGCAGTGAGTCCAGAGAGTGCTCTGGCACCACTGGGGATGCAGTTCAGTGAGTCCAGAGAGTGCACTGGCACCACTGGGGATGCAGTGCAGTGAGTCCAGAGAGTGCACTGGCACCACTGGGGATGCAGTGCAGTGAGTCCAGAGACTGCACTGGCACCAACTGGAGCTGCACTGCAGTGAGTCCTGAGATTGCACTGGCACCACTGGGGATGCACTACAGTGAGTCCAGAGACTATACTGGCACCACTGGGGATGCAGTGCAGTGAGTCCAGAGAGTGCACTGGCACCACTGGGGATGCACCCCCGTGAGCCCAGAGATTGCACTGGCACCACTGGGGATGCACTGCAGTGAGGGCAGAGAGTGCACTGGCACCACTGGGGATGCACTGCAGTGAGTCCAGAGAGTGCCCTGGCACCACTGGGGATGCAGTGCCGTGAGTCCAGAGAGTGCACTGGCACCACTGTGGATGCATTGCAGTGAGTCCAGAGAGTGCACTGGCACCACTGTGGATGCAGTGCAGTGAGTCCAGAGAGTGCACTGGCACCACTGGGGATGCACTGCAGTGATTCCGGAGAGTGCACTGGCACCACTGGGGATGCAGTGCAGTGAGTCCAGAGAGTGCACTGGCACCACTGGGGATGCACTGCAGTGAGTCCAGAGAGTGCACTGGCACCACTGGGGATGCAGTGCAGTGACTCCAGAGAGTGCAGAGGCACCACTGTTGGTGCAGTGCTGTGACTCCAGTGAGTGCACTGGCACCACTGGGGATGCAGTGCAGTGAGTCCAGAGAGTGCACTGGCACCACTGGGGATGCAGTGCAGTGAGTCCAGAGAGTGCACTGGCACAACTGGGGATGCAATGCAGTGAGTCCAGAGAGTGCACTGGCACCACTGGGGATGCAGTGCAGTGAGTCCAGAGAGTGCACTGGCACCACTGGGGATGCAGTGCAGTGATTCCAGAGAGTGCACTGGCACCACTGGGGATGCAGTGCATTGAGTCCAGAGAGTGCGCTGGCACTACTGGGGATGCAGTGCAGTGAGTCCAGAGAGTGCACTGGCACCACTGGGGATGCACTGCAGTGAGTCCAGAGAGTGCACTGGCACCACTGGGGATGCAGTGCAGTGACTCCAGAGAGTGCAGAGGCTCCACTGTTGATGCAGTGCTGTGACTCCAGAGAGTGCACTGGCACCACTGGGGATGCAGTGCAGTGAGTCCAGAGAGTGCACTGGCACCACTGGTGATGCAGTGCAGTGAGTCCAGAGAGTGCACTGGCACCACTGGGGATGCACTGCAGTGAGTCCAGAGAGTGCCCTGGCACCACTGGGGATGCAGTGCAGTGAGTCCAGAGAGTGCACTGGCACCACTGGGGATGCAATGCAGTGAGTCCAGAGAGTGCACTGGCACCACTGTGGATGCAGTGCAGTGAGTCCAGAGAGTGCACTGGCACCACTGGGAATGCACTGCAGTGATTCCGGAGAGTGCACTGGCACCACTGGGGATGCACTGCCGTGAGTGCAGAGAGTGCACTGGCACCATTGGGGATGCACTGCAGTGAGTCCAGAGAGTGCACTGGCACCACTGGGGATGCACTGCAGTGAGTCCAGAGAGTGCACTGGCACCACTGGGGATGCAGTGCAGTGACTCCAGAGAGTGCAGAGGCACCAGTGTTGGTGCAGTGCTGTGACTCCAGTGAGTGCACTGGCACCACTGGGGATGCAGTGCAGTGAGTCCAGAGAGTGCACTGGCACCACTGGGGATGCAGTGCAGTGAGTCCAGAGAGTGCACTGGCACCACTGGGGATGCACTGCAGTGAGTCCGGAGAGTGCCCTGGCACCAATGGTGATGCAGTGCAGTGAGTCCAGAGAGTGCACTGGCACCACTGGGGATGCAGTGCAGTGAGTCCAGAGAGTGCACTGGCACAACTGGGGATGCAATGCAGTGAGTCCAGAGAGTGCACTGGCACCACTGGGGATGCAGTGCAGTGAGTCCAGAGAGTGCACTGGCCCCACTGGGGATGCAGTGCAGTGAGTCCAGAGAGTGCACTGGCACCACTGGAGATGCACTGCAGTGAGTCCAGAGAGTGCACTGGCACTACTGGGGATGCAGTGCAGTGAGTCCAGAGAGTGCACTGGCACCACTGGGGATGCACTGCAGTGAGTCCAGAGAGTGCACTGGCACCACTGGGGATGCAGTGCAGTGACTCCAGAGAGTGCAGAGGCACCACTGTTGATGCAGTGCTGTGACTCCAGAGAGTGCACTGGCACCACTGGGGATGCAGTGCAGTGAGTCCAGAGAGTGCACTGGCACCACTGGTGATGCAGTGCAGTGAGTGCAGAGAGTGCACTGGCACCACTGGCGATGCAGTGCAGTGAGTCCAGAGAGTGCACTGGCAGCACTGGGGATGCAGTGCAGTGAGTCCAGAGAGTGCTCTGGCACCACTGGGGATGCAGTTCAGTGAGTCCAGAGAGTGCACTGGCACCACTGGGGATACACTGCAGTGACTCCAGAGAGTGCACTGGCACCACTGGGGATGCAGTGCAGTGAGTCCAGAGAGTGCACTGGCACCACTGTTCATGCAGTGCAGTGAGTCCAAAGAGTGCACTGGCACCACTGGGTATTCAGTGCATGAGTGCAGAGAGTGCACTGGCACCACTGGGGATGCAGTGCAGTGAGTCCAGAGAGTGCACTGGCACCAGTGGGGATGGAGTGCAGTGAGTCCAGAGAGTGCACTGGCACCACTGGGGATGCAGTGCAGTGAGTCCAGAGAGTGCACTGGCACCAGTGGGGATGCACTGCAGTGAGTCCAGAGAGTGCCCTGGCACCACTGGGGATGCAGTGCAGTGAGTCCAGAGAGTGCACTGGCACCACCGGGGATGCAATGTAGTGCGTCCAGAGAGTGCACTGGCACCACTGTGGATGCAGTGCAGTGAGTCCAGAGAGTGCACTGGCACCACTGGGGATGCACTGCAGTGATTCCGGAGAGTGCACTGGCACCACTGGGGATGCACTGCAGTGAGTCCAGAGAGTGCACTGGCACCACTGGGGATGCAGTGCAGTGAGTCCAGAGAGTGCACTGGCACCACTGGGGATGCACTGCAGTGAGTCCAGAGAGTGCAGAGGCACCACTGGGGATGCAGTGCAGTGAGTCCAGAGAGTGCAGAGGCACCACTGTTGGTGCAGTGCTGTGACTCCAGTGAGTGCACTGGCACCACTGGGGATGCAGTGCAGTGAGTCCAGAGAGTGCACTGGCACCACTGGGGATGCAGTGCAGTGAGTCCAGAGACTGCACTGGCACCACTGGGGATGCACTGCAGTGAGTCCGGAGAGTGCCCTGGCACCAATGGTGATGCAGTGCAGTGAGTCCAGAGAGTGCACTGGCACCACTGGGAATGCAGTGAGTCCAGAGAGTGCACTGGCACCACTGGGGATGCAGTGCAGTGAGTCCAGAGAGTGCACTGGCTCCACTGGGGATGAACTGTAGTGAGTCCAGAGACTGCACTGGCACCACTGGGGATGCAGTGCAGTGAGTCCAGAGAGTGCACTGGCACCACTGGGGATGCAATGCAGTGAGTCCAGAGAGTGCACGGGCACCACTGGGGATGCAGTGCAGTTGAGTCCAGAGAGTGCACTGGCACCACTGTGGATGCAGTGCAGTGAGTCCAGAGAGTGCACTGGCACCACTGGGGATGCACTGCAGTGATTCCAGAGAGTGCACTGGCACCACTGGGGATGCAGTGCAGTGAGTCCAGAGAGTGCACTGGCACCACTGGTGAAGCACTGCAGTGAGTCCAGAGAGTGCACTGGCACCACTGGGGATGCACTGCAGTGAGTCCAGAGAGTGCACTGACACCACTGGCGATGCAGTGCAGTGAGTCCAGAGAGTGCACTGGCAGCACTGGGGATGCACTGCAGTGAGTCCAGAGAGTGCTCTGGCACCACTGGGGATGCAGTTCAGTGAGTCCAGAGAGTGCACTGGCACCACTGGGGATACACTGCAGTGACTCCAGAGAGTGCACTGGCACCACTGGGGATGCAGTGCAGTGAGTCCAGAGACTGCACTGGCACAAACTGGAGCTGCACTGCAGTGAGTCCTGAGATTGCACTGGCACCACTGGGGATGCACTACAGTGAGTCCAGAGACTATACTGGCACCACTGGGGATGCAGTGCGGTGAGTCCAAAGAGTGCACTGGCACCACTGGGTATTCAGTGCATGAGTGCAGAGAGTGCACTGGCACCACTGGGGATGCAGTGCAGTGAGTCCAGAGAGTGCACTGGCACCAGTGGGGATGGAGTGCAGTGAGTCCAGAGAGTGCACTGGCACCACTGGGGATGCAGTGCAGTGAGTCCAGAGAGTGCACTGGCTCCACTGGGGATGAACTGTAGTGAGTCCAGAGACTGCACTGGCACCACTGGGGATGCAGTGCAGTGACTCCAGAGAGTGCACTGGCACCACTGGGGATGCAGTGCAGTGAGTCCAGAGAGTGCACTGGCACCACTGGGGATGCAATGCAGTGAGTCCAGAGAGTGCACGGGCACCACTGGGGATGCAGTGCAGTTGAGTCCAGAGAGTGCACTGGCACCACTGTGGATGCAGTGCAGTGAGTCCAGAGAGTGCACTGGCACCACTGGGGATGCACTGCAGTGATTCCAGAGAGTGCACTGGCACCACTGGGGATGGAGTGCAGTGAGTCCAGAGAGTGCACTGGCACCACTGGTGAAGCACTGCAGTGAGTCCAGAGAGTGCACTGGCACCACTGGTGATGCACTGCAGTGAGTCCAGAGAGTGCACTGGCACCACTGGGGATGCAGTGCAGTGAGTCCAAAGAGTGCACTGGCACCACTGGGGATGCAGTGCTTGAGTCCAGAGAGTGCACTGGCACCACTGGGGATGCAGTGCAGTGAGTCCAGAGAGTGGACTGGCACCACTGGGGATGGAGTGCAGTGAGTCCAAAGAGTGCACTGGCACCACTGGGGATGCACTGCAGTGAGTCCAGAGAGTGCACTGGCTCCACTGCGGATGCACTGTAGTGAGTCCAGAGACTGCACAGGCACCACTGGGGATTCAGTGCAGTTACTCCAGAGAGTGCACTGGCACCACTGGGGATGCAGTGCAGTGAGTGCAGAGAGTGCACTGGCACCACTGGGGATGCAATGCAGTGAGTCCAGAGAGTGCACTGGCACCACTGGGGATGCACTGCAGTGAGTCCAGAGAGTGCACGGGCACCACTGGGGATGCAGTGCAGTGAGTCCAGAGAGTGCACTGGCACCACTGGGGATGCACTGCAGTGAGGGCAGAGAGTGCACTGGCACCACTGGGGATGCAGTGCAGTGAGTCCAGAGAGTGCACTGGCACCACTGGGGATGCACCCCCGTGAGCCCAGAGATTGCACTGGCACCACTGGGGATGCACTGCAGTGAGGGCAGAGAGTGTACTGGCACCACTGGGGATGCACTGCAGTAAGTCCAGAGAGTGCCCTGGCACCACTGGGGATGCAGTGCAGTGAGTCCAGAGAGTGCACTGGCACCACTGGGGATGCAATGCAGTGAGTCCAGAGAGTGCACTGGCACCACTGTGGATGCAGTGCAGTGAGTCCAGAGAGTGCACTGGCACCACTGGGGATGCACTGCAGTGATTCCGGAGAGTGCACTGGCACCACTGGGGATGCAGTGCAGTGAGTCCAGAGAGTGCACTGGCACCACTGGGGATGCAGTGCAGTGAGTCCAGAGAGTGCACTGGCACCACTGGAGATGCACTGCAGTGAGTCCAGAGAGTGCACTGGCACCACTGGGGATGCAGTGCAGTGACTCCAGAGAGTGCACTGGCACCACTGTTGGTGCAGTGCTGTGACTCCAGTGAGTGCACTGGCACCACTGGGGATGCAGTGCAGTGAGTCCAGAGAGTGCACTGGCACCACTGGGGATGCACTGCAGTGAGTCCGGAGAGTGCCCTGGCACCAATGGTGATGCAGTGCAGTGAGTCCAGAGAGTGCACTGGCACCACTGGGGATGCAGTGCAGTGAGTCCAGAGAGTGCACTGGCACAACTGGGGATGCAATGCAGTGAGTCCAGAGAGTGCACTGGCACCACTGGGGATGCAGTGCAGTGACTCCAGAGAGTGCACTGGCACCACTGGGGATGCACTGCAGTGATTCCAGAGAGTGCACTGGCACCACTGGGGATGCACTGCAGTGAGTCCAGAGAGTGCACTGGCACTACTGGGGATGCAGTGCAGTGAGTCCAGAGAGTGCACTGGCACCACTGGGGATGCACTGCAGTGAGTCCAGAGAGTGCACTGGCACCACTGGGGATGCAGTGCAGTGACTCCAGAGAGTGCAGAGGCACCACTGTTGATGCAGTGCTGTGAGTCCAGAGAGTGCACTGGCATCACTGGGGATGCAGTGCAGTGAGTCCAGAGAGTGCACTGGCACCACTGGTGATGCAGTGCAGTGAGTCCAGAGAGTGCACTGGCACCACTGGCGATGCAGTGCAGTGAGTCCAGAGAGTGCACTGGCAGCACTGGGGATGCACTGCAGTGAGTCCAGAGAGTGCTCTGGCACCACTGGGGAAACACTGCAGTGACTGAAGAGAGTGCACTGGCACCACTGGGGATGCAGTGCAGTGAGTCCAGAGAGTGCACTGGCACCACTGGGGATGCAGTGCAGTGAGTCCAGAGACTGCACTGGCACCAACTGGAGCTGCACTGCAGTGAGTCCTGAGATTGCACTGGCACCACTGGGGATGCACTACAGTGAGTCTAGAGACTATACTGGCACCACTGGGGATGCAGTGCAGTGAGTCCAGAGAGTGCACTGGCACCACTGGGGATGCACCCCCGTGAGCCCAGAGATTGCACTGGCACCACTGGGGATGCACTGCAGTGAGGGCAGAGAGTGCACTGGCACCACTGGGGATGCACTGCAGTGAGTCCAGAGAGTGCCCTGGCACCACTGGGGATGCAGTGCAGTGATTCCAGAGAGTGCACTGGCACCACTGGTGATGCCCTGCAGTGAGTCCAGAGAGTGCACTGGCACCACTGTGGATGCAGTGCAGTGAGTCCAGAGAGTGCACTGGCACCACTGGGGATGCACTGCAGTGAGTCCAGAGAGTGCACTGGCACCACTGGGGATGCACTGCAGTGAGTCCAGAGAGTGCACTGGCACCACTGGGGATGCAGTGCAGTGACTCCAGAGAGTGCAGAGGCAACACTGTTGATGCAGTGCTGTGACTCCAGAGAGTGCACTGGCACCACTGGGGATGCAGTGCAGTGAGTCCAGAGAGTGCACTGGCACCACTGGGGATGCAGTGCAGTGAGTCCAGAGAGTGCACTGGCACCACTGGGGATGCACTGCAGTGAGTCCGGAGAGTGCCCTGGCACCAATGGTGATGCAGTGCAGTGAGTCCAGAGAGTGCACTGGCACCACTGGGGATGCAGTGCAGTGAGTCCAGAGAGTGCACTGGCACCACTGGGGATGCAATGCAGTGAGTCCAGAGAGTGCACTGGCACCACTGGGGATGCAGTGCAGTGACTCCAGAGAGTGCACTGGCACCACTGGGGATGCACTGCAGTGATTCCAGAGAGTGCACTGGCACCACTGGGGATGCAGTGCAGTGAGTCCAGAGAGTGCACTGGCACTACTGGGGATGCAGTGCAGTGAGTCCAGAGAGTGCACTGGCACCACTGGGGATGCACTGCAGTGAGTCCAGAGAGTGCACTGGCACCACTGGGGATACAGTGCAGTGACTCCAGAGAGTGCAGAGGCAACACTGTTGATGCAGTGCTGTGACTCCAGAGAGTGCACTGGCACCACTGGGGATGCAGTGCAGTGAGTCCAGAGAGTGCACTGGCACCACTGGGGATGCAGTGCAGTGAGTCCAGAGAGTGCACTGGCACCACTGGCGATGCAGTGCAGTGAGTCCAGAGAGTGCACTGGCAGCACTGGGGATGCACTGCAGTGAGTCCAGAGAGTGCACTGGCACCACTGGGGATACACTGCAGTGACTCCAGAGAGTGCACTGGCACCACTGGGGATGCAGTGCAGTGAGTCCAGAGACTGCACTGGCACCAA
The DNA here is from genome assembly GCF_964034855.1 of Anser brachyrhynchus. Classification (NCBI taxonomy): domain Eukaryota; kingdom Metazoa; phylum Chordata; class Aves; order Anseriformes; family Anatidae; genus Anser; species Anser brachyrhynchus. The sequence continues at coordinate 267,743 of NW_027663688.1, read as the reverse complement.
CTGGAGCTGCACTGCAGTGAGTCCTGAGATTGCACTGGCACCACTGGGGATGCACTACAGTGAGTCCAGAGACTATACTGGCACCACTGGGGATGCAGTGCAGTGAGTCCAGAGAGTGCACTGGCACCACTGGGGATGCAATGCAGTGAGTCCAGAGAGTGCACTGGCACCACTGTGGATGCAGTGCAGTGAGTCCAGAGACTGCACTGGCACCACTGGGGATGCACTGCAGTGATTCCGGAGAGTGCACTGGTACCACTGGGGATGCAGTGCAGTGAGTCCAGAGAGTGCACTGGCACCACTGGGGATGCAGTACAGTGAGTCCAGAGAGTGCACTGGCACCACTGGGGATGCACTGCAGTGAGTCCAGAGAGTGCAATGGCACCACTGGGGATGCAGTGCAGTGACTCCAGAGAGTGCAGAGGCACCACTGTTGGTGCAGTGCTGTGACTCCAGTGAGTGCACTGGCACCACTGGGGATGCAGTGCAGTGAGTCCAGAAAGTGCACTGGCACCACTGGGGATGCAGTGCAGTGAGTCCAGAGAGTGCACTGGCACCACTGGGGATGCACTGCAGTGAGTCCGGAGAGTGCCCTGGCACCAATGGTGATGCAGTGCAGTGAGTCCAGAGAGTGCACTGGCACCACTGGGGATGCAGTGCAGTGAGTCCAGAGAGTGCACTGGCACAACTGGGGATGCAATGCAGTGAGTCCAGAGAGTGCACTGGCACCACTGGGGATGCAGTGCAGTGACTCCAGAGAGTGCACTGGCACCACTGGGGATGCACTGCAGTGATTCCAGAGAGTGCACTGGCACCACTGGGGATGCAGTGCAGTGAGTCCAGAGAGTGCACTGGCACTACTGGGGATGCAGTGCAGTGAGTCCAGAGAGTGCACTGGCACCACTGGGGATGCACTGCAGTGAGTCCAGAGAGTGCACTGGCACCACTGGGGATGCAGTGCAGTGACTCCAGAGAGTGCAGAGGCACCACTGTTGATGCAGTGCTGTGAGTCCAGAGAGTGCACTGGCACCACTGGGGATGCAGTGCAGTGAGTCCAGAGAGTGCACTGGCACCACTGGTGATGCAGTGCAGTGAGTCCAGAGAGTGCACTGGCACCACAGGCGATGCAGTGCAGTGAGTCCAGAGAGTGCACTGGCAGCACTGGGGATGCACTGCAGTGAGTCCAGAGAGTGCTCTGGCACCACTGGGGATGCAGTTCAGTGAGTCCAGAGAGTGCACTGGCACCACTGGGGATACACTGCAGTGACTCCAGAGAGTGCACTGGCACCACTGGGGATGCAGTGCAGTGAGTCCAGAGAGTGCACTGGCACCACTGGGGATGCGGTGCAGTGAGTCCAGAGACTGCACTGGCACCAACTGGAGCTGCACTGCAGTGAGTCCTGAGATTGCACTGGCACCACTGGGGATGCACTACAGTGAGTCCAGAGACTATACTGGCACCACTGGGGATGCAGTGCAGTGAGTCCAGAGAGTGCACTGGCACCACTGTTCATGCAGTGCAGTGAGTCCAAAGAGTTCACTGGCACCACTGGGTATTCAGTGCATGAGTGCAGAGAGTGCACTGGCACCACTGGGGATGCAGTGCAGTGAGTCCAGAGAGTGCACTGGCACCAGTGGGGATGGAGTGCAGTGAGTCCAGAGAGTGCACTGGCACCACTGGGGATGCAGTGCAGTGAGTCCAGAGAGTGCACTGGCACCACTGGGGATGAACTGTAGTGAGTCCAGAGACTGCACAGGAACCACTGGGGATGCAGTGCAGTGACTCCAGAGAGTGCACTGGCACCACTGGTGATGCAGTGCAGTGAGTCCAGAGAGTGCACTGGCACCACTGGGGATGCAATGCAGTGAGTCCAGAGAGTGCACGGGCACCACTGGGGATGCAGTGCAGTTGAGTCCAGAGAGTGCACTGGCACCACTGGGGATGCAGTGCGGTGAGTCCAGAGAGTGCACTGGCACCAGTGCGGAAGCACTGCAGTGAGTCCAGAGAGTGCACTGGCACCACTGGGGATGCACTGCAGTGAGTCCAGAGAGTGCACTGGCACCACTTGGGATGCACTGCAGTGAGTCCAGAGAGTGCACTGGCACCACTGGGAATGCAGTGCAGTGACTCAGAGAGTGCACTGGCACCACTGGGGATGCACTGCAATGAGTCCAGATAGTGCATTGGCACCAGTGGGGATGCAGTGCAGTGAGTGCAGAGAGTGCACTGGCACCACTGGGGATGCAGTGCAGTGAGTCCAGAGAGTGCACTGGCACCACTGGGGATGCAGCGCGGTGAGTCCAGAGAGTGCACTGGCACCACTGGGGATGCACTGCAGTGAGTCCAGAGAGTGCACTGGCAGCACTGGGGATGCACTGCAGTGAGTCCAGAGAGTGCACTGGCACCACTGGGGATGCAGTGCAGTGAGTCCAGAGAGTGCACTGGCACCACTGGGGATGCAGTGCAGTGAGTGCAGAGAGTGCACTGGCACCACTGAGGATGCAGTGCAGTGACTCCAGAGAGTGCACTGGCACCACTGGGGATGCAGTGCAGTGAGTCCAGAGAGTGCACTGGCACCACTGGGGATGCAATGCGGTGAGTCCAGAGAGTGCACTGGCACCACTGGGGATGCAGTGCAGTGAGTCCAGAGAGTGCACTGGCACCACTGGGGATGCAATGTAGTGAGGGCAGAGAGTGCACTGGCACCACTGGGGATGCACTGCAGTGAGGGCAGAGAGTGCACTGGCACCACTGGGGATGCAGTGCAGTGAGTGCAGAGAGTGCACTGGCACCACTGGGGATGCACTGCAGTGAGGGCAGAGAGTGCACTGGCACCACTGGGGATGCAGTGCAGTGAGTCCAGAGAGTGCACTGGCACCACTGGGGATGCAATGTGATGAGTCCACAGAGTGCACAGGCACCACTGGGGATGCAGTGCAGTGAGTCCAGAGAGTGCACTGACACCACTGGGGATGCACTGCCGTGAGTGCAGAGAGTGCACTGGCACCACTGGGGATGCAGTGCAGTGAGTCCAGAGAGTGCACTGGCACCACAGGTGATGCAGTGCAGTGAGTACAGAGAGTGCACTGGCACCACAGGGGATGCACTGCAGTGATTCCAGAGAGTGCACTGGCACCACTGGGGATGCAGTGCAGTGAGTCCAGAGAGTGCACTGGCACCACTGGGGATGCACTGCAGTGAGTCCAGAGAGTGCACTGGCACCTTGGGGATGCACTGCAGTGAGTCCAGAGTGTGCACTGGCACCACTGGGGATGCAGTGCAGTGAGTCCAGAGAGTGCACTGGCACGACTGGGGATGCAGTGCAGTGACTCCAGAGAGTGCACTGGCACTTCTGGGGATGCAGTGCAGTGACTCCAGAGAGTGCACTGGCACCACTGGGGATGCAGTGCAGTGAGTCCAGAGAGTGCACTGGCACCACTGGGGACGCAGTACAGTGAGTCCAGAGAGTGCACTGGCACCACTGGGGATGCAGTGCAGTGAGTCCAGAGAGTGCAGTGGCACCATTGGAGATGCAGTGCAGTGAGTCCAGAGAGTGCACTGGCACCACTGCGGATGCACCCCGGCAAGTCCAGAGAGTGCACTGGCACCACTGGGGATGCAGTGCAGTGAGTCCAGAGAGTGCACTGGCACCAGTGGGGATGGAGTGCAGTGAGTCGAGAGAGTGCACTGGCACCACTGGGGATGCAGTGCAGTGAGTCCAGAGAGTGCACTGGCTCCACTGGGGATGAACTGTAGTGAGTCCAGAGACTGCACAGGCACCACTGGGGATGCAGTCCAGTGACTCCAGAGAGTGCACTGGCACCACTGGGGATGCAGTGCAGTGAGTGCAGAGAGTGCACTGGCACCACTGGGGATGCAATGCAGTGAGTCCAGAGAGTGCACTGGCACCACTGGGGATGCAGTGCAGTGAGTCCAGAGAGTGCACTGGCACCACTGGGGATGCAGTGCAGTTGAGTCCGGAGAGTGCACTGGCACCTTGGGGATGCAGTGCAGTGAGTCCAGAGAGTGCACTGGCACCACTGGGGATGCAGTGCGGTGAGTCCAGAGAGTACACTGGCACCACTGGGGATGCACTGCAGTGAGTCCAGAGAGTGCACTGGCACCACTGGGGATGCAGTGCAGTGAGTCCAGAGAGTGCACTGGCACCACTTGGGATGCACTGCAGTGAGTCCAGAGAGTGCACTGGCACCACTGGGGATGCAGTGCAGTGACTCAGAGAGTGCACTAGCACCACTGGGGATGCACTGCAATGAGTCCAGATAGTGCACTGGCACCACTGGGGATGCAGTGCAGTGAGTGCAGAGAGTGCACTGGCACCACTGGGGATGCAGTGCAGTGAGTCCAGAGAGTGCACTGGCACCACTGGGGATGCAGCGCAGTGAGTCCAGAGAGTGCACTGGCACTACTGGGAATGCACTGCAGTGAGTCCAGAGAGTGCACTGGCACCACTGCGGATGCACTGCAGTGAGTCCAGAGAGTGCACTGGCACCACTGGGGATGCAGTGTAGTGAGTCCAGAGAGTGCACTGGCACCACTGGGGATGCAGTGCAGTGAGTGCAGAGAGTGCACTGGCACCACGGGGGATGCACTGCAGTGAGTCCAGAGAGTGCACTGGCACCACTGGGGATGCAGTGCAGTGAGTCCAGAGAGTGCACTGGCACCACTGGGGATGCACCCCGGTGAGCCCAGAGATTGCACTGGCACCACTGGGGATGCACTGCAGTGAGTGCAGAGAGTGCACTGGCACCACTGGGGATGCACTGCAGTGAGGGCAGAGAGTGCACTGGGACCACTGGGGATGCAGTGCAGTGAGTCCAGAGAGTGCCCTGGCACCACTGGGGATGCAGTGCAGTGAGTCCAGAGAGTGCACTGGCACCACTGAGGATGCAGTGCAGTGACTCCAGAGAGTGCACTGGCACCACTGGGGATGCAGTGCAGTGAGTGCAGAGAGTGCACTGGCACCACTGGGGATGCAATGCGGTGAGTCCAGAGAGTGCACTGGCACCACTGGGGATGCAGTGCAGTGAGTCCAGAGAGTGCACTGGCACCACTGGGGATGCAATGCAGTGAGGGCAGAGAGTGCACTGGCACCACTGGGGATGCACTGCAGTGAGGGCAGAGAGTGCACTGGCACCACTGGGGATGCAGTGCAGTGAGTGCAGAGAGTGCACTGGCACCACTGGGGATGCACTGCAGTGAGGGCAGAGAGTGCACTGGCACCACTGGGGATGCAGTGCAGTGAGTCCAGAGAGTGCACTGGCACCACTGGGGATGCAATGTGATGAGTCCACAGAGTGCACAGGCACCACTGGGGATGCAGTGCAGTGAGTCCAGAGAGTGCACTGACACCACTGGGGATGCAGTGCGGTGAGTTCAGAGAGTGCACTGGCACCACTGGGGATGCAGTGCAGTGAGTCCAGAGAGTGCACTGGCACCACTGGGGATGCAGTGCGGTGAGTTCAGAGAGTGCACTGGCACCACTGGGGATGCAGTGCAGTGAGTCCAGAGAGTGCACTGGCACCACAGGTGATGCAGTGCAGTGAGTACAGAGAGTGCACTGGCACCACAGGGGATGCACTGCAGTGATTCCAGAGAGTGCACTGGCACCACTGGGGATACAGTGCAGTGACTCCAGAGAGTGCACTGGCACCACTGGGGATGCAGTGCAGTGAGTCCAGAGAGTGCACTGGCACCACTGGGGATGCAGTGCAGTGAGTCCAGAGAGTGCACTGGCACCTTGGGGATGCACTGCAGTGAGTCCAGAGAGTGCACTGGCACCACTGGGGATGCAGTGCAGTGAGTCCAGAGAGTGCACTGGCACGACTGGGGATGCAGTGCAGTGACTCCAGAGAGTACACTGGCACTTCTGAGGATGCAGTGCAGTGACTCCAGAGAGTGCACTGGCACCACTGGGGATGCAGTGCAGTGAGTCCAGAGAGTGCACTGGCACCACTGGGGACGCAGTACAGTGAGTCCAGAGAGTGCACTGGCACCACTGGGGATGCAGTGCAGTGAGTCCAGAGAGTGCAGTGGCACCATTGGTGATGCAGTGCAGTGAGTCCAGAGAGTGCACTGGCACCACTGGGGATCCAGTGCAGTGAGTCCAGAGAGTGTACTGGCACCACTGGGGATGCACTGCAGTGAGTCCAGAGAGTGCACTGGCACCACTGGGGATGCGGTGCAGTGAGTCCAGAGAGTGCACTGGCACCACTGGGGATGCGGTGCAGTGAGTCCAGAGAGTGCACTGGCACCACTGGGGTTGCAGTCCAGTGAGTCCAGAGAGTGCACTCTCTGGACTTGCCGGGGTGCATCCCCAGTGGTGCCAGTGCACTGGGGATGCACGTCAGTGAGTTCAGAGAGTGCACTCTCTGGACTTGCCGGGGTGCATCCCCAGTGGTGCCAGTGCACTCTCTGGACTCACCGGGGTGCATCCCCAGTGGTGCCAGTGCACTCTCTGGACTCACTGCACTGCATCTCCTGTGGTGCCAGTGCACTCTCTGGACTCACCCGAGTGCATCCCCAGTGGTACCAGTGCACTCTCTGGACTCACCCGAGTGCATCCCCAGTGGTGCCAGTGCACTCTCTGGACTCACTACACTGCATCCCCAGTGGTGCCAGTGCACTCTCTGGACTCACTGCACTGCATCCCCAGTGGTGCCAGTGCACTCTCTGGACTCACTGCGCTGCATCCTATTGGTGCCAGTACACTCTCAGGACTCACTGCATTGCATCCCCAGTGGTGCCAGTGCACTCTCTGGACTCACTGCACTGCATCCCCAATCGTACCAGTGCACTCTCTGGACTCGCTGCACTCCATTCCCAGTGGTGCCAGTGTACTCTCTGCACTCACTGCACTGCATCCCCAGTGGTGCCAGTGCACTCTCTGGACTCATTGCACTGCATCCCCAGTGGTGCCAGTGCACTCTCTGGACTCACTGCAGTGCATCTCCAGTGGTGCCAGTGCACTCTCTAGACTCACCGGGGTGCATACCCAGTGGTACCAGTGCACTCTCTGGACTCACTGCACTGCATCCCCAGTGGTGCCAGTGTACTCTCTGCACTCACTGCACTGCATCCCCAGTGGTGACAGTGCACTCTCTGGACTTGCCGGGGTGCATCCCCAGTGGTGCCAGTGCACTCTCTGGACTCACCGGGGTGAATCCCCAGTGGTGCCAGTGCACTCTCTGGACTCACTGCAGTGCATCCCCAGTGGTGCCAGTGACCTATCTTGACTCACTGCACTGCATCCCCAGTGGTGCCAGTGCACTCTGGACTCACCGCACTGCATCCCCAGTGATGCCAGTGCACTCTCTGGACTCACTGCACTGCATCCCCAGTGGTGCCAGTGACCTCTCTGGACTCACTGCACTGCATGCCCAGTGGTGCCAGTGCACTCTCTGGAGTCACTGCACTGCATCCCCAGTTGTGCCACTGCACTCTCTGGACTCACTGCACTGCATCCCCAGTGGTGCCAGTGCACTCTCTGGACTCACTGCACTGCATCCCCAATGGTGCCAGTGCACTCTTTGGACTCACTGCACTGCATCCCCAGTGGTGCCACTGCACTCTCTGGACTCACTGCACTGCATCCCCAGTGGTGCCGGGGCACTCTCTGGACTCACTGCACTGCATCCCCCGTGGTGCCAGTGCACTCTCTGGACTCACTGCACTGCATCCCCAGTGGGGCCAGTGCACTCTCTGGACTCACTGCACTGCATCCCCAGTGGTGACAGTGCACTCTATGGACTTGCCGGGGTGCATCCCCAGTGGTGCCAGTGCACTCTCTGGACTTGCCGGGGTGCATCCCCAGTGGTGCCAGTGCACTCTCTGGACTCAATGCATTGCATCCGCAGTGGTGCCAGTGCACTCTCTGGACTCACTGCAGTGCATCTCCAGTGGTGCCAGTGCACTCTCTGGACTCACTGCAGTGCATCCCCAGTGGTGCCAGTGCACTCTCTGGACTCACTGCACTGCATCCCCAATCGTACCAGTGCACTCTCTGGACTCACTGCACTGCATCCCCAGTGGTGCCACTGCAACCTCTGGTCTCACTGCAGTGCATCCCCAGTGGTGCCAGTGCACTCTCTGGACTCACGGCAGTGCATCCCCAGTGGTGCCAGTGCACTCTCTGGACTCACTGCACTGCATCCCCAGTGGTGCCAGTGCACTCTCTGGACTCACTGCACTGCAGCTCCAGTTGGTGCCAGTGCACTCTCTGGAGTCACCGGGGTGCATCCCCAGAGGTGCCAGTGCACTCTCTGGACTCACTGCACTACATCCCCAGTGGTGCCAGTTCACTCTCTGGACTCACGGAACTGAATAACCAGTGGTTCCAGTGCACTCTCTGGACTCACTATACTGCATCCACAGTGGTGCCTGTGAAGTCTCTGGACTCACTGCAGTGCATCCCCAGTGGTGCCAGTGCAATCTCAGGACTCACAGCAGTGCAGCTCCAGTTGGTGCCAGTGCACTCTCTGCACTCACTGCACTGCATCCCCAGTGGTGCCAGTGCACTCTCTGGACTCACTGCATTGCATCCCCAGTGGTGCCAGTGCACTCTCTGGACTCACTGCAGTGCATCCCCTGTGGTGCCATTGCACTCTCAGGACTCACTGCACTGCATCCCCAGTGGTGCCAGTGCACTCTCTGGACTCACTGCACTGCATCCCCAGTGGTGCCAGTGCACTCTCTTTACTCACTGCACTGCATCCCCAGTGGTGCCAGTGCACTCTCTGGACTCACTGTACTGCATCCCCAGTGGTGCCAGTGCACTCTCTGCACTCACTGCACTGCATCCCCAGTGGTGCCAGTGCACTCTCTGGACTCACTGCACTGCATCCCCAGTGGTGCCAGTGCACTCTCTGGACTCACTGCACTGCATCCCCAGTGGTGCCAGTGCACTCTCTGGACTCACGGCAGTGCATCCCCAGTGGTGCCAGTGCACTCTCTGGACTCACTGCACTGCATCCCCAGTGGTGCCAGTGCACTCTCTGGACTCACGGCACTGCATCCCCAGTGGTGACAGTGCACTCTCTGGACTTGCCGGGGTGCATCCCCAGTGGTGCCAGTGCAGTCTCTATGTTAGTGTTGGGGAGAATCGAATGGGTGTTTTACTAATGTCTCTTAGGTAATGGGACCTACAGTATAATTAAGCATTGCCAAATGTACTTACATTATCAATTAATCTATGTATACTGGCTACTTAGGGAGTACATTGAACAATCAAAAGAATCATTGAAGGGGAACCTTGGGAGGGAACAGGTACAACCTGACCTTGGATAAGGGCCTGGAAATGATGAAATGAGTTGAAGCAGAACCAAGAAGCGGAGGGAGCATGCGTCGAGTAAGAAAGGTGAAAAGTTTAGCGGAGAGGAAGACTCCTTACTTCATCTGGACGACCACCTGGACGACCACCAGAGTGCGCCACGCATGTGCAAAGGGGAGGGGAGCTAATTAGAATGAAAAGCGAGGCTGCTGTTGCAACCTGTAATGAATATGTATACCTGACGCAATATTGTATGTATAAATAATGGCTGGGAAGTAACGGGACTTGAAGCCAGATTTGGGCACCTGCCCCGGCTTCCAGCGCTGAATAAAGCACCTTCATATAATCACTAGGTGATTATGTGGTTGCTAGGCTAACATCTGGACTCACTGCAGTGCATCCCCAGTGGTGCCAGTGCACTCTCTGGAGTCACTGCAGTGCATCCCCAGTGGTGCCAGTGCACTCCCTGGACTCACTGCAGTGCATCCCCAGTGGTGCCAGTGCACTCTCTGGACTCACCGTGGTGCATCCCCAGTGGTGCCAGTGCACTCTCTGGACTCACTGCACTGCATCCCCAGTGGTGCCAGTGCACTCTCTGGACTCAGTGCGCTGCATACCCAGTGGTGCCAGTGCACTCTCTGGACTTGCCGGGGTGCATCCCCAGTGGTGCCAGTGCACTCTCTGGACTCACTGCATTGCATCCGCAGTGGTGCCAGTGCACTCTCTGGACTCACTGCACTGCATCCCCAGTGGTGCCAGTGCACTCTCTGGACTCACTGCAGTGCATCCCCAATCGTACCAGTGCACTCTCTGGACTCACTGCACTGCATCCCCAGTGGTGCCACTGCAACCTCTGGACTCACGGCAGTGCATCCCCAGTTGTTCCAGTGCACTCTCTGGACTCACTGCACTGCATCCCTAGTGGTGCAACTGCACTCTCTGAAAACACCGGGGTGCAACCGCAGCGGTGCCAGTGCACTCTCTGCACTCACGGCAGTGCATCCCCAGTGGTGCCAGTGCACTCTCTGGACTCACTGCAGTGCATCCCCAGTGGTGCCAGTGCACTCTCTGGACTCACTGCAGTGCATCCCCTGTGGTGCCAGTGCACTCTCTGGACTCACTGCACTGCATCCCCAGTGGTGCCAGTGCACTCTCTGGACTCACTGCAGTGTATCCCCTGTGGTGCCAGTGCACTTTGTGGAGTCACTGCACTGCATCCCAGTGGTGCCAGTGCACTCTCTGGACTCACGGCAGTGCATCCCCAGTGGTGCCAGTGCACTCTCTGGACTCACTGCACTGCATCCCAGTGGTGCCAGTGCACTCTCTGGACTCACTGCAGTGCATCCCTCGTGGTGCCAGTGCACTCTCTGGACTCACTGCACTGCATCCCCAGTGGTGACAGTGCACTCTCTGGACTCACTGCACTGCATCCCCAGTGGTGCCACTGCACTCTCTGGACTCACTGCAGTGCATCCCCAGTGGTGCCAGTGCACTCTCTGGACTCACTGCAGTGCACCCCCAAAGGTGCCAGTGCATTCTCTTTACTCACTGCAGTGCATCCCCACTGGTGCCAGTGCACTCTCTGGTCTCACTGCACTGCATCCCCAGTGGTGCCAGTGCACTCTCTGGACTCACTGCAGTCCATCCCCAGTGGTGCCAGTGCACTCTCTGGACTCACTGCACTGCATCCCCAGTGGTGCCTTTGCACTCTCTTTACTCACTGCAGTGCATCCCCAGTGGTGCCAGTGCACTCTCTGGACTCACTGCACTGCATCCCCAGTGGTGCCAGTGCACTCTCTGGACTCACTGCAGTGCATCCCCAGTGGTGCCAGTGGCTCTCTGGACTCAGTGCACTGCATCACCAGTGGTGCCAGTGCACTCTCTGGACTCACTGCAGTGCATCCACAGTGGTGCCAGTGTACTTTCTTAACTCACTGCACGCCATCGCCAGTGGTGCCAGTGCATTCTCTGGACTCACTACACTGCAACACCAGTGGTGCCAGTGCACTCTCTGGACTCACTGCACTGCATCCCCAGTGGTGCCAGTGCACTCTCTGGACTCACTGCAGTGCATCCCCAGTGGTGCCAGTGCACTCTCTGGACTCACTGCACTGCATCCCCAGTGGTGCCAGTGCACTCTCTGGACTCACTGCAGTCCATCCCCAGTGGTGCCAGTGCACTCTCTGGACTCACTGCACTGCATCCCCAGTGGTGCCAGTGCACTCTCTTTACTCACTGCAGTGCATCCCCAGTGGTGCCAGTGCACTCTCTGGACTCACTGCACTGCATCCCCAGTGGTGCCAGTGCACTCTCTGGACTCACTGCAGTGCATCCCCAGTGGTGCCAGTGCAATCTCTGGACTCACGGCAGTGCATCCCCAGTTGTTCCAGTGCACTCTCTGGACTCACTGCACTGCATCCCCAGTGGTGCCAGTGCACTCTCTGGACTCACGGCAGTGCATCCCCAGTGGTGCCAGTGCACTCTCTGGACTCACTGCACTGCATCCCCAGTGGTGCCAGTGCACTATCTGGACTCACTGCACTGCATCCCCAGTGGTGCTAGTGCACCCTCTGGAGTCACCGGGGTGCATCCCCAGAGGTGCCAGTGCACTCTCTGGACTCACTGCACTACATCCCCAGTGGTGCCAGTTCACTCTCTGGACTCACGGAACTGAATACCCAGTGGTTCCAGTGCACTCTCTGGACTCACTATACTGCATCCCCAGTGGTGCCTGTGAAGTCTCTGGACTCACTGCAGTGCATCCCCAGTGGTGCCAGTGCAATCTCAGGACTCACAGCAGTGCAGCTCCAGTTGGTGCCAGTGCACTCTCTGCACTCACTGCACTGCATCCCCAGTGGTGCCAGTGCACTCTCTGGACTCACTGCATTGCATCCCCAGTGGTGCCAGTGCACTCTCTGGACTCACTGCAGTGCATCCCCTGTGGTGCCATTGCACTCTCAGGACTCACTGCACTGCATCCCCAGTGGTGCCAGTGCACTCTCTGGACTCACTGCACTGCATCCCCAGTGGTGCCTGTGAAGTCTCTGGCCTCACTGCACTGCATTCCCAGTGGTGTCAGTGCACTCTGTGGACTCACTGAACTGCATCCCAATTGCTGACAGTGCCCTCTCTGGACTCAGTGCACTGCATCCCCAGTGGTGCCAGTTCACTCTCTGGACTCACTGCAGTGCATCCCCAGTGGTGCCAGTGGCTCTCTGGACTCATTGCACTACATCACCAGTGGTGCCAGTGCACTCTCTGGACTCACTGCACTGCATCCCCAGTGGTGCCAGTGCACTCTCTGGACTCACTGCACTGCATCCCCAGTGGTGCCAGTGCACTCTCTGGACTCACTGCACTGCATCTCCAATGGTGCCACTGCACTCTCTGGACTCACTGCACTGCATCCCCAGTGGTGCCAGTGCACTCTCTGGACTCACTGCACTGCATCCCTAGTGGTGCCACTGCACTCTCTGAAAACACCGGGGTGCAACCGCAGCGGTGCCAGTGCACTCTCTGCACTCACGGCAGTGCATCCCCAGTGGTGCCAGTGCACTCTCTGCACTCACTGCAGTGTATCCCCTGTGGTGCCAGTGCACTCTGTGGAGTCAGTGCACTGCATCCCAGTGGTGCCAGTGCACTCTCTGGACTCACTGCAGTGCATCCCCAGTGGTGCCAGTGCACTCTCTGGACTCACCGCACTGCATCCCAGTGGTGCCAGTGCACTCTCTGGACTCACTGCAGTGCATCCCCAGTGGTGCCAGTGCACTCTCTGGACTCACTGCACTGCATCCCCAGTGGTGCCACTGCACTCTCTGGACATACTGCACTGCATCCCCAGTGGTGCCAGTGCACTCTCTGGACTCACTGCAGTGCATCCCCAGTGGTGCCAGTGCACTCTCTGGACTCACTGCAGTGCACCCCCAAAGGTGCCAGTGCATTCTCTTTACTCACTGCAGTGCATCCCCACTGGTGCCAGTGCACTCTCTGGTCTCACTGCACTGCATCCCCAGTGGTGCCAGTGCACTCTCTGGACTCACTGCAGTCCATCCCCAGTGGTGCCAGTGCACTCTCTGGACTCACTGCACTGCATCCCCAGTGGTGCCTTTGCACTCTCTTTACTCACTGCAGTGCATCCCCAGTGGTGCCAGTGCACTCTCTGGACTCACTGCACTGCATCCCCAGTGGTGCCAGTGCACTCTCTGGACTCACTGCACTGCATCCCCAGTGGTGCCAGTGCAATCTCTGGACTCACGGCAGTGCATCCCCAGTGGTGCCAGTGCACTCTCTGGACTCACTGCACTGCATCCCCAGTGGTGCCAGTGCACTCTCTGGACTCACGGCAGTGCATCCCCAGTGGTGCCAGTGCACTCTCTGGACTCACTGCACTGCATCCCCAGTGGTGCCAGTGCACTCTCTGGATTCACTGCACTGCATCCCCAGTGGTGCCAGTGCACTCTCTGGAGTCACCGGGGTGCATCCCCAGAGGTGCCAGTGCACTCTCTGGACTCACTGCACTACATCCCCAGTGGTGCCAGTTCACTCTCTGGACTCACGGAACTGAATACCCAGTGGTTCCAGTGCACTCTCTGGACTCACTATACTGCATCCCCAGTGGTGCCTGTGAAGTCTCTGGACTCACTGCAGTGCATCCCCAGTGGTGCCAGTGCAATCTCAGGACTCACAGCAGTGCAGCTCCAGTTGGTGCCAGTGCACTCTCTGCACTCACTGCACTGCATCCCCAGTGGTGCCAGTGCACTCTCTGGACTCACTGCATTGCATCCCCAGTGGTGCCAGTGCACTCTCTGGACTCACTGCAGTGCATCCCCTGTGGTGCCATTGCACTCTCAGGACTCACTGCACTGCATCCCCAGTGGTGCCAGTGCACTCTCTGGACTCACTGCACTGCATCCCCAGTGGTGCCTGTGAAGTCTCTGGTCTCACTGCACTGCATCCCCAGTGGTGTCAGTGCACTCTCTGGACTCACTGAACTGCATCCCAATTGCTGACAGTGCCCTCTCTGGACTCAGTGCACTGCATCCCCAGTGGTGCCAGTTCACTCTCTGGACTCACTGCAGTGCATCCCCAGTGGTGCCAGTTGCTCTCTGGACTCATTGCACTGCATCACCAGTGGTGCCAGTGCACTCTCTGGACTCACTGCAGTGCATCCCCAGTGGTGCCAGTGCACTCTCTGGACTCACTGCACTGCATCCCCAGTGGTGCCAGTGCACTCTCTGGACTCACTGCACTGCATCTCCAATGGTGCCACTGCACTCTCTGGACTCACTGCACTGCATCCCCAGTGGTGCCAGTGCACTCTCTGGACTCACTGCACTGCATCCCTAGTGGTGCCACTGCACTCTCTGAAAACACCGGGGTGCAACCTCAGCGGTGCCAGTGCACTCTCTGCACTCACGGCAGTGCATCCACAGTGGTGCCAGTGCACTCTCTGGACTCACTGCAGTGTATCCCCTGTGGTGCCAGTGCACTCTGTGGAGTCAGTGCACTGCATCCCAGTGGTGCCAGTGCACTCTCTGGACTCACTGCAGTGCATCCCCAGTGGTGCCAGTGCACTCTCTGGACTCACTGCACTGCATCCCAGTGGTGCCAGTGCACTCTCTGGGCTCACTGCAGTGCATCCCCAGTGGTGCCAGTGCACTCTCTGGACTCACTGCACTGCATCCCCAGTGGTGCCACTGCACTCTCTGGACTCACCGGGGTGCATCCCCAGTGGTGCCAGTGCACTCTCTGGACTCACCGCACTGCATCCCCAGTGATGCCAGTGGACTCTCTGGACTCACTGCACTGCATCCCCAGTGGTGCCAGTGACCTCTCTGGACTCACTGCACTGCATCCCCAGTTGTGCCACTGCACTCTCTGGACTCACTGCACTGCATCCCCAGTGGTGCCAGTGCACTCTCTGGACTCACTGCAGTGCATCCCCAATGGTGCCAGTGCACTCTTTGGACTCACTGCACTGCATCCCCAGTGGTGCCACTGCACTCTCTGGACT
Organism: Anser brachyrhynchus; assembly: GCF_964034855.1. Lineage (NCBI taxonomy): Eukaryota > Metazoa > Chordata > Aves > Anseriformes > Anatidae > Anser > Anser brachyrhynchus. The sequence continues at coordinate 252,443 of NW_027663688.1, read as the reverse complement.
CACTGCACTGCATCCCCAGTGGTGCCAGTGCACTCTCTGGACTCACTGCACTGCATCCCCAGTGGTGCCAGTGCACTCTATGGACTTGCCGGGGTGCATCCCCAGTGGTGCCAGTGCACTCTCTGGACTCACTGCACTGCATCCCCAGTGGTGCCAGTGCACTCTCTGCACTCACTGCACTGCATCCGCAGTGGTGCCAGTGCACTCTCTGGACTCACTGCACTGCATCCCCAGTGGTGCCAGTGCACTCTCTGGACTCACTGCACTGCATCCCCAGTGGTGCCAGTGCACTCTCTTTACTCACTGCACTGCATCCCCAGTGGTGCCAGTGCACTCTCTGGACTCACTGTACTGCATCCCCAGTGGTGCCAGTGCACTCTCTGCACTCACTGCACTGCATCCGCAGTGGTGCCAGTGCACTCTCTGGACTCACTGCACTGCATCCCCAGTGGTGCCAGTGCACTCTCTGGACTCACTGCACTGCATCCCCAGTGGTGCCAGTGCACTCTCTGGACTCACGGCAGTGCATCCCCAGTGGTGCCAGTGCACTCTCTGGACTCACTGCACTGCATCCCCAGTGGTGCCAGTGCACTCTCTGGACTCACTGCACTGCATCCCCAGTGGTGCCAGTGCACTCTCTGGACTTGCCGGGGTGCATCCCCAGTGGTGCCAGTGCAGTCTCTGTGTTAGTGTTGGGGAGAATCGAATGGATGTTTTACTAATGTCTCTTAGGTAATGGGACCTACAGTATAATTAAGCATTGCCAAATGTACTTACATTATCAATTAATCTATGTATACTGGCTACTTAGGGAGTACATTGAACAATCAAAAGAATCATTGAAGGGGAACCTTGGGAGGGAACAGGTACAACCTGACCTTGGATAAGGGCCTGGAAATGATGAAATGAGTTGAAGCAGAACCAAGAAGCGGAGGGAGCATGCGTCGAGTAAGAAAGGTGAAAAGTTTAGCGGAGAGGAAGACTCCTTACTTCATCTGGACGACCACCTGGACGACCACCAGAGTGCGCCACGCATGTGCAAAGGGGAGGGGAGCTAATTAGAATGAAAAGCGAGGCTGCTGTTGCAACCTGTAATGAATATGTATACCTGACGCAATATTGTATGTATAAATAATGGCTGGGAAGTAACGGGACTTGAAGCCAGATTTGGGCACCTGCCCCGGCTTCCAGCGCTGAATAAAGCACCTTCATATAATCACTAGGTGATTATGTGGTTGCTAGGCTAACATCTGGACTCACTGCAGTGCATCCCCAGTGGTGCCAGTGCACTCCCTGAACTCACTGCAGTGCATCCCCAGTGGTGCCAGTGCACTCTCTGGACTCACCGTGGTGCATCCCCAGTGGTGCCAGTGCACTCTCTGGACTCACCGTGGTGCATCCCCAGTGGTGCCAGTGCACTCTCTGGACTCAGTGCGCTGCATACCCAGTGGTGCCAGTGCACTCTCTGGACTTGCCGGGGTGCATCCCCAGTGGTGCCAGTGCACTCTCTGGACTCACTGTATTGCATCTGCAGTGGTGCCAGTGCACTCTCTGGACTCACTGCAGTGCATCCCCAGTGGTGCCAGTGCACTCTCTGGACTCACTGCAGTGCATCCCCAATCGTACCAGTGCACTCTCTGGACTCACTGCACTGCATCCCCAGTGGTGCCACTGCAACCTCTGGTCTCACTGCAGTGCATCCCCAGTGGTGCCAGTGCACTCTCAGGACTCACTGCACTGCATCCCCAGTGGTGCCAGTGCACTCTCTGGACTCACTGCACTGCATCCCCAGTGGTGCCAGTGCACTCTCTGGAGTCACCGGGGTGCATCCCCAGAGGTGCCAGTGCACTCTCTGGACTCACTGCATTGCATCCCCAGTGGTGCCAGTGCACTCTCTGGACTCACTGCAGTGCATCCCCTGTGGTGCCATTGCACTCTCAGGACTCACTGCACTGCATCCCCAGTGGTGCCAGTGCACTCTCTGGACTCACTGCACTGCATCCCCAGTGGTGCCTGTGAAGTCTCTGGTCTCACTGCACTGCATCCCCAGTGGTGTCAGTGCACTCTCTGGACTCACTGAACTGCATCCCAATTGCTGACAGTGCCCTCTCTGGACTCAGTGCACTGCATCCCCAGTGGTGCCAGTTCACTCTCTGGACTCACTGCAGTGCATCCCCAGTGGTGCCAGTGGCTCTCTGGACTCATTGCACTGCATCACCAGTGGTGCCAGTGCACTCTCTGGACTCACTGCATTGCATCCCCAGTGGTGCCAGTGCACTCTCTGGACTCACTGCACTGCATCCCCAGTGGTGCCAGTGCACTCTCTGGACTCACTGCACTGCATCCCCAGTGGTGCCAGTGCACTCTCTGGACTCACTGCACTGCATCCCCAGTGGTGCCACTGCACTCTCTGAAAACACCGGGGTGCAACCGCAGCGGTGCCAGTGCACTCTCTGCACTCACGGCAATGCATCCCCAGTGGTGCCAGTGCACTCTCTGGACTCACTGCAGTGTATCCCCTGTGGTGCCAGTGCACTCTGTGGAGTCAGTGCACTGCATCCCAGTGGTGCCAGTGCACTCTCTGGACTCACTGCACTGCATCACCAGTGGTGCCAGTGCACTCTCTGGACTCACTGCACTGCATCCCAGTGGTGCCAGTGCACTCTCTGGACTCACTGCACTGCATCCCCAGTGGTGCCACTGCACTCTCTGGACTCACTGCACTGCATCCCCAGTGGTGCCAGTGCACTCTCTGGACTCACTGCAGTGCAACCCCAAAGGTGCCAGTGCATTCTCTTTACTCACTGCAGTGCATCCCCACTGGTGCCAGTGCACTCTCTGGTCTCACTGCACTGCATCCCCAGTGGTGCCAGTGCACTCTCTGGACTCACTGCAGTCCATCCCCAGTGGTGCCAGTGCACTCTCTGGACTCACTGCACTGCATCCCCAGTGGTGCCAGTGCACTCTCTTTACTCACTGCAGTGCATCCCCAGTGGTGCCAGTGCACTCTCTGGACTTGCCGGGGTGCATCCCCAGTGGTGCCAGTGCACTCTCTGGACTCACTACCGTGCATCCCCAGTGGTGGCAGTGCACTGTCTGGACTCACTGCATTCCCAGTGGTGCCAGGGCACTCTCTGGACTCACTGCAGTGCATCCCCAGTGGTGCCTGTGAAGTCTCTGGACTCACTGCAGTGCATCCCCAATGGTGCCAGTGCACTCTTTGGACTCACTGCACTGCATCCCCAGTGGTGCCACTGTACTCTCTGGACTCACTGCACTGCATCCCCAGTGGTGCCAGTGCCCTCTGTGGACTCACTGCACTACATCCCCAGTGGTGCCAGTCAACTCTCTGGACTCACTGCACTGCATCCCCAGTGGTGCCAGTGCACTCTCTGGACTCACTGCAGTGCATCCCCAGTGGTGCTAGTGCACTCTCTGGACTCACTGCACTGCATCCCCTTGGGTGCCAAGGCACTCTCTGGACTCACTGCACTGCGTTGCCATTGGTGCCAGTGCACTCTCTGGACTCATTGCAGTGCATCCCCAGTGGTGCCAATGCACTCTCTGGACTCACGGCACTGCATCCCCAGTGATGACAGTGCACTCTCTGGACTCACTGCACTGCATCCCCAGTGGTGCCAGTGCAGTCTCTGTGTTAGTGTTGGGGAGAATCGAATGGATGTTTTACTAATGTCTCTTAGGTAATGGGACCTACAGTATAATTAAGCATTGCCAAATGTACTTACATTATCAATTAATCTATGTATACTGGAAACTTAGGGAGTACATTGAACAATCAAAAGAGTCATTGAAGGGGAACCTTGGGAGGGAACAGGTACAACCTGACCTTGGATAAGGGCCTGGAAATGATGAAATGAGTTGAAGCAGAACCAAGAAGCGGAGGGAGCATGCGTCGAGTAAGAAAGGTGAAAAGTTTAGCGGAGAGGAAGACTCCTTACTTCATCTGGACGACCACCTGGACGACCACCAGAGTGCGCCACGCATGTGCAAAGGGGAGGGGAGCTAATTAGAATGAAAAGCGAGGCTGCTGTTGCAACCTGTAATGAATATGTATACCTGACGCAATATTGTATGTATAAATAACGGCTGGGAAGTAACGGGACTTGAAGCCAGATTTGGGCACCTGCCCCGGCTTCCAGCGCTGAATAAAGCACCTTCATATAATCACTTGGTGATTCTGTGGTTGCTAGGCTAACATCTGGACTCACTGCAGTGCATCCCCAGTGGTGCCAGTGCACTCTCTGGAGTCACTGCAGTGCATCCCCAGTGGTGCCAGTTCCCTCTCTGGACTCACTGCACTGCATCCCCAATGCTGACAGTGCACTCTCTAGACTCACTTCAGTGCATCTCCAGTGGTGCCAGTGCACTCTCTGGACTGACTGCAGTGCATCCCCGATCGTACCAGTGCCCTCTCTGGACTCACTGCACTGCATCCCCAGTGGTGCCACTGCAACCTCTGGTCTCACTGCAGTGCATCCCCAGTGGTGCCAGTGCACTCTCTGGACTCACTGCACTGCATCTCCAATGGTGCCACTGCACTCTCTGGACTCACTGCACTGCATCCCCAGTGGTGCCAGTGCACTCTCTGGACTCACTGCACTGCATCCCCAGTGGTGCCACTGCACTCTCTGAAAACACCGGGGTGCAACCGCAGCGGTGCCAGTGCACTCTCTGCACTCACGGCAGTGCATCCCCAGTGGTGCCAGTGCACTCTCTGGACTCACTGCAGTGTATCCCCTGTGGTGCCAGTGCACTCTGTGGAGTCAGTGCACTGCATCCCAGTGGTGCCAGTGCACTCTCTGGACTCACTGCACTGCATCACCAGTGGTGCCAGTGCACTCTCTGGACTCACTGCACTGCATCCCAGTGGTGCCAGTGCACTCTCTGGACTCACTGCACTGCATCCCCAGTGGTGCCACTGCACTCTCTGGACTCACTGCACTGCATCCCCAGTGGTGCCAGTGCACTCTCTGGACTCACTGCAGTGCATCCCTAGTGGTGCCAGTGCACTCTCTGGACTCACTGCAGTGCACCCCCAAAGGTGCCAGTGCATTCTCTTTACTCACTGCAGTGCATCCCCACTGGTGCCAGTGCACTCTCTGGTCTCACTGCACTGCATCCCCAGTGGTGCCAGTGCACTCTCTGGACTCACTGCAGTCCATCCCCAGTGGTGCCAGTGCACTCTCTGGACTCACTGCACTGCATCCCCAGTGGTGCCAGTGCACTCTCTTTACTCACTGCAGTGCATCCCCAGTGGTGCCAGTGCACTCTCTGGACTTGCCGGGGTGCATCCCCAGTGGTGCCAGTGCACTCTCTGGACTCACTACCGTGCATCCCCAGTGGTGCCAGTGCACTCTCTGGACTCACTGCATTCCCAGTGGTGCCAGGGCACTCTCTGGACTCACTGCAGTGCATCCCCAGTGGTACTGTGAAGTCTCTGGACTCACTGCAGTGCATCCCCAATGGTGCCAGTGCACTCTTTGGACTCACTGCACTGCATCCCCAGTGGTGCCACTGTACTCTCTGGACTCACTGCACTGCATCCCCATTGGTGCCAGTGCCCTCTGTGGACTCACTGCACTACATCCCCAGTGGTGCCAGTCAACTCTCTGGACTCACTGCACTGCATCCCCAGTGGTGCCAGTGCACTCTCTGGACTCACTGCAGTGCATCCCCAGTGGTGCTAGTGCACTCTCTGGACTCACTGCACTGCATCCCCTTGGGTGCCAAGGCACTCTCTGGACTCACTGCACTGCGTTGCCATTGGTGCCAGTGCACTCTCTGGACTCATTGCAGTGCATCCCCAGTGGTGCCAATGCACTCTCTGGACTGACTGCAGTGCATCCCCGATCGTACCAGTGCCCTCTCTGGACTCACTGCACTGCATCCCCAGTGGTGCCACTGCAACCTCTGGTCTCACTGCAGTGCATCCCCAGTGGTGCCAGTGCACTCTCTGGACTCACTGCACTGCATCTCCAATGGTGCCACTGCACTCTCTGGAGTCACTGCACTGCATCCCCAGTGGTGCCAGTGCACTCTCTGGACTCACTGCACTGCATCCCCAGTGGTGCCACTGCACTCTCTGAAAACACCGGGGTGCAACCGCAGCGGTGCCAGTGCACTCTCTGCACTCACGGCAGTGCATCCCCAGTGGTGCCAGTGCACTCTCTGGACTCACTGCAGTGTATCCCCTGTGGTGCCAGTGCACTCTGTGGAGTCAGTGCACTGCATCCCAGTGGTGCCAGTGCACTCTCTGGACTCACTGCACTGCATCACCAGTGGTGCCAGTGCACTCTCTGGACTCACTGCACTGCATCCCAGTGGTGCCAGTGCACTCTCTGGACTCACTGCACTGCATCCCCAGTGGTGCCACTGCACTCTCTGGACTCACTGCACTGCATCCCCAGTGGTGCCAGTGCACTCTCTGGACTCACTGCAGTGCATCCCCAGTGGTGCCAGTGCACTCTCTGGACTCACTGCAGTGCACCCCCAAAGGTGCCAGTGCATTCTCTTTACTCACTGCAGTGCATCCCCACTGGTGCCAGTGCACTCTCTGGTCTCACTGCACTGCATCCCCAGTGGTGCCAGTGCACTCTCTGGACTCACTGCAGTCCATCCCCAGTGGTGCCAGTGCACTCTCTGGACTCACTGCACTGCATCCCCAGTGGTGCCAGTGCACTCTCTTTACTCACTGCAGTGCATCCCCAGTGGTGCCAGTGCACTCTCTGGACTTGCCGGGGTGCATCCCCAGTGGTGCCAGTGCACTCTCTGGACTCACTACCGTGCATCCCCAGTGGTGGCAGTGCACTGTCTGGACTCACTGCATTCCCAGTGGTGCCAGGGCACTCTCTGGACTCACTGCAGTGCATCCCCAGTGGTGCCTGTGAAGTCTCTGGACTCACTGCAGTGCATCCCCAATGGTGCCAGTGCACTCTTTGGACTCACTGCACTGCATCCCCAGTGGTGCCACTGTATTCTCTGGACTCACTGCACTGCATCCCCATTGGTGCCAGTGCCCTCTGTGGACTCACTGCACTACATCCCCAGTGGTGCCAGTCAACTCTCTGGACTCACTGCACTGCATCCCCAGTGGTGCCAGTGCACTCTCTGGACTCACTGCAGTGCATCCCCAGTGGTGCTAGTGCACTCTCTGGACTCACTGCACTGCATCCCCTTGGGTGCCAAGGCACTCTCTGGACTCACTGCACTGCGTTGCCATTGGTGCCAGTGCACTCTCTGGACTCATTGCAGTGCATCCCCAGTGGTGCCAATGCACTCTCTGGACTCACGGCACTGCATCCCCAGTGGTGACAGTGCACTCTCTGGACTCACTGCACTGCATCCCCAGTGGTGCCAGTGCAGTCTCTGTGTTAGTGTTGGGGAGAATCGAATGGATGTTTTACTAATGTCTCTTAGGTAATGGGACCTACAGTATAATTAAGCATTGCCAAATGTACTTACATTATCAATTAATCTATGTATACTGGAAACTTAGGGAGTACATTGAACAATCAAAAGAGTCATTGAAGGGGAACCTTGGGAGGGAACAGGTACAACCTGACCTTGGATAAGGGCCTGGAAATGATGAAATGAGTTGAAGCAGAACCAAGAAGCGGAGGGAGCATGCGTCGAGTAAGAAAGGTGAAAAGTTTAGCGGAGAGGAAGACTCCTTACTTCATCTGGACGACCACCTGGACGACCACCAGAGTGTGCCACGCATGTGCAAAGGGGAGGGGAGCTAATTAGAATGAAAAGCGAGGCTGCTGTTGCAACCTGTAATGAATATGTATACCTGACGCAATATTGTATGTATAAATAACGGCTGGGAAGTAACGGGACTTGAAGCCAGATTTGGGCACCTGCCCCGGCTTCCAGCGCTGAATAAAGCACCTTCATATAATCACTTGGTGATTCTGTGGTTGCTAGGCTAACATCTGGACTCACTGCAGTGCATCCCCAGTGGTGCCAGTGCACTCTCTGGAGTCACTGCACTGCATCCCCAGTGGTGCCAGTTCCCTCTCTGGACTCACTGCACTGCATCCCCAATGCTGACAGTGCACTCTCTAGACTCACTTCAGTGCATCTCCAGTGGTGCCAGTGCACTCTCTGGACTGACTGCAGTGCATCCCCGATCGTACCAGTGCCCTCTCTGGACTCACTGCACTGCATCCCCAGTGGTGCCACTGCAACCTCTGGTCTCACTGCAGTGCATCCCCAGTGCTGCCAGTGCACTCTCTGGACTCACTGCACTGCATCCCCAGTGCTGCCAGTGCACTATCTGGACTCATTGAAGTGCATTCCCAGTGGTGCCAGTGCACTCTCTGGACTCACTGCAGTGCATCCCCAGTGGTGCCAGTGCACTCTCTGGACTCACTGCAGTGCATCCCCAGTGGTGCCAGTGCACTCTCTGGACTCACTGCACTGCATCCCCAATCGTACCAGTGCACTCTCTGGACTCACTGCACTGCATCCCCAGTGGTGCCACTGCAACCTCTGGTCTCACTGCAGTGCATCCCCAGTGGTGCCAGTGCACTCTCTGGACTCACGGCAGTGCATCCCCAGTGGTGCCAGTGCACTCTCTGGACTCACTGCACTGCATCCCCAGTGGTGCCAGTGCACTCTCTGGACTCACTGCACTGCATCCCCAGTGGTGCCAGTGCACTCTCTGGAGTCACCGGGGTGCATCCCCAGAGGTGCCAGTGCACTCTCTGGACTCACTGCACTACATCCCCAGTGGTGCCAGTTCACTCTCTGGACTCACGGAACTGAATACCCAGTGGTTCCAGTGCACTCTCTGGACTCACTATACTGCATCCCCAGTGGTGCCTGTGAAGTCTCTGGACTCACTGCAGTGCATCCCCAGTGGTGCCAGTGCAATCTCAGGACTCACAGCAGTGCAGCTCCAGTTGGTGCCAGTGCACTCTCTGCACTCACTGCACTGCATCCCCAGTGGTGCCAGTGCACTCTCTGGACTCACTGCATTGCATCCCCAGTGGTGCCAGTGCACTCTCTGGACTCACTGCAGTGCATCCCCTGTGGTGCCATTGCACTCTCAGGACTCACTGCAGTGCATCCCCAGTGGTGCCAGTGCACTCTCTGGACTCACTGCACTGCATCCCCAGTGGTGCCTGTGAAGTCTCTGGTCTCACTGCACTGCATCCCCAGTGGTGTCAGTGCACTCTCTGGACTCACTGAACTGCATCCCAATTGCTGACAGTGCCCTCTCTGGACTCAGTGCACTGCATCCCCAGTGGTGCCAGTTCACTCTCTGGACTCACTGCAGTGCATCCCCAGTGGTGCCAGTGGCTCTCTGGACTCATTGCACTGCATCCCCAGTGGTGCCAGTGCACTCTCTGGACTCACTGCACTGCATCCCCAGTGGTGCCAGTGCACTCTCTGGACTCACTGCACTGCATCTCCAATGGTGCCACTGCACTCTCTGGACTCACTGCACTGCGTCCCCAGTGGTGCCAGTGCACTCTCTGGACTCACTGCACTGCATCCCCAGTGGTGCCACTGCACTCTCTGAAAACACCGGGGTGCAACCGCAGCGGTGCCAGTGCACTCTCTGCACTCACGGCAGTGCATCCCCAGTGGTGCCAGTGCACTCTCTGGACTCACTGCAGTGTATCCCCTGTGGTGCCAGTGCACTCTGTGGAGTCAGTGCACTGCATCCCAGTGGTGCCAGTGCACTCTCTGGACTCACTGAAGTGCATCCCCAGTGGTGCCAGTGCACTCTCTGGACTCACTGCACTGCATCCCAGTGGTGCCAGTGCACTCTCTGGACTCACTGCAGTGCATCCCCAGTGGTGTCAGTGCACTCTCTGCACTCACTGCACTGCATCCCCAGTGGTGCCACTGCACTCTCTGGACTCACTGCACTGCATCCCCAGTGCTGCCAGTGCACTCTCTGGACTCACTGCACTGCATCCCTAGTGGTGCCAGTGCACTCTCTGGACTCACTGCAGTCCACCCCCAAAGGTGCCAGTGCATTCTCTTTACTCACTGCAGTGCATCCCCACTGGTGCCAGTGCACTCTCTGGACTCACTGCACTGCATCCCCAGTGGTGCCAGTGCACTCTCTGGACTCACTGCAGTCCATCCCCAGTGGTGCCAGTGCACTCTCTGGACTCACTGCACTGCATCCCCAGTGGTGCCAGTGCACTCTCTTTACTCACTGCAGTGCATCCCCAGTGGTGCCAGTGCACTCTCTGGACTCACTGCACTGCATCCCCAGTGGTGCCAGTGCACTCTCTGGACTCACTGCAGTGCATCCCCAGTGGTGCCAGTACAATCTCTGGACTCACGGCAGTGCATCCCCAGTGGTGCCAGTGCACTCTCTGGACTCACTGCACTGCATCCCCAGTGGTGCCAGTGCACTCTCTGGACTCACGGCAGTGCATCCCCAGTGGTGCCAGTGCACTCTCTGGACTCACGGCAGTGCATCCCCAGTGGTGCCAGTGCACTCTCTGGACTCACTGCACTGCATCCCCAGTGGTGCCACTGCACCCTCTGGAGTCACCGGGGTGCATCCCCAGAGGTGCCAGTGCACTCTCTGGACTCACGGAACTGAATACCCAGTGGTTCCAGTGCACTCTCTGGACTCACTATACTGCATCCCCAGTGGTGCCTGTGAAGTCTCTGGACTCACTGCAGTGCATCCCCAGTGGTGCCAGTGCAATCTCAGGACTCACAGCAGTGCAGCTCCAGTTGGTGCCAGTGCACTCTCTGCACTCACTGCACTGCATCCCCAGTGGTGCCAGTGCACTCTCTGGACTCACTGCATTGCATCCCCAGTGGTGCCAGTGCACTCTCTGGACTCACTGCAGTGCATCCCTAGTGGTGCCATTGCACTCTCAGGACTCACTGCACTGTATCCCCAGTGGTGCCAGTGCACTCTCTGGACTCAACTGCACTGCATCCCCAAGGTGCCAGTGCACTCTCTGGACTCACTGCACTGCATCCCCAAGGTGCCAGTGCACTCTCTGGACTCAACTGCACTGCATCCCCAGTGGTGCCTGTGAAGTCTCTGGTCTCACTGCAATGCATCCCCAGTGGTGTCAGTGCACTCTCTGGACTCACTGAACTGCATCCCAATTGCTGACAGTGCCCTCTCTGGACTCAGTGCACTGCATCCCCAGTGGTGCCAGTTCACTCTCTGGACTCACTGCAGTGCATCCCCAGTGGTGCCAGTGGCTCTCTGGACTCATTGCACTGCATCACCAGTGGTGCCAGTGCACTCTCTGGACTCACTGCAGTGCATCCCCAGTGGTGCCAGTGCACTCTCTGGACTCACTGCAGTGCATCCCCAGTGGTGCCAGTGCACTCTCTGGACTCACTGCACTGCATCTCCAATGGTGCCACTGCACTCTCTGGACTCGCTGCACTGCATCCCCAGTGGTGCCAGTGCACTCTCTGGACTCACTGCACTGCATCCCTAGTGGTGCAACTGCACTCTCTGAAAACACCGGGGTGCAACCGCAGCGGTGCCAGTGCACTCTCTGCACTCACGGCAGTGCATCCCCAGTGGTGCCAGTGCACTCTCTGGACTCACTGCAGTGTATCCCCTGTGGTGCCAGTGCACTCTGTGGAGTCACTGCACTGCATCCCAGTGGTGCCAGTGCACTCTCTGGACTCACTGCACTGCATCCCAGTGGTGCCAGTGCACTCTCTGGACTCACTGCAGTGCATCCCCAGTGGTGCCAGTGCACTCTCTGGACTCACTGCACTGCATCCCCAGTGGTGCCAGTGAACTCTCTGGACTCACTGCACTGCATCCCCAGTGGTGCCACTGCACTCTCTGGACTCACTGAAGTGCATCGCCAATGGTGCCAGTGCACTCTCTGGACTCACTGCAGTGCACCCCCAAAGGTGCCAGTGCATTCTCTTTACTCACTGCAGTGCATCCCCACTGGTGCCAGTGCACTCTCTGGTCTCACTGCACTGCATCCCCAGTGGTGCCAGTGCACTCTCTGGACTCACTGCAGTCCATCCCCAGTGGTGCCAGTGCACTCTCTGGACTCACTGCACTGCATCCCCAGTGGTGCCTTTGCACTCTCTTTACTCACTGCAGTGCATCCCCAGTGGTGCCAGTGCACTCTCTGGACTCACTGCACTGCATCCCCAGTGGTGCCAGTGCACTCTCTGGACTCACTGCAGTGCATCCCCAGTGGTGCCAGTGCAATCTCTGGACTCACGGCAGTGCATCCCCAGTGGTGCCAGTGCACTCTCTGGACCCACTGCACTGCATCCCCAGTGGTGCCAGTGCACTCTCTGGACTTGCCGGGGTGCATCCCCAGTGGTGCCAGTGCACTCTCTGGACTCACTACCGTGCATCCCCAGTGGTGCCAGTGCACTGTCTGGACTCACTGCATTCCCAGTGGTGCCAGGGCACTCTCTGAACTCACTGCAGTGCATCCCCAATGGTGCCAGTGCACTCTTTGGACTCACTGCACTGCATCACCAGTGGTGCCACTGTACTCTCTGGACTCACTGCACTGCATCCCCAGTGGTGCCAGTGCCCTCTGTGGACTCACTGCACTACATCCCCAGTGGTGCCAGTGAACTCTCTGGACTCACTGCACTGCATCCCCAGTGGTGCCAGTGCACTCTCCGGAATCACTGCAGTGCATCCCCAGTGGTGCCAGTGCACTCTCTGGACTCACTGCAATGCATCCACAGTGGTGCCAGTGCACTCTCTGGACTCACTGCAGTGCATCCCCAGTGGAGCCAGTGCACTCTCCGGAATCACTGCAGTGCATCCCCAGTGGTGCCAGTGCACTCTCTGGACTCACTGCAATGCATCCCCGGTGGTGCCAGTGCACTCTCTGGACTCACTGCACTGCATCCCCAGTGGTGCCAGTGCACTCTCTGGACTCACTGCACTGCATCCCCAGTGGAGCCAGTGCAATCTCTGGACTCACGGCAGTGCATCCCCAGTGGTGCCAGTGCACTCTCTGGACTCACTGCAATGCATCCACAGTGGTGCCAGTGCACTCTCTGGACTCACTGCACTGCATCCCCAGTGGTGCCTGTGAAGTCTCTGGTCTCACTGCACTGCATCCCCAGTGGTGCCAGTGCACTCTCTGGACTCACTGCAGTGCATCCCCAGTGGTGCCAGTGCACTCTCTGGACTCACTGCACTGCATCCCCAGTGGTGCCAGTTCACTCTCTGGACTCACTGCAGTGCATACCCAGTGGTGCCAGTGGCTCTCTGGACTCATTGCACTGCATCACCAGTGGTGCCAGTGCACTCTCTGGACTCACTGCAGTGCATCCCCAGTGGTGCCAGTGCACTCTCTGGACTCACTGCAGTGCATCCCCAGTGGTGCCAGTGCACTCTCTGGACTCACTGCACTGCATCTCCAATGGTGCCACTGCACTCTCTGGACTCGCTGCACTGCATCCCCAGTGGTGCCAGTGCACTCTCTGGACTCACTGCACTGCATCCCCAGTGGTGCAACTGCACTCTCTGAAAACACCGGGGTGCAACCGCAGCGGTGCCAGTGCACTCTCTGCACTCACGGCAGTGCATCCCCAGTGGTGCCAGTGCACTCTCTGGACTCACTGCACTGCATCCCAGTGGTGCCAGTGCACTCTCTGGACTCACTGCAGTGCATCCCCAGTGGTGCCAGTGCACTCTCTGGACTCACTGCACTGCATCCCCAGTGGTGACAGTGCACTCTCTGGACTCACTGCACTGCATCCCCAGTGGTGCCACTGCACTCTCTGGACTCACTGCAGTGCATCCCCAGTGGTGCCAGTGCACTCTCTGGACTCACTGCAGTGCACCCCCAAAGGTGCCAGTGCATTCTCTTTACTCACTGCAGTGCATCCCCAGTGGTGCCAGTGCACTCTCTGGACTCACTGCACTGCATCCCCAGTGGTGCCAGTGCACTCTCTGGACTCACTGCAGTGCATCCCCAGTGGTGCCAGTGCAATCTCTGGACTCACGGCAGTGCATCCCCAGTGGTGCCAGTGCACTCTCTGGACTCACTGCACTGCATCCCCAGTGGTGCCAGTGCACTCTCTGGACTTGCCGGGGTGCATCCCCAGTGGTGCCAGTGCACTCTCTGGACTCAGTACCGTGCATCCCCAGTGGTGCCAGTGCACTGTCTGGACTCACTGCATTCCCAGTGGTGCCAGGGCACTCTCTGGACTCACTGCAGTGCATCCCCAGTGGTGCCTGTGACGTCTCTGTACTCACTGCAGTGCATCCCCAATGGTGCCAGTGCACTCTTTGGACTCACTGCACTGCATCCCCAGTGGTGCCACTGTACTCTCTGGACTCACTGCACTGCATCCCCATTGGTGCCAGTGCCCTCTGTGGACTCACTGCACTACATCCCCAGTGGTGCCAGTGAACTCTCTGGACTCACTGCACTGCATCCCCAGTGGTGCCAGTGCACTCTCTGGACTCACTGCACTGCATCCCCTTGGGTGCCAAGGCACTCTCTGGACTCACTGCACTGCGTTGCCATTGGTGCCAGTGCACTCTCTGGACTCATTGCAGTGCATCCCCAGTGGTGCCAATGCACTCTCTGGACTCACGGCACTGCATCCCCAGTGGTGCCAGTGCACTCTCTGGACTTGCCGGGGTGCATCCCCAGTGGTGCCAGTGCACTCTCTGGACTCACTACCGTGCATCCAAAGTGGTGCCAGTGCACTGTCTGGACTCACTGCATTCCCAGTGGTGCCAGGGCACTCTCTGGACTCACTGCAGTGCATCCCCAATGGTGCCAGTGCACTCTTTGGACTCACTGCACTGCATCTCCAGTGGTGCCACTGTACTCTCTGGACTCACTCCACTGCATCCCCAGTGGTGCCAGTGCCCTCTGTGGACTCACTGCACTACATCCCCAGTGGTGCCAGTGAACTCTCTGGACTCACTGCACTGCATCCCCAGTGGTGCCAGTGCACTCTCCGGAATCACTGCAGTGCATCCCCAGTGGTGCCAGTGCACTCTCTGGACTCACTGCAATGCATCCACAGTGGTGCCAGTGCACTCTCTGGACTCACTGCAGTGCATCCCCAGTGGAGCCAGTGCACTCTCCGGAATCACTGCAGTGCATCCCCAGTGGTGCCAGTGCACTCTCTGGACTCACTGCAATGCATCCCCGGTGGTGCCAGTGCACTCTCTGGACTCACTGCACTGCATCCCCAGTGGTGCCAGTGCACTCTCTGGACTCACTGCAGTGCATCCTCATTTGAGCCAGTGCAATCTCTGGACTCACGGCAGTGCATCCCCAGTGGTGCCAGTGCACTCTCTGGACTCACTGCAATGCATCCACAGTGGTGCCAGTGCACTCTCTGGACTCACTGCACTGCATCCCCAGTGGTGCCTGTGAAGTCTCTGGTCTCACTGCACTGCATCCCCAGTGGTGCCAGTGCACTCTCTGGACTCACTGCAGTGCATCCCCAGTGGTGCCAGTGCACTCTCTGGACTCACTGCACTGCATCCCCAGTGGTGCCAGTTCACTCTCTGGACTCACTGCAGTGCATACCCAGTGGTGCCAGTGGCTCTCTGGACTCATTGCACTGCATCACCAGTGGTGCCAGTGCACTCTCTGGACTCACTGCAGTGCATCCCCAGTGTTGCCAGTGCACTCTCTGGACTCACTGCAGTGCATCCCCAGTGGTGCCAGTGCACTCTCTGGACTCACTGCACTGCATCTCCAATGGTGCCACTGCACTCTCTGGACTCGCTGCACTGCATCCCCAGTGGTGCCAGTGCACTCTCTGGACTCACTGCACTGCATCCCCAGTGGTGCAACTGCACTCTCTGAAAACACCGGGGTGCAACCGCAGCGGTGCCAGTGCACTCTCTGCACTCACGGCAGTGCATCCCCAGTGGTGCCAGTGCACTCTCTGGACTCACTGCAGTGTATCCCCTGTGGTGCCAGTGCACTCTGTGGAGTCAGTGCACTGCATCCCAGTGGTGCCAGTGCACTCTCTGGACTCACTGCAGTGCATCCCCAGTGGTGCCAGTGCACTCTCTGGACTCACTGCACTGCATCCCAGTGGTGCCAGTGCACTCTCTGGACTCACTGCAGTGCATCCCCAGTGGTGCCAGTGCACTCTCTGGACTCACTGCACTGCATCCCCAGTGGTGACAGTGCACTCTCTGGACTCACTGCACTGCATCCCCAGTGGTGCCACTGCACTCTCTGGACTCACTGCAGTGCATCCCCAGTGGTGCCAGTGCACTCTCTGGACTCACTGCAGTGCACCCCCAAAGGTGCCAGTGCATTCTCTTTACTCACTGCAGTGCATCCCCACTGGTGCCAGTGCACTCTCTGGTCTCACTGCACTGCATCCCCAGTGGTGCCAGTGCACTCTCTGGACTCACTGCAGTCCATCCCCAGTGGTGCCAGTGCACTCTCTGGACTCACTGCACTGCATCCCCAGTGGTGCCAGTGCACTCTCTGGACTCACTGCAGTGCATCCCCAGTGGTGCCAGTGCAATCTCTGGACTCACGGCAGTGCATCCCCAGTGGTGCCAGTGCACTCTCTGGACTCACTGCACTGCATCCCCAGTGGTGCCAGTGCACTCTCTGGACTTGCCGGGGTGCATCCCCAGTGGTGCCAGTGCACTCTCTGGACTCAGTACCGTGCATCCCCAGTGGTGCCAGTGCACTGTCTGGACTCACTGCATTCCCAGTGGTGCCAGGGCACTCTCTGGACTCACTGCAGTGCATCCCCAGTGGTGCCTGTGAAGTCTCTGTACTCACTGCAGTGCATCCCCAATGGTGCCAGTGCACTCTTTGGACTCACTGCACTGCATCCCCAGTGGTGCCACTGTACTCTCTGGACTCACTGCACTGCATCCCCATTGGTGCCAGTGCCCTCTGTGGACTCACTGCACTACATCCCCAGTGGTGCCAGTGAACTCTCTGGACTCACTGCACTGCATCCCCAGTGGTGCCAGTGCACTCTCTGGACTCAGTGCAGTGCATCCCCAGTGGTGCTAGTGCACTCTCTGGACTCACTGCACTGCATCCCCTTGGGTGCCAAGGCACTCTCTGGACTCACTGCACTGCGTTGCCATTGGTGCCAGTGCACTCTCTGGACTCATTGCAGTGCATCCCCAGTGGTGCCAATGCACTCTCTGGACTCACGGCACTGCATCCCCAGTGGTGACAGTGCACTCTCTGGACTCACTGCACTGCATCCCCAGTGGTGCCAGTGCACTCTCTGGACTTGCCGGGGTGCATCCCCAGTGGTGCCAGTGCAGTCTCTGTGTTAGTGTTGGGGAGAATCGAATGGATGTTTTACTAATGTCTCTTAGGTAATGGGACCTACAGTATAATTAAGCATTGCCAAATGTACTTACATTATCAATTAATCTATGTATACTGGATACTTAGGGAGTACATTGAACAATCAAAAGAGTCATTGAAGGGGAACCTTGGGAGGGAACAGGTACAACCTGACCTTGGATAAGGGCCTGGAAATGATGAAATGAGTTGAAGCAGAACCAAGAAGCGGAGGGAGCATGCGTCGAGTAAGAAAGGTGAAAAGTTTAGCGGAGAGGAAGACTCCTTACTTCATCTGGACGACCACCTGGACGACCACCAGAGTGTGCCACGCATGTGCAAAGGGGAGGGGAGCTAATTAGAATGAAAAGCGAGGCTGCTGTTGCAACCTGTAATGAATATGTATACCTGACGCAATATTGTATGTATAAATAACGGCTGGGAAGTAACGGGACTTGAAGCCAGATTTGGGCACCTGCCCCGGCTTCCAGCGCTGAATAAAGCACCTTCATATAATCACTTGGTGATTCTGTGGTTGCTAGGCTAACATCTGGACTCACTGCAGTGCATCCCCAGTGGTGCCAGTGCACTCTCTGGAGTCACTGCAGTGCATCCCCAGTGGTGCCAGTGCACTCTCTGGACTCACTGCAGTGCATCCCAGTGGTGCCACTGCACTCCCTGGACTCAGTGCAGTGCATCCCCAGTGGTGCCAGTACACTCTCTGGACTCACTGCACTGCATCCCCAGTGGTGCCAGTGCACTCTCTGGACTTGCCGGGGTGCATCGCCAGTGGTGCCAGTTCCCTCTCTGGACTCACTGCACTGCATCCCCAATGCTGACAGTGCACTCTCTAGACTCACTGCAGTGCATCTCCAGTGGTGCCAGTGTACTCTCTGGACTGACTGCAGTGCATCCCCAATCGTACCAGTGCCCTCTCTGGACTCACTGCACTGCATCCCCAGTGGTGCCACTGCAACCTCTGGTCTCACTGCAGTGCATCCCCAGTGCTGCCAGTGCACTCTCTGGACTCACTGCACTGCATCCCCAGTGCTGCCAGTGCACTATCTGGACTCATTGCAGTGCATTCCCAGTGGTGCCAGTGCACTCTCTGGACTCACTGCAGTGCATCCCCAGTGGTGCCAGTGCACTCTCTGGACTCACTGCAGTGCATCCCCTGTGGTGCCATTGCACTCTCAGGACTCACTGCACTGCATCCCCAGTGGTGCCAGTGCACTCTCTGGTCTCACTGCAGTGCATCCCCAGTGGTGCCAGTGGCTCTCTGGACTCATTGCACTGCATCACCAGTGGTGCCAGTGTACTCTCTGGACTCACTGCAGTGCATCACCAGTGGTGCCAGTGTACTCTCTGGACTCACTGCACTGCATCCCCAGTGGTGCAAGTGCACTCTCTGGACTCACTGCACTGCAAGCCCAGTGGTGCCAGTGCACTCTCTGGACTCACTGCACTGCATCCCCAGTGGTGCCAGTGCACTCTCTGGACTCACTGCAGTGCATCCCCAGTGGTACCAGTGCACTCTCTGGACTCACTGCACTGCATCCCCATTGGTGCCAGTGCACTCTCTGGACTCACTGCAGTGCATCCCCAGTGGTGCCAGTGCACTCTCTGGACTCACTGCACTGCATACCCAGTGGTGCCAGTGCACTCTCTGGACTTGCCGGGGTGCATCCCCAGTGGTGCCAGTGCACTCTCTGGACTCACTGCACTACATCCCCAATGGTGCCAGTTCACTCTCTGGACTCACTGAACTGAATCCCCAGTAGTGCCAGTGTACTCTCTGGACTCACGGTACTGCATCCCCATTGGTGCCTGTGAAATCTCTGGATTCACTGCAGTGCATCCCCAGTGGTGCCAGTGCAATCTCAGGACTCACAGCAGTGCAGCTCCAGTTGGTGCCAGTGCACTCTCTGCACTCACTGCACTGCATCCCCAGTGGTGCCAGTGCACTCTCTGGACTCACTGCACTGCATCCCCAGAGGTGCCAGTGCACTCTCTGGACTCACTGCAGTGCATCCCCTGTGGTGCCATTGCACTCTCAGGACTCACTGCACTGCATCCCCAGTGGTGCCAGTGCACTCTCTGGTCTCACTGCAGTGCATCCCCAGTGGTGCCAGTGGCTCTCTGGACTCACTGCAGTGCATCCACAGTGGTGCCAGTGTACTTTCTTAACTCACTGCACGCCATCGCCAGTGGTGCCAGTGCATTCTCTGGACTCACTACACTGCAACACCAGTGGTGCCAGTGCACTCTCTGGACTCACTGCACTGCATCCCCAGTGGTGCCAGTGCACTCTCTTTACTCATTGCAGTGCATCCCCAGTGGTGCCAGTGCACTCTCTGGACTCACTGCACTGCATCCCCAGTGGTGCCAGTGCACTCTCTGGACTCACTGCAGTGCATCCCCAGTGGTGCCAGTGCAATCTCTGGACTCACGGCAGTGCATCCCCAGTGGTGCCAGTGCACTCTCTGGACTCACTGCACTGCATCCCCAGTGGTGCCAGTGCACTCTCTGGACTCACGGCAGTGCATCCCCAGTGGTGCCAGTGCACTCTCTGGACTCACTGCACTGCATCCCCAGTGGTGCCAGTGCACTCTCTGGACTCACTGCACTGCATCCCCAGTGGTGCTAGTGCACCCTCTGGAGTCACCGGGGTGCATCCCCAGAGGTGCCAGTGCACTCTCTGGACTCACTGCACTACATCCCCAGTGGTGCCAGTTCACTCTCTGGACTCACGGAACTGAATACCCAGTGGTTCCAGTGCACTCTCTGGACTCACTATACTGCATCCCCAGTGGTGCCTGTGAAGTCTCTGGACTCACTGCAGTGCATCCCCAGTGGTGCCAGTGCAATCTCAGGACTCACAGCAGTGCAGCTCCAGTTGGTGCCAGTGCACTCTATGCACTCACTGCACTGAATCCCCAGTGGTGCCAGTGCACTCTCTGGACTCACTGCATTGCATCCCCAGTGGTGCCAGTGCACTCTCTGGACTCACTGCAGTGCATCCCCTGTGGTGCCATTGCACTCTCAGGACTCACTGCAGTGCATCCCCAGTGGTGCCAGTGCACTCTCTGGACTCACTGCACTGCATCCCCAGTGGTGCCTGTGAAGTCTCTGGTCTCACTGCACTGCATCCCCAAAGGTGTCAGTGCACTCTCTGGACTCACTGAACTGCATCCCAATTGCTGACAGTGCCCTCTCTGGACTCAGTGCACTGCATCCCCAGTGGTGCCAGTTCACTCTCTGGACTCACTGCAGTGCATCCCCAGTGGTGCCAGTGCACTCTCTGGACTCACTGCAGTGCATCCCCAGTGGTGCCAGTGCACTCTCTGGACTCACTGCACTTCATCTCCAATGGTGCCACTGCACTCTCTGGACTCGCTGCACTGCATCCCCAGTGGTGCCAGTGCACTCTCTGGACTCACTGCACTGCATCCCTAGTGGTGCAACTGCACTCTCTGAAAACACCGGGGTGCAAGCGCAGCGGTGCCAGTGCACTCTCTGCACTCACGGCAGTGCATCCACAGTGGTGCCAGTGCACTCTCTGGACTCACTGCAGTGTATCCCCTGTGGTGCCAGTGCACTCTGTGGAGTCAGTGCACTGCATCCCAGTGGTGCCAGTGCACTCTCTGGACTCACTGCAGTACATCCCCAGTGGTGCCAGTGCACTCTCTGGAGTCACTGCAGTGCATCCCCAGTGGTGCCAGTGCACTCTCTGGACTCACTGCAGTGCATCCCAGTGGTGCCACTGCACTCCCTGGACTCAGTGCAGTGCATCCCCAGTGGTGCCAGTGCACTCTCTGGACTCACTGCACTGCATCCCCAGTGGTGCCAGTGCACTCTCTGGACTTGCCGGGGTGCATCGCCAGTGGTGCCAGTTCCCTCTCTGGACTCACTGCACTGCATCCCCAATGCTGACAGTGCACTCTCTAGACTCACTGCAGTGCATCTCCAGTGGTGCCAGTGCACTCTCTGGACTGACTGCAGTGCATCCCCAATCGTAGCAGTGCCCTCTCTGGACTCACTGCACTGCATCCCCAGTGGTGCCACTGCAACCTCTGGTCTCACTGCAGTGCATCCCCAGTGCTGCCAGTGCACTCTCTGGACTCACTGCACTGCATCCCCAGTGCTGCCAGTGCACTATCTGGACTCATTGCAGTGCATTCCCAGTGGTGCCAGTGCACTCTCTGGACTCACTGCAGTGCATCCCCAGTGGTGCCAGTGCACTCTCTGGACTCACTGCAGTGCATCCCCTGTGGTGCCATTGCACTCTCAGGACTCACTGCACTGCATCCCCAGTGGTGCCAGTGCACTCTCTGGTCTCACTGCAGTGCATCCCCAGTGGTGCCAGTGGCTCTCTGGACTCATTGCACTGCATCACCAGTGGTGCCAGTGTACTCTCTGGACTCACTGCAGTTCATCACCAGTGGTGCCAGTGTACTCTCTGGACTCACTGCACTGCATCCCCAGTGGTGCAAGTGCACTCTCTGGACTCACTGCACTGCAAGCCCAGTGGTGCCAGTGCACTCTCTGGACTCACTGCACTGCATCCCCAGTGGTGCCAGTGCACTCTCTGGACTCACTGCACTGCATCCCCATTGGTGCCAGTGCACTCTCTGGACTCACTGCAGTGCATCCCCAGTGGTGCCAGTGCACTCTCTGGACTCACTGCACTGCATACCCAGTGGTGCCAGTGCACTCTCTGGACTTGCCGGGGTGCATCCCCAGTGGTGCCAGTGCACTCTCTGGACTCACGGCACTACATCCCCAATGGTGCCAGTTCACTCTCTGGACTCACTGAACTGAATCCCCAGTAGTGCCAGTGTACTCTCTGGACTCACGGTACTGCATCCCCATTGGTGCCTGTGAAATCTCTGGATTCACTGCAGTGCATCCCCAGTGGTGCCAGTGCAATCTCAGGACTCACAGCAGTGCAGCTCCAGTTGGTGCCAGTGCACTCTCTGCACTCACTGCACTGCATCCCCAGTGGTGCCAGTGCACTCTCTGGACTCACTGCACTGCATCCCCAGAGGTGCCAGTGCACTCTCTGGACTCACTGCAGTGCATCCCCTGTGGTGCCATTGCACTCTCAGGACTCACTGCACTGCATCCCCAGTGGTGCCAGTGCACTCTCTGGTCTCACTGCAGTGCATCCCCAGTGGTGCCAGTGGCTCTCTGGACTCAGTGCACTGCATCACCAGTGGTGCCAGTGCACTCTCTGGACTCACTGCAGTGCATCCACAGTGGTGCCAGTGTACTTTCTTAACTCACTGCACGCCATCGCCAGTGGTGCCAGTGCATTCTCTGGACTCAATACACTGCAACACCAGTGGTGCCAGTGCACTCTCTGGACTCACTGCACTGCATCCCCAGTGGTGCCAGTGCACTCTCTGGACTCACTGCAGTGCATCCCCAGTGGTGCCAGTGCACTCTCTGGACTCACTGCACTGCATCCCCAGTGGTGCCAGTGCACTCTCTGGACTCACTGCAGTCCATCCCCAGTGGTGCCAGTGCACTCTCTGGACTCACTGCACTGCATCCCCAGTGGTGCCAGTGCACTCTCTTTACTCACTGCAGTGCATCCCCAGTGGTGCCAGTGCACTCTCTGGACTCACTGCACTGCATCCCCAGTGGTGCCAGTGCACTCTCTGGACTCACTGCAGTGCATCCCCAGTGGTGCCAGTGCAATCTCTGGACTCACGGCAGTGCATCCCCAGTGGTGCCAGTGCACTCTCTGGACTCACTGCACTGCATCCCCAGTGGTGCCAGTGCACTCTCTGGACTCACGGCAGTGCATCCCCAGTGGTGCCAGTGCACTCTCTGGACTCACTGCACTGCATCCCCAGTGGTGCCAGTGCACTATCTGGACTCACTGCACTGCATCCCCAGTGGTGCTAGTGCACCCTCTGGAGTCACCGGGGTGCATCCCCAGAGGTGCCAGTGCACTCTCTGGACTCACTGCACTACATCCCCAGTGGTGCCAGTTCACTCTCTGGACTCACGGAACTGAATACCCAGTGGTTCCAGTGCACTCTCTGGACTCACTATACTGCATCCCCAGTGGTGCCTGTGAAGTCTCTGGACTCACTGCAGTGCATCCCCAGTGGTGCCAGTGCAATCTCAGGACTCACAGCAGTGCAGCTCCAGTTGGTGCCAGTGCACTCTCTGCACTCACTGCACTGCATCCCCAGTGGTGCCAGTGCACTCTCTGGACTCACTGCATTGCATCCCCAGTGGTGCCAGTGCACTCTCTGGACTCACTGCAGTGCATCCCCTGTGGTGCCATTGCACTCTCAGGACTCACTGCACTGCATCCCCAGTGGTGCCAGTGCACTCTCTGGACTCACTGCACTGCATCCCCAGTGGTGCCTGTGAAGTCTCTGGTCTCACTGCACTGCATCCCCAAAGGTGTCAGTGCACTCTCTGGACTCACTGAACTGCATCCCAATTGCTGACAGTGCCCTCTCTGGACTCAGTGCACTGCATCCCCAGTGGTGCCAGTTCACTCTCTGGACTCACTGCAGTGCATCCCCAGTGGTGCCAGTGCACTCTCTGGACTCACTGCAGTGCATCCCCAGTGGTGCCAGTGCACTCTCTGGACTCACTGCACTGCATCTCCAATGGTGCCACTGCACTCTCTGGACTCGCTGCACTGCATCCCCAGTGGTGCCAGTGCACTCTCTGGACTCACTGCACTGCATCCCTAGTGGTGCAACTGCACTCTCTGAAAACACCGGGGTGCAACCGCAGCGGTGCCAGTGCACTCTCTGCACTCACGGCAGTGCATCCCCAGTGGTGCCAGTGCACTCTCTGGACTCACTGCAGTGTATCCCCTGTGGTGCCAGTGCACTCTGTGGAGTCACTGCACTGCATCCCAGTGGTGCCAGTGCACTCTCTGGACTCACGGCAGTGCATCCCCAGTGGTGCCAGTGCACTCTCTGGACTCACTGCACTGCATCCCAGTGGTGCCAGTGCACTCTCTGGACTCACTGCAGTGCATCCCTCGTGGTGCCAGTGCACTCTCTGGACTCACTGCACTGCATCCCCAGTGGTGACAGTGCACTCTCTGGACTCACTGCACTGCATCCCCAGTGGTGCCACTGCACTCTCTGGACTCACTGCAGTGCATCCCCAGTGGTGCCAGTGCACTCTCTGGACTCACTGCAGTGCACCCCCAAAGGTGCCAGTGCATTCTCTTTACTCACTGCAGTGCATCCCCACTGGTGCCAGTGCACTCTCTGGTCTCACTGCACTGCATCCCCAGTGGTGCCAGTGCACTCTCTGGACTCACTGCAGTCCATCCCCAGTGGTGCCAGTGCACTCTCTGGACTCACTGCACTGCATCCCCAGTGGTGCCTTTGCACTCTCTTTACTCACTGCAGTGCATCCCCAGTGGTGCCAGTGCACTCTCTGGACTCACTGCACTGCATCCCCAGTGGTGCCAGTGCACTCTCTGGACTCACTGCAGTGCATCCCCAGTGGTGCCAGTGGCTCTCTGGACTCAGTGCACTGCATCACCAGTGGTGCCAGTGCACTCTCTGGACTCACTGCAGTGCATCCACAGTGGTGCCAGTGTACTTTCTTAACTCACTGCACGCCATCGCCAGTGGTGCCAGTGCATTCTCTGGACTCACTACACTGCAACACCAGTGGTGCCAGTGCACTCTCTGGACTCACTGCACTGCATCCCCAGTGGTGCCAGTGCACTCTCTGGACTCACTGCAGTGCATCCCCAGTGGTGCCAGTGCACTCTCTGGACTCACTGCACTGCATCCCCAGTGGTGCCAGTGCACTCTCTGGACTCACTGCAGTCCATCCCCAGTGGTGCCAGTGCACTCTCTGGACTCACTGCACTGCATCCCCAGTGGTGCCAGTGCACTCTCTTTACTCACTGCAGTGCATCCCCAGTGGTGCCAGTGCACTCTCTGGACTCACTGCACTGCATCCCCAGTGATGCCAGTGCACTCTCTGGACTCACTGCAGTGCATCCCCAGTGGTGCCAGTGCAATCTCTGGACTCACGGCAGTGCATCCCCAGTTGTTCCAGTGCACTCTCTGGACTCACTGCACTGCATCCCCAGTGGTGCCAGTGCACTCTCTGGACTCACGGCAGTGCATCCCCAGTGGTGCCAGTGCACTCTCTGGACTCACTGCACTGCATCCCCAGTGGTGCCAGTGCACTATCTGGACTCACTGCACTGCATCCCCAGTGGTGCTAGTGCACCCTCTGGAGTCACCGGGGTGCATCCCCAGAGGTGCCAGTGCACTCTCTGGACTCACTGCACTACATCCCCAGTGGTGCCAGTTCACTCTCTGGACTCACGGAACTGAATACCCAGTGGTTCCAGTGCACTCTCTGGACTCACTATACTGCATCCCCAGTGGTGCCTGTGAAGTCTCTGGACTCAGTGCAGTGCATCCCCAGTGGTGCCAGTGCAATCTCAGGACTCACAGCAGTGCAGCTCCAGTTGGTGCCAGTGCACTCTCTGCACTCACTGCACTGCATCCCCAGTGGTGCCAGTACACTCTCTGGACTCACTGCATTGCATCCCCAGTGGTGCCAGTGCACTCTCTGGACTCACTGCAGTGCATCCCCTGTGGTGCCATTGCACTCTCAGGACTCACTGCACTGCATCCCCAGTGGTGCCAGTGCACTCTCTGGACTCACTGCACTGCATCCCCAGTGGTGCCTGTGAAGTCTCTGGTCTCACTGCACTGCATCCCCAAAGGTGTCAGTGCACTCTCTGGACTCACTGAACTGCATCCCAATTGCTGACAGTGCCCTCTCTGGACTCAGTGCACTGCATCCCCAGTGGTGCCAGTTCACTCTCTGGACTCACTGCAGTGCATCCCCAGTGGTGCCAGTGCACTCTCTGGACTCACTGCAGTGCATCCCCAGTGGTGCCAGTGCACTCTCTGGACTCACTGCACTGCATCTCCAATGGTGCCACTGCACTCTCTGGACTCGCTGCACTGCATCCCCAGTGGTGCCAGTGCACTCTCTGGACTCACTGCACTGCATCCCTAGTGGTGCAACTGCACTCTCTGAAAACACCGGGGTGCAACCGCAGCGGTGCCAGTGCACTCTCTGCACTCACGGCAGTGCATCCCCAGTGGTGCCAGTGCACTCTCTGGACTCACTGCAGTGTATCCCCTGTGGTGCCAGTGCACTCTGTGGAGTCAGTGCACTGCATCCCAGTGGTGCCAGTGCACTCTCTGTACTCACTGCAGTGCATCCCCAGTGGTGCCAGTGCACTCTCTGGACTCACTGCACTGCATCCCAGTGGTGCCAGTGCACTCTCTGGACTCACTGCAGTGCATCCCTCGTGGTGCCAGTGCACTCTCTGGACTCACTGCACTGCATCCCCAGTGGTGACAGTGCACTCTCTGGACTCACTGCACTGCATCCCCAGTGGTGCCACTGCACTCTCTGGACTCACTGCAGTGCATCCCCAGTGGTGCCAGTGCACTCTCTGGACTCACTGCAGTGCACCCCCAAAGGTGCCAGTGCATTCTCTTTACTCACTGCAGTGCATCCCCACTGGTGCCAGTGCACTCTCTGGTCTCACTGCACTGCATCCCCAGTGGTGCCAGTGCACTCTCTGGACTCACTGCAGTCCATCCCCAGTGGTGCCAGTGCACTCTCTGGACTCACTGCACTGCATCCCCAGTGGTGCCTTTGCACTCTCTTTACTCACTGCAGTGCATCCCCAGTGGTGCCAGTGCACTCTCTGGACTCACTGCACTGCATCCCCAGTGGTGCCAGTGCACTCTCTGGACTCACTGCAGTGCATCCCCAGTGGTGCCAGTGCAATCTCTGGACTCACGGCAGTGCATCCCCAGTGGTGCCAGTGCACTCTCTGGACTCACTGCACTGCATCCCCAGTGGTGCCAGTGCACTCTCTGGACTTGCCGGGGTGCATCCCCAGTGGTGCCAGTGCACTCTCTGTTCTCACTACCGTGCATCCCCAGTGGTGGCAGTGCACTGTCTGGACTCACTGCATTCCCAGTGGTGCCAGGGCACTCTCTGGACTCACTGCAGTGCATCCCCAGTGGTGCCTGTGAAGTCTCTGGACTCACTGCAGTGCATCCCCAATGGTGCCAGTGCACTCTTTGGACTCACTGCACTGCATCCCCAGTGGTGCCACTGTACTCTCTGGACTCACTGCACTGCATCCCCAGTGGTGCCAGTGCCCTCTGTGGACTCACTGCACTACATCCCCAGTGGTGCCAGTCAACTCTCTGGACTCACTGCACTGCATCCCCAGTGGTGCCAGTGCACTCTCTGGACTCACTGCAGTGCATCCCCAGTGGTGCTAGTGCACTCTCTGGACTCACTGCACTGCATCCCCTTGGGTGCCAAGGCACTCTCTGGACTCACTGCACTGCGTTGCCATTGGTGCCAGTGCACTCTCTGGACTCATTGCAGTGCATCCCCAGTGGTGCCAATGCACTCTCTGGACTCACGGCACTGCATCCCCAGTGGTGACAGTGCACTCTCTGGACTCACTGCACTGCATCCCCAGTGGTGCCAGTGCAGTCTCTGTGTTAGTGTTGGGGAGAATCGAATGGATGTTTTACTAATGTCTCTTAGGTAATGGGACCTACAGTATAATTAAGCATTGCCAAATGTACTTACATTATCAATTAATCTATGTATACTGGATACTTAGGGAGTACATTGAACAATCAAAAGAGTCATTGAAGGGGAACCTTGGGAGGGAACAGGTACAACCTGACCTTGGATAAGGGCCTGGAAATGATGAAATGAGTTGAAGCAGAACCAAGAAGCGGAGGGAGCATGCGTCGAGTAAGAAAGGTGAAAAGTTTAGCGGAGAGGAAGACTCCTTACTTCATCTGGACGACCACCTGGACGACCACCAGAGTGTGCCACGCATGTGCAAAGGGGAGGGGAGCTAATTAGAATGAAAAGCGAGGCTGCTGTTGCAACCTGTAATGAATATGTATACCTGACGCAATATTGTATGTATAAATAACGGCTGGGAAGTAACGGGACTTGAAGCCAGATTTGGGCACCTGCCCCGGCTTCCAGCGCTGAATAAAGCACCTTCATATAATCACTTGGTGATTCTGTGGTTGCTAGGCTAACATCTGGACTCACTGCAGTGCATCCCCAGTGGTGCCAGTGCACTCTCTGGAGTCACTGCAGTGCATCCCCAGTGGTGCCAGTGCACTCTCTGGACTCACTGCAGTGCATCCCAGTGGTGCCACTGCACTCCCTGGACTCAGTGCAGTGCATCCCCAGTGGTGCCAGTGCACTCTCTGGACTCACTGCACTGCATCCCCAGTGGTGCCAGTGCACTCTCTGGACTTGCCGGGGTGCATCGCCATTGGTGCCAGTTCCCTCTCTGGACTCACTGCACTGCATCCCCAATGCTGACAATGCACTCTCTAGACTCACTGCAGTGCATCTCCAGTGGTGCCAGGGCACTCTCTGGACTGACTGCAGTGCATCCCCAATCGTACCAGTGCACTCTCTGGACTCACTGCACTGCATCCCCAGTGGTGCCACTGCAACCTCTGGTCTCACTGCAGTGCATCCCCAGTGGTGCCAGTGCACTCTCTGGACTCACGGCAGTGCATCCCCAGTGGTGCCAGTGCACTCTCTGGACTCACTGCACTGCATCCCCAGTGGTGCCAGTGCACTCTCTGGACTCACTGCACTGCATCCCCAGTGGTGCCAGTGCACTCTCTGGAGTCACCGGGGTGCATCCCCAGAGGTGCCAGTGCACTCTCTGGACTCACTGCACTACATCCCCAGTGGTGCCAGTTCACTCTCTGGACTCACGGAACTGAATACCCAGTGGTTCCAGTGCACTCTCTGGACTCACTATACTGCATCCCCAGTGGTGCCTGTGAAGTCTCTGGACTCACTGCAGTGCATCCCCAGTGGTGCCAGTGCAATCTCAGGACTCACAGCAGTGCAGCTCCAGTTGGTGTCAGTGCACTCTCTGGACTCACTGCACTGCATCCCCAGTGGTGCCAGTGCACTCTCTGGACTCACTGCATTGCATCCCCAGTGGTGCCAGTGCACTCTCTGGACTCATTGCAGTGCATCCCCTGTGGTGCCATTGCACTCTCAGGACTCACTGCAGTGCATCCCCAGTGGTGCCAGTGCACTCTCTGGACTCACTGCACTGCATCCCCAGTGGTGCCTGTGAAGTCTCTGGTCTCACTGCACTGCATCCCCAGTGGTGTCAGTGCACTCTCTGGACTCACTGAACTGCATCCCAATTGCTGACAGTGCCCTCTCTGGACTCAGTGCACTGCATCCCCAGTGGTGCCAGTTCACTCTCTGGACTCACTGCAGTGCATCCCCAGTGGTGCCAGTGGCTCTCTGGTCTCATTGCACTGCATCACCAGTGGTGCCAGTGCACTCTCTGGACTCACTGCAGTGCATCCCCAGTGGTGCCAGTGCACTCTCTGGACTCACTGCACTGCATCCCCAGTGGTGCCACTGCACTCTCTGGACTCACTGCACTGCATCCCCAGTGGTGCCAGTGCACTCTCTGGACTCACTGCACTGCATCCCCAGTGGTGCCACTGCACTCTCTGAAAACACCGGGGTGCAACCGCAGCGGTGCCGGTGCACTCTCTGCACTCACGGCAGTGCATCCCCAGTGGTGCCAGTGCACTCTCTGGACTCACTGCAGTGTATCACCTGTGGTGCCAGTGCACTCTGTGGAGTCAGTGCACTGCATCCCAGTGGTGCCAGTGCACTCTCTGGACTCACTGCAGTGCATCCGAAGTGGTGCCAGTGCACTCTCTGGACTCACTGCACTGCATCCCAGTGGTGCCAGTGCACTCTCTGGACTCACTGCAGTGCATCCCCAGTGGTGTCAGTGCACTCTCTGGACTCACTGCACTGCATCCCCAGTGGTGCCACTGCACTCTCTGGACTCACTGCACTGCATCCCCAGTGGTGCCAGTGCACTCTCTGGACTCACTGCACTGCATCCCTAGTGGTGCCAGTGCACTCTCTGGACTCACTGCAGTGCACCCCCAAAGGTGCCAATGCATTCTCTTTACTCACTGCAGTGCATCCCCACTGGTGCCAGTGCACTCTCTGGTCTCACTGCACTGCATTCCCAGTGGTGCCAGTGCACTCTCTGGACTCACTGCAGTCCATCCCCAGTGGTGCCAGTGCACTCTCTGGACTCACTGCACTGCATCCCCAGTGGTGCCAGTGCACTCTCTTTACTCACTGCAGTGCATCCCCAGTGGTGCCAGTGCACTCTCTGGACTCACTGCACTGCATCCCCAGTGGTGCCAGTGCACTCTCTGGACTCACTGCACTGCATCCCCAGTGGTGCCAGTGCACTCTCTTTACTCACTGCAGTGCATCCCCAGTGGTGCCAGTGCACTCTCTGGACTCACTGCACTGCATCCCCAGTGGTGCCAGTGCACTCTCTGGACTCACTGCAGTGCATCCCCAGTGGTGCCAGTGCACTCTCTGGACTCACGGCAGTGCATCCCCAGTGGTGCCAGTGCACTCTCTGGACTCACTGCACTGCATCCCCAGTGGTGCCAGTGCACTCTCTGGACTCACTGCACTGCATCCCCAGTGGTGCCAGTGCACTCTCTGGACTTGCCGGGCTGCATCGCCAGTGGTGCCAGTTCCCTCTCTGGACTCACTGCACTGCATCCCCAATGCTGACAGTGCACTCTCTAGACTCACTGCAGTGCATCTCCAGTGGTGCCAGTGCACTCTCTGGACTGACTGCAGTGCATCCCCAATCGTACCAGTGCCCTCTCTGGACTCACTGCACTGCATCCCCAGTGGTGCCACTGCAACCTCTGGTCTCACTGCAGTGCATCCCCAGTGCTGCCAGTGCACTCTGTGGACTCACTGCACTGCATCACCAGTGCTGCCAGTGCACTATCTGGACTCATTGCAGTGCATTCCCAGTGGTGCCAGTGCACTCTCTGGACTCACTGCAGTGCATCCCCAGTGGTGCCAGTGCACTCTCTGGACTCACTGCAGTGCATCCCCAGTGGTGCCAGTGCACTCTCTGGACTCACTGCACTGCATTCCCAATCGTACCAGTGCACTCTCTGGACTCACGGCACTGCATCCCCAGTGGTGCCACTGCAACCTCTGGTCTCACTGCAGTGCATCCCCAGTGGTGCCAGTGCACTCTCTGCACTCACGGCAGTGCATCCCCAGTGGTGCCAGTGCACTCTCTGGACTCACTGCACTGCATCCCCAGTGGTGCCAGTGCACTCTCTGGACTCACTGCACTGCATCCCCAGTGGTGCCAGTGCACTCTCTGGAGTCACCGGGGTGCTTCCCAGAGGTGCCAGTGCACTCTCTGGACTCACTGCACTACATCCCCAGTGGTGCCAGTTCACTCTCTGGACTCACGGAACTGAATACCCAGAGGTTCCAGTGCACTCTCTGGACTCACTATACTGCATCCCCAGTGGTGCCTGTGAAGTCTCTGGACTCACTGCAGTGCATCCCCAGTGGTGCCAGTGCACTCTCTGGACTCACTGCATTGCATCCCCAGTGGTGCCAGTGCACTCTCTGGACTCACTGCAGTGCATCCCCTGTGGTGCCATTGCACTCTCAGGACTCACTGCAGTGCATCCCCAGTGGTGCCAGTGCACTCTCTGGACTCACTGCACTGCATCCCCAGTGGTGCCTGTGAAGTCTCTGGTCTCACTGCACTGCATCCCCAGTGGTGTCAGTGCACTCTCTGGACTCACTGAACTGCATCCCAATTGCTGACAGTGCCCTCTCTGGACTCAGTGCACTGCATCCCCAGTGGTGCCAGTTCACTCTCTGGACTCACTGCAGTGCATCCCCAGTGGTGCCAGTGGCTCTCTGGACTCATTGCACTGCATCACCAGTGGTGCCAGTGCACTCTCTGGACTCACTGCAGTGCATCCCCAGTGGTGCCAGTGCACTCTCTGGACTCACTGCACTGCATCCCCAGTGGTGCCAGTGCACTCTCTGGACTCACTGCACTGCATCTCCAATGGTGCCACTGCACTCTCTGGACTCACTGCACTGCATCACCAGTGGTGCCAGTGCACTCTCTGGACTCACTGCACTGCATCCCCAGTGGTGCCACTGCACTCTCTGAAAACACCGGGGTGCAACCGCAGCGGTGCCGGTGCACTCTCTGCACTCACGGCAGTGCATCCCCAGTGGTGCCAGTGCACTCTCTGGACTCACTGCAGTGTATCCCCTGTGGTGCCAGTGCACTCTGTGGAGTCAGTGCACTGCATCCCAGTGGTGCCAGTGCACTCTCTGGACTCACTGCAGTGCATCCCCAGTGGTGCCAGTGCACTCTCTGGACTCACTGCACTGCATCCCAGTGGTGCCAGTGCACTCTCTGGACTCACTGCAGTGCATCCCCAGTGGTGTCAGTGCACTCTCTGGACTCACTGCACTGCATCCCCAGTGGTGCCACTGCACTCTCTGGACTCACTGCACTGCATCCCCAGTGGTGCCAGTGCACTCTCTGGACTCACTGCAGTGCATCCCCAGTGGTGCCAGTGCACTCTCTGGACACACTGCAGTGCACCCCCAAAGGTGCCAGTGCATTCTCTTTACTCACTGCAGTGCATCCCCACTGGTGCCAGTGCACTCTCTGGTCTCACTGCACTGCATCCCCAGTGGTGCCAGTGCACTCTCTGGACTCACTGCAGTCCATCCCCAGTGGTGCCAGTGCACTCTCTGGACTCACTGCACTGCATCCCCAGTGGTGCCAGTGCACTCTCTTTACTCACTGCAGTGCATCCCCAGTGGTGCCAGTGCACTCTCTGGACTCACTGCACTGCATCCCCAGTGGTGCCAGTGCACTCTCTGGACTCACTGCAGTGCATCCCCAGTGGTGCCAGTGCAATCTCTGGACTCACGGCAGTGCATCCCCAGTGGTGCCAGTGCACTCTCTGGACTCACTGCACTGCATCCCCAGTGGTGCCAGTGCACTCTCTGGACTCACGGCAGTGCATCTCCAGTGGTGCCAGTGCACTCTCTGGACTCACGGCACTGCATCCCCAGTGGTGCCAGTGCACTCTCTGGACTCACTGCACTGCATCCCCACTGGTGCTAGTGCACCCTCTGGAGTCACCGGGGTGCATCCCCAGAGGTGCCAGTGCACTCTCTGGACTCACTGCACTACATCCCCAGTGGTGCCAGTTCACTCTCTGGACTCACGGAACTGAATACCCAGTGGTTCCAGTGCACTCTCTGGACTCACTATACTGCATCCCCAGTGGTGCCTGTGAAGTCTCTGGACTCACTGCAGTGCATCCCCAGTGGTGCCAGTGCAATCTCAGGACTCACAGCAGTGCAGCTCCAGTTGGTGCCAGTGCACTCTCTGCACTCACTGCACTGCATCACCAGTGGTGCCAGTGCACTCTCTGGACTCACTGCATTGCATCCCCAGTGGTGCCAGTGCACTCTCTGGACTCACTGCAGTGCATCCCCTGTGGTGCCATTGCACTCTCAGGACTCACTGCACTGCATCCCCAGTGGTGCCAGTGCACTCTCTGGTCTCACTGCACTGCATCCCCAGTGGTGTCAGTGCACTCTCTGGACTCACTGAACTGCATCCCAATTGCTGACAGTGCCCTCTCTGGACTCAGTGCACTGCATCCCCAGTGGTGCCAGTTCACTCTCTGGACTCACTGCAGTGCATCCCCAGTGGTGCCAGTGGCTCTCTGGACTCATTGCACTGCATCACCAGTGGTGCCAGTGCACTCTCTGGACTCACTGCAGTGCATCCCCAGTGGTGCCAGTGCACTCTCTGGACTCACTGCAGTGCATCCCCAGTGGTGCCAGTGCACTCTCTGGACTCACTGCACTGCATCTCCAATGGTGCCACTGCACTCTCTGGACTCGCTGCACTGCATCCCCAGTGGTGCTAGTGCACTCTCTGGACTCACTGCACTGCATCCCTAGTGGTGCAACTGCACTCTCTGAAAACACCGGGGTGCAACCGCAGCGGTGCCAGTGCACTCTCTGCACTCACGGCAGTGCATCCCCAGTGGTGCCAGTGCACTCTCTGGACTCACTGCAGTGTATCCCCTGTGGTGCCAGTGCACTCTGTGGAGTCAGTGCACTGCATCCCAGTGGTGCCAGTGCACTCTCTGGACTCACTGCAGTGCATCCCCAGTGGTGCCAGTGCACTCTCTGGACTCACTGCACTGCATCCCAGTGGTGCCAGTGCACTCTCTGGACTCACTGCAGTGCATCCCCAGTGGTGCCAGTGCACTCTCTGGACTCACTGCACTGCATCCCCAGTGGTGACAGTGCACTCTCTGGACTCACTGCACTGCATCCCCAGTGGTGCCACTGCACTCTCTGGACTCACTGCAGTGCATCCCCAGTGGTGCCAGTGCACTCTCTGGACTCACTGCAGTGCACCCCCAAAGGTGCCAGTGCATTCTCTTTACTCACTGCAGTGCATCCCCACTGGTGCCAGTGCACTCTCTGGTCTCACTGCACTGCATCCCCAGTGGTGCCAGTGCACTCTCTGGACTCACTGCATTCCATCCCCAGTGGTGCCAGTGCACTCTCTGGACTCACTGCACTGCATCCCCAGTGGTGCCTTTGCACTCTCTTTACTCACTGCAGTGCATCCCCAGTGGTGCCAGTGCACTCTCTGGACTCACTGCACTGCATCCCCAGTGGTGCCAGTGCACTCTCTGGACTCACTGCAGTGCATCCCCAGTGGTGCCAGTGCAATCTCTGGACTCACGGCAGTGCATCCCCAGTGGTGCCAGTGCACTCTCTGGACTCACTGCACTGCATCCCCAGTGGTGCCAGTGCACTCTCTGGACTTGCCGGGGTGCATCCCCAGTGGTGCCAGTGCACTCTCTGGACTCACTACCATGCATCCCCAGTGGTGCCAGTGCACTGTCTGGACTCACTGCATTCCCAGTGGTGCCAGGGCACTCTCTGGACTCACTGCAGTGCATCCCCAGTGGTGCCTGTGAAGTCTCTGGACTCACTGCAGTGCATCCCCAATGGTGCCAGTGCACTCTTTGGACTCACTGCACTGCATCCCCATTGGTGCCAGTGCCCTCTGTGGACTCACTGCACTACATCCCCAGTGGTGCCAGTCAACTCTCTGGACTCACTGCACTGCATCCCCAGTGGTGCCAGTGCACTCTCTGGACTCACTGCAGTGCATCCCCAGTGGTGCTAGTGCACTCTCTGGACTCACTGCACTGCATCCCCTTGGGTGCCAAGGCACTCTCTGGACTCACTGCACTGCGTTGCCATTGGTGCCAGTGCACTCTCTGGACTCATTGCAGTGCATCCCCAGTGGTGCCAATGCACTCTCTGGACTCACGGCACTGCATCCCCAGTGGTGACAGTGCACTCTCTGGACTCACTGCACTGCATCCCCAGTGGTGCCAGTGCAGTCTCTGTGTTAGTGTTGGGGAGAATCGAATGGATGTTTTACTAATGTCTCTTAGGTAATGGGACCTACAGTATAATTAAGCATTGCCAAATGTACTTACATTATCAATTAATCTATGTATACTGGATACTTAGGGAGTACATTGAACAATCAAAAGAGTCATTGAAGGGGAACCTTGGGAGGGAACAGGTACAACCTGACCTTGGATAAGGGCCTGGAAATGATGAAATGAGTTGAAGCAGAACCAAGAAGCGGAGGGAGCATGCGTCGAGTAAGAAAGGTGAAAAGTTTAGCGGAGAGGAAGACTCCTTACTTCATCTGGACGACCACCTGGACGACCACCAGAGTGTGCCACGCATGTGCAAAGGGGAGGGGAGCTAATTAGAATGAAAAGCGAGGCTGCTGTTGCAACCTGTAATGAATATGTATACCTGACGCAATATTGTATGTATAAATAACGGCTGGGAAGTAACGGGACTTGAAGCCAGATTTGGGCACCTGCCCCGGCTTCCAGCGCTGAATAAAGCACCTTCATATAATCACTTGGTGATTCTGTGGTTGCTAGGCTAACATCTGGACTCACTGCAGTGCATCCCCAGTGGTGCCAGTGCACTCTCTGGAGTCACTGCAGTGCATCCCAGTGGTGCCACTGCACTCCCTGGACTCAGTGCAGTGCATCCCCAGTGGTGCCAGTGCACTCTCTGGACTCACTGCACTGCATCCCCAGTGGTGCCAGTGCACTCTCTGGACTTGCCGGGGTGCATCGCCAGTGGTGCCAGTTCCCTCTCTGGACTCACTGCACTGCATCCCCAATGCTGACAGTGCACTCTCTAGACTCACTGCCGTGCATCTCCAGTGGTGCCAGTGCACTCTCTGGACTCACTGCAGTGCATCCCCAATCGTACCAGTGCCCTCTCTGGACTCACTGCACTGCATCCCCAGTGGTGCCACTGCAACCTCTGGTCTCACTGCAGTGCATCCCCAGTGCTGCCAGTGCACTCTCTGGACTCACTGCACTGCATCCCCAGTGCTGCCAGTGCACTCTCTGGACTCATTGCAGTGCATTCCCAGTGGTGCCAGTGCACTCTCTGGACTCACTGCAGTGCATCCCCAGTCGTGCCAGTGCACTCTCTGGACTCACTGCAGTGCATCCCCTGTGGTGCCATTCAACTCTCAGGACTCACTGCACTGCATCCCCAGTGGTGCCAGTGCACTCTCTGGTCTCACTGCAGTGCATCCCCAGTGGTGCCAGTGGCTCTCTGGACTCATTGCACTGCATCACCAGTGGTGCCAGTGCACTCTCTGGACTCACTGCACTGCAACCCCAGTGGTGCCAGTGCACTCTCTGGACTCACTGCACTGCATCCCCAGTGGTGCCAGTGCACTCTCTGGACTCACTGCAGTGCATCCCCAGTGGTACCAGTGCACTCTCTGGACTCACTGCACTGCATCCCCATTGGTGCCAGTGCACTCTCTGGACTCACTGCAGTGCATCCCCAGTGGTGCCAGTGCACTCTCTGGACTCACTGCACTGCATCCCCAGTGGTGCCAGTTCACTCTCTGGACTCACTGAACTGAATCCCCAGTAGTGCCAGTGTACTCTCTGGACTCACGGTACTGCATCCCCATTGGTGCCTGTGAAATCTCTGGATTCACTGCAGTGCATCCCCAGTGGTGCCAGTGCAATCTCAGGACTCACAGCAGTGCAGCTCCAGTTGGTGCCAGTGCACTCTCTGCACACACTGCACTGCATCACCAGTGGTGCCAGTGCACTCTCTGGACTCACTGCACTGCATCCCCAGAGGTGCCAGTGCACTCTCTGGACTCACTGCAGTGCATCCCCAGTGGTGCCAGTGCACTCTCTGGTCTCACTGCAGTGCATCCCCAGTGGTGCCGGTGGCTCTCTGGACTCAGTGCACTGCATCACCAGTGGTGCCAGTGCACTCTCTGGACTCACTGCAGTGCATCCACAGTGGTGCCAGTGTACTCTCTTAACTCACTGCACTGCATCACCAGTGGTGCCAGTGCATTCTCTGGACTCACTGCACTGCAACACGAGTGGTGCCAGTGCACTCTCTGGACTCACTGCACTGCATCTCCAGTGGTGCCACTGCACTCTCTGGACTCACTGCAGTGCATCCCCAGTGGTGCCAGTGCACTCTGTGGACTCACTGCACTGCATCCCCAGTGGTGCCAGTGCACTCTCTGGACTCACAGCACTGCATCCCCAAGGTGCCTGTGCACTCTCTGGACTCACTGAACTGCATCCCCAGTGGTGCCAGTGCACTCTCTGGACTCACTGCAGTGCATCCCCAGTGGTGCCAGTGCACTCTCTGGACTCACTGCAGTGCATCCCCAGTGGAGCCAGTGCACTCTCTGGACTCACTGCACTGCATCCCCAGTGGTGCCAGTGCACTCTCTGAAAACACCGGGGTGCAACCGCTGCGGGGCCAGTGCACTCTCTGGACTCACGGCAGTGCATCCCCAGTGGTGCCACTGCACTCTCTGGACTCACTGCAGTGTATCCCCTGTGGTGCCTGTGCACTCTGTGGACTCAGTGCACTGCATCACCAGTGGTGCCAGTGCACTCTCTGGACTCACTGCAGTGCATCCCCAATCGTACCAGTGCCCTCTCTGGACTCACTGCACTGCATCCCCAGTGGTGCCACTGCAACCTCTGGTCTCACTGCAGTGCATCCCCAGTGCTGCCAGTGCACTCTCTGGACTCACTGCACTGCATCCCCAGTGCTGCCAGTGCACTCTCTGGACTCATTGCAGTGCATTCCCAGTGGTGCCAGTGCACTCTCTGGACTCACTGCAGTGCATCCCCAGTCGTGCCAGTGCACTCTCTGGACTCACTGCAGTGCATCCCCTGTGGTGCCATTCAACTCTCAGGACTCACTGCACTGCATCCCCAGTGGTGCCAGTGCACTCTCTGGTCTCACTGCAGTGCATCCCCAGTGGTGCCAGTGGCTCTCTGGACTCATTGCACTGCATCACCAGTGGTGCCAGTGCACTCTCTGGACTCACTGCACTGCAACCCCAGTGGTGCCAGTGCACTCTCTGGACTCACTGCACTGCATCCCCAGTGGTGCCAGTGCACTCTCTGGACTCACTGCAGTGCATCCCCAGTGGTACCAGTGCACTCTCTGGACTCACTGCACTGCATCCCCATTGGTGCCAGTGCACTCTCTGGACTCACTGCAGTGCATCCCCAGTGGTGCCAGTGCACTCTCTGGACTCACTGCACTGCATCCCCAGTGGTGCCAGTTCACTCTCTGGACTCACTGAACTGAATCCCCAGTAGTGCCAGTGTACTCTCTGGACTCACGGTACTGCATCCCCATTGGTGCCTGTGAAATCTCTGGATTCACTGCAGTGCATCCCCAGTGGTGCCAGTGCAATCTCAGGACTCACAGCAGTGCAGCTCCAGTTGGTGCCAGTGCACTCTCTGCACACACTGCACTGCATCACCAGTGGTGCCAGTGCACTCTCTGGACTCACTGCACTGCATCCCCAGAGGTGCCAGTGCACTCTCTGGACTCACTGCAGTGCATCCCCAGTGGTGCCAGTGCACTCTCTGGTCTCACTGCAGTGCATCCCCAGTGGTGCCGGTGGCTCTCTGGACTCAGTGCACTGCATCACCAGTGGTGCCAGTGCACTCTCTGGACTCACTGCAGTGCATCCACAGTGGTGCCAGTGTACTCTCTTAACTCACTGCACTGCATCACCAGTGGTGCCAGTGCATTCTCTGGACTCACTGCACTGCAACACGAGTGGTGCCAGTGCACTCTCTGGACTCACTGCACTGCATCTCCAGTGGTGCCACTGCACTCTCTGGACTCACTGCAGTGCATCCCCAGTGGTGCCAGTGCACTCTGTGGACTCACTGCACTGCATCCCCAGTGGTGCCAGTGCACTCTCTGGACTCACAGCACTGCATCCCCAAGGTGCCTGTGCACTCTCTGGACTCACTGAACTGCATCCCCAGTGGTGCCAGTGCACTCTCTGGACTCACGGCAGTGCATCCCCAGTGGTGCCACTGCACTCTCTGGACTCACTGCAGTGTATCCCCTGTGGTGCCTGTGCACTCTGTGGACTCAGTGCACTGCATCACCAGTGGTGCCAGTGCACTCTCTGGACTCACTGCAGTGCATCCCCAGTGGTGCCAGTGCACTCTCTGGACTCACTGCAGTGCATCCCCAGGGGTGCCAGTGCACTCTCTGGACTCACTGCACTGCATCCCCAGTGGTGCCAGTGCACTCTCTGGACTCACTGCAGTGCATCCCCAGTGGTGTCAGTGCAATCTGTGGACTCAGGGCAGTGCATCCCCAGTGGTGCCAGTGCACTCTCTGGACTCACTGCACTGCATCCCCAGTGGTGCCAGTGCACTCTCTGGACTCACTGCACTGCATCCCCAGTGGTGCCAGTGCACTCTCTGGACTTGCCGGGATGCATCCCCAGTGGTGCCAGTGCACTCTCTGGACTCACTGCAGTGCATCCCCAGTGGTGCCAGTGCACTGTCTGGACTCACTGCATTACCAGTGGTGCCAGGGCACTCTCTGGACTCACTGCAGTGCATCCCCAGTGGTGCCTGTGAAGTCTCTAGACTCACTGCAGTGCATCCCCAATGGTGCCAGTGCACTCTTTGGACTCACTGAACTGCATCCCCAGTGGTGCCACTGTACTCTCTGGACTCACTGCACTGCATCCCCATTGGTGCCAGTGCCCTCTGTGGACTCACTGCACTACATCCCCAGTGGTGCCAGTGAACTCTCTGGACTCACTGCACTGCATCCCCAGTGGTGCCAGTGCACTCTCTGGACTCAGTGCAGTGCATCCCCAGTGGTGCTAGTGCACTCTCTGGACTCACTGCACTGCATCCCCTGTGGTGCCAAGGCACTCTCTGGACTCACTGCACTGCGTTGCCATTGGTGCCAGTGCACTCTCTGGACTCATTGCAGTGCATCCCCAGTGGTGCCAATGCACTCTCTGGACTCACGGCACTGCATCCCCAGTGGTGCCAGTGCACTCTCTGGACTCACTGCACTGCATCCCCAGTGGTGCCAGTGCACTCTCAGGAGTCACTGCGCTGCATCCCCAGTGGTTCCAGTGCACTCTCTTGACTCACTGCACTTCAACTCCAGTGGTGCCAGTGCACTCTCTGGACTCACTGCACTGCATCCCCAAGGTGCCAGTGCACTCTCTGGACTCACTGCACTGCATCCCCAGTGGTGCCAGAGCACTCTCTGGATTCACTGCAGTGCATCCCCAGTGGTGACAGTGCACTCTCTGGACTCACTGCACTGCATCCCCAGTGGTGCCACTGCACTCTCTGAAAACACCGGGGTGCAACCGCAGCGGTGCCAGTTCACTCTATGCACTCACGGCAGTGCATCCCCAGTGGTGCCAGTGCACTCTCTGGACTCACTGCAGTGTATCCCCTGTGGTGCCAGTGCACTCTGTGGACTCAGTGCACTGCATCCCAGTGGTGCCACTGCAGTCTCTGTGTTAGTGTTTGGGAGAATCGAATGGATGTTTTACTAATGTCTCTTAGGTAATGGGACCTACAGTATAATTAAGCATTGCCAAATGTACTTACATTATCAATTAATCTATGTATACTGGATACTTAGGGAGTACATTGAACAATCAAAAGAGTCATCGAAGGGGAACCTTGGGAGGGAACTGGTACAACCTGACCTTGGATAAGGGCCTGGAAATGATGAAATGAGTTGAAGCAGAACCAAGAAGCGGAGGGAGCATGCGTCGAGTAAGAAAGGTGAAAAGTTTAGCGGAGAGGAAGACTCCTTACTTCATCTGGACGACCACCTGGACGACCACCAGAGTGCGCCACGCATGTGCAAAGGGGAGGGGAGCTAATTAGAATGAAAAGCGAGGCTGCTGTTGCAACCTGTAATGAATATGTATACCTGACGCAATATTGTATGTATAAATAACGGCTGGGAAGTAACGGGACTTGAAGCCAGATTTGGGCACCTGCCCCGGCTTCCAGCGCTGAATAAAGCACCTTCATATAATCACTTGGTGATTCTGTGGTTGCTAGGCTAACATCTGGACTCACTGCAGTGCATCCCCAGTGGTGCCAGTGTACTCTCTGGACTCACTGCACTGCATCCCCAGTGGTGCCAGTGCACTCTCTGGACTCACTGCACTGCAACCCCAGTGGTGCCAGTGCACTCTCTGGACTCACTGCACTGCATCCCCAGTGGTGCCAGTGCACTCTCTGGACTCACTGCAGTGCATCCCCAGTGGTACCAGTGCACTCTCTGGACTCACTGCACTGCATCCCCATTGGTGCCAGTGCACTCTCTGGACTCACTGCAGTGCATCCCCAGTGGTGCCAGTGCACTCTCTGGACTCACTGCACTGCATCCCCAGTGGTGCCAGTTCACTCTCTGGACTCACTGAACTGAATCCCCAGTAGTGCCAGTGTACTCTCTGGACTCACGGTACTGCATCCCCATTGGTGCCTGTGAAATCTCTGGATTCACTGCAGTGCATCCCCAGTGGTGCCAGTGCAATCTCAGGACTCACAGCAGTGCAGCTCCAGTTGGTGCCAGTGCACTCTCTGCACACACTGCACTGCATCCCCAGTGGTGCCAGTGCACTCTCTGGACTCACTGCACTGCATCCCCAGAGGTGCCAGTGCACTCTCTGGACTCACTGCAGTGCATCCC
The DNA here is from genome assembly GCF_964034855.1 of Anser brachyrhynchus. NCBI lineage: Eukaryota > Metazoa > Chordata > Aves > Anseriformes > Anatidae > Anser > Anser brachyrhynchus. Next base: position 210,048 of record NW_027663688.1, on the reverse strand, counting down.
CAGTGGTGCCAGTGCACTCTCTGGTCTCACTGCAGTGCATCCCCAGTGGTGCCAGTGGCTCTCTGGACTCAGTGCACTGCATCACCAGTGGTGCCAGTGCACTCTCTGGACTCACTGCAGTGCATCCACAGTGGTGCCAGTGTACTCTCTTAACTCACTGCACTGCATCACCAGTGGTGCCAGTGCATTCTCTGGACTCACTGCACTGCAACACCAGTGGTGCCAGTGCACTCTCTGGACTCACTGCACTGCATCCCCAGTGGTGCCACTGCACTCTCTGCACTCACTGCAGTGCATCCCCAGTGGTGCCAGTGCACTCTGTGGACTCACTGCACTGCATCCCCAGTGGTGCCAGTGCACTCTCTGGACTCACAGCACTGCATCCCCAAGGTGCCTGTGCACTCTCTGGACTCACTGAACTGCATCCCCAGTGGTGCCAGTGCACTCTCTGGACTCACTGCAGTGCATCCCCAGTGGTGCCAGTGCACTCTCTGGACTCACTGCAGTGCATCCCCAGTGGAGCCAGTGCACTCTCTGGACTCACTGCACTGCATCCCCAGTGGTGCCAGTGCACTCTCTGAAAACACCGGGGTGCAACCGCTGCGGGGCCAGTGCACTCTCTGGACTCACGGCAGTGCATCCCCAGTGGTGCCACTGCACTCTCTGGACTCACTGCAGTGTATCCCCTGTGGTGCCAGTGCACTCTGTGGACTCAGTGCACTGCATCCCCAGTGGTGCCAGTGCACTCTCTGGACTCACTGCAGTGCATCCCCAGTGGTGCCAGTGCACTCTCTGGACTCACTGCAGTGCATCCCCAGGGGTGCCAGTGCACTCTCTGGACTCACTGCACTGCATCCCCAGTGGTGCCAGTGCACTCTCTGGACTCACTGCAGTGCATCCCCAGTGGTGTCAGTGCAATCTGTGGACTCAGGGCAGTGCATCCCCAGTGGTGCCAGTGCACTCTCTGGACTCACTGCACTGCATCCCCAGTGGTGCCAGTGCACTCTCTGGACTCACTGCACTGCATCCCCAGTGGTGCCAGTGCACTCTCTGGACTTGCCGGGATGCATCCCCAGTGGTGCCAGTGCACTCTCTGGACTCACTGCAGTGCATCCCCAGTGGTGCCAGTGCACTGTCTGGACTCACTGCATTACCAGTGGTGCCAGGGCACTCTCTGGACTCACTGCAGTGCATCCCCAGTGGTGCCTGTGAAGTCTCTAGACTCACTGCAGTGCATCCCCAATGGTGCCAGTGCACTCTTTGGACTCACTGCACTGCATCCCCAGTGGTGCCACTGTACTCTCTGGACTCACTGCACTGCATCCCCATTGGTGCCAGTGCCCTCTGTGGACTCACTGCACTACATCCCCAGTGGTGCCAGTGAACTCTCTGGACTCACTGCACTGCATCCCCAGTGGTGCCAGTGCACTCTCTGGACTCAGTGCAGTGCATCCCCAGTGGTGCTAGTGCACTCTCTGGACTCACTGCACTGCATCCCCTGTGGTGCCAAGGCACTCTCTGGACTCACTGCACTGCGTTGCCATTGGTGCCAGTGCACTCTCTGGACTCATTGCAGTGCATCCCCAGTGGTGCCAATGCACTCTCTGGACTCACGGCACTGCATCCCCAGTGGTGCCAGTGCACTCTCTGGACTCACTGCACTGCATCCCCAGTGGTGCCAGTGCACTCTCAGGAGTCACTGCGCTGCATCCCCAGTGGTTCCAGTGCACTCTCTTGACTCACTGCACTTCAACTCCAGTGGTGCCAGTGCACTCTCTGGACTCACTGCACTGCATCCCCAAGGTGCCAGTGCACTCTCTGGACTCACTGCACTGCATCCCCAGTGGTGCCAGAGCACTCTCTGGATTCACTGCAGTGCATCCCCAGTGGTGACAGTGCACTCTCTGGACTCACTGCACTGCATCCCCAGTGGTGCCACTGCACTCTCTGAAAACACCGGGGTGCAACCGCAGCGGTGCCAGTTCACTCTCTGCACTCACTGCAGTGCATCCCCAGTGGTGCCAGTGCACTCTCTGGACTCACTGCAGTGTATCCCCTGTGGTGCCAGTGCACTCTGTGGACTCAGTGCACTGCATCCCAGTGGTGCCACTGCAGTCTCTGTGTTAGTGTTTGGGAGAATCGAATGGATGTTTTACTAATGTCTCTTAGGTAATGGGACCTACAGTATAATTAAGCATTGCCAAATGTACTTACATTATCAATTAATCTATGTATACTGGATACTTAGGGAGTACATTGAACAATCAAAAGAGTCATTGAAGGGGAACCTTGGGAGGGAACAGGTACAACCTGACCTTGGATAAGGGCCTGGAAATGATGAAATGAGTTGAAGCAGAACCAAGAAGCGGAGGGAGCATGCGTCGAGTAAGAAAGGTGAAAAGTTTAGCGGAGAGGAAGACTCCTTACTTCATCTGGACGACCACCTGGACGACCACCAGAGTGCGCCACGCATGTGCAAAGGGGAGGGGAGCTAATTAGAATGAAAAGCGAGGCTGCTGTTGCAACCTGTAATGAATATGTATACCTGACGCAATATTGTATGTATAAATAACGGCTGGGAAGTAACGGGACTTGAAGCCAGATTTGGGCACCTGCCCCGGCTTCCAGCGCTGAATAAAGCACCTTCATATAATCACTTGGTGATTCTGTGGTTGCTAGGCTAACATCTGGACTCACTGCAGTGCATCCCCAGTGGTGCCAGTGTACTCTCTGGACTCACTGCACTGCATCCCCAGTGGTGCCAGTGCACTCTCTGGACTCACTGCACTGCAACCCCAGTGGTGCCAGTGCACTCTCTGGACTCACTGCACTGCATCCCCAGTGGTGCCAGTGCACTCTCTGGACTCACTGCAGTGCATCCCCAGTGGTACCAGTGCACTCTCTGGACTCACTGCACTGCATCCCCATTGGTGCCAGTGCACTCTCTGGACTCACTGCAGTGCATCCCCAGTGGTGCCAGTGCACTCTCTGGACTCACTGCACTGCATCCCCAGTGGTGCCAGTTCACTCTCTGGACTCACTGAACTGAATCCCCAGTAGTGCCAGTGTACTCTCTGGACTCACGGTACTGCATCCCCATTGGTGCCTGTGAAATCTCTGGATTCACTGCAGTGCATCCCCAGTGGTGCCAGTGCAATCTCAGGACTCACAGCAGTGCAGCTCCAGTTGGTGCCAGTGCACTCTCTGCACACACTGCACTGCATCCCCAGTGGTGCCAGTGCACTCTCTGGACTCACTGCACTGAATCCCCAGAGGTGCCAGTGCACTCTCTGGACTCACTGCAGTGCATCCCCAGTGGTGCCAGTGCACTCTCTGGTCTCACTGCAGTGCATCCCCAGTGGTGCCAGTGGCTCTCTGGACTCAGTGCACTGCATCACCAGTGGTGCCAGTGCACTCTCTGGACTCACTGCAGTGCATCCACAGTGGTGCCAGTGTACTCTCTTAACTCACTGCACTGCATCACCAGTGGTGCCAGTGCATTCTCTGGACTCACTGCACTGCAACACCAGTGGTGCCAGTGCACTCTCTGGACTCACTGCACTGCATCCCCAGTGGTGCCACTGCACTCTCTGCACTCACTGCAGTGCATCCCCAGTGGTGCCAGAGCACTCTGTGGACTCACTGCAGTGCATCCCCAGTGGTGCCAGTGCACTCTCTGGACTCACAGCACTGCATCCCCAAGGTGCCTGTGCACTCTCTGGACTCACTGAACTGCATCCCCAGTGGTGCCAGTGCACTCTCTGGACTCACTGCACTGCATCCCCAGTGGTGCCAGTGCACTCTCTGGACTCACTGCAGTGCATCCCCAGTGGAGCCAGTGCACTCTCTGGACTCACTGCACTGCATCCCCAGTGGTGCCAGTGCACTCTCTGAAAACACCGGGGTGCAACCGCTGCGGGGCCAGTGCACTCTCTGGACTCACGGCAGTGCATCCCCAGTGGTGCCAGTGCACTCTCTGGACTCACTGCAGTGTATCCCCTGTGGTGCCAGTGCACTCTGTGGACTCAGTGCACTGCATCCCCAGTGGTGCCAGTGCACTCTCTGGACTCACTGCAGTGCATCCCCAGTGGTGCCAGTGCACTCTCTGGACTCACTGCAGTGCATCCCCAGGGGTGCCAGTGCACTCTCTGGACTCACTGCACTGCATCCCCAGTGGTGCCAGTGCACTCTCTGGACTCACTGCAGTGCATACCCAGTGGTGTCAGTGCAATCTATGGACTCAGGGCAGTGCATCCCCAGTGGTGCCAGTGCACTCTCTGGACTCACTGCACTGCATCCCCAGTGGTGCCAGTGCACTCTCTGGACTCACTGCACTGCATCCCCAGTGGTGCCAGTGCACTCTCTGGACTTGCAGGGATGCATCCCCAGTGGTGCCAGTGCACTCTCTGGACTCACTGCAGTGCATCCCCAGTGGTGCCAGTGCACTGTCTGGACTCACTGCATTACCAGTGGTGCCAGGGCACTCTCTGGACTCACTGCAGTGCATCCCCAGTGGTGCCTGTGAAGTCTCTAGACTCACTGCAGTGCATCCCCAATGGTGCCAGTGCACTCTTTGGACTCACTGCACTGCATCCCCAGTGGTGCCACTGTACTCTCTGGACTCACTGCACTGCATCCCCATTGGTGCCAGTGCCCTCTGTGGACTCACTGCACTACATCCCCAGTGGTGCCAGTGAACTCTCTGGACTCACTGCACTGCATCCCCAGTGGTGCCAGTGCACTCTCTGGACTCAGTGCAGTGCATCCCCAGTGGTGCTAGTGCACTCTCTGGACTCACTGCACTGCATCCCCTTGGGTGCCAAGGCACTCTCTGGACTCACTGCACTGCGTTGCCATTGGTGCCAGTGCACTCTCTGGACTCATTGCAGTGCATCCCCAGTGGTGCCAATGCACTCTCTGGACTCACGGCACTGCATCCCCAGTGGTGCCAGTGCACTCTCTGGACTCACTGCACTGCATCCCCAGTGGTGCCAGTGCACTCTCAGGAGTCACTGCGCTGCATCCCCAGTGGTTCCAGTGCACTCTCTTGACTCACTGCACTTCAACACCAGTGGTGCCAGTGCACTCTCTGGACTCACTGCACTGCATCCCCAAGGTGCCAGTGCACTCTCTGGACTCACTGCACTGCATCCCCAGTGGTGCCAGAGCACTCTCTGGATTCACTGCAGTGCATCCCCAGTGGTGACAGTGCACTCTCTGGACTCACTGCACTGCATCCCCAGTGGTGCCACTGCACTCTCTGAAAACACCGGGGTGCAACCGCAGCGGTGCCAGTTCACTCTCTGCACTCACTGCAGTGCATCCCCAGTGGTGCCAGTGCACTCTCTGGACTCACTGCAGTGTATCCCCTGTGGTGCCAGTGCACTCTGTGGACTCAGTGCACTGCATCCCAGTGGTGCCACTGCAGTCTCTGTGTTAGTGTTTGGGAGAATCGAATGGATGTTTTACTAATGTCTCTTAGGTAATGGGACCTACAGTATAATTAAGCATTGCCATATGTACTTACATTATCAATTAATCTATGTATACTGGATACTTAGGGAGTACATTGAACAATCAAAAGAGTCATTGAAGGGGAACCTTGGGAGGGAACAGGTACAACCTGACCTTGGATAAGGGCCTGGAAATGATGAAATGAGTTGAAGCAGAACCAAGAAGCGGAGGGAGCATGCGTCGAGTAAGAAAGGTGAAAAGTTTAGCGGAGAGGAAGACTCCTTACTTCATCTGGACGACCACCTGGACGACCACCAGAGTGCGCCACGCATGTGCAAAGGGGAGGGGAGCTAATTAGAATGAAAAGCGAGGCTGCTGTTGCAACCTGTAATGAATATGTATACCTGACGCAATATTGTATGTATAAATAACGGCTGGGAAGTAACGGGACTTGAAGCCAGATTTGGGCACCTGCCCCGGCTTCCAGCGCAGAATAAAGCAACTTCATATAATAACTTGGTGATTCTGTGGTTGCTAGGCTAACATCTGGACTCACTGCAGTGCATCCCCAGTGGTGCCAATGCACTCTCTGGACTCACTGCAGTGCATCCCAGTGGTGCCAGTGCACTCCCTGGACTCAGTGCAGTGCATCCCCAGTGGTGCCAGTGCACTCTCTGGACTCACTGCACTGCATCCCCAGTGGTGCCAGTGCACTCTCTGGACTTGCCGGGGTGCATCCCCAGTGGTGCCAGTGCCCTCTCTGGACTCACTGCACTGCATCCCCAGTGGTGCCACTGCACTCTCTAGACTCACTGCAGTGCATCCCCAGTGGTGCCAGTGCACTCTCTGGACTCACTGCAGTGCATCCCGAATCGTACCAGTGCCCTCTCTGGTCTCACTGCACTGCATCCCCAGTGGTGCCACTGCAACCTCTGGTCTCACTGCAGTGCATCTCCAGTGGTGCCAGTGCACTCTCTGGACTCACTGCACTGCATCCCCAGTGGTACCAGTGCACTCTCTGGACTCTCTGCACTGCATGAACAGTGGTGCCAGTGCACTCTCTGGACTCACTGCACTGCATCCCCAGTGGTGACAGTGCACTCTCTGGACTTGCCGGGGTGCATCCCCATTGGTGCCAGTGCACTCTCTGGACTCACTGCACTACATCCCCAATGGTGCCAGTTCACTCTCTGGACTCACTGAACTGAATCCCCAGTAGTGCCAGTGTACTCTCTGGACTCACTGTACTGCATCCCCATTGGTGCCTGTGAAATCTCTGGACTCACTGCAGTGCATCCCCAGAGGTGCCAGTGCACTCTCTGGACTCACTGCAGTGCATCCCCTGTGGTGCCATTGCACTCTCAGGACTCACTGCACTGCATCCCCAGTGGTGCCAGTGCACTCTCTGGTCTCACTGCAGTGCATCCCCAGAATTCCAGTGGCTGTCTGGACTCATTGCACTGCATCCCCAGTGGTGCCAGTGTACTCTCTGGACTCACTGCAGTGCATCCACAGTGGTGCGATTGTACTCTCTTAACTCACTGCACTGCATCACCAGTGGTGCCAGTGCACTATCTGGACTCACTGCACTGCATCCCCAAGGTGCCAGTGCACTCTCTGGACTCACTGCTCTGCATCCCCAGTGGTGCCAGTGCACTCTCTGGACTCACTACACTGCATTCCCATTGGTGACTGTGCACTCTCTGGACTCACTGCAGTGCATCCCCAGTGGAGCCAGTACACTCTCTGGACTCACTGCACTGCATCCCCAGTGGTGCCAGTGCACTCTCTGAAAACACCGGGGTGCAACCGCAGCGGGGCCAGTGCACTCTCTGGACTCACTGCACTGCATCCCCAGTGGTGCCAGTGCACTCTCTGGACTCACTGCAGTGCATCCCCAGTGGTGCCAGTGCAATCTCTGGACTCACGGCAGTGCATCCCCAGTGGTGCCAGTGCACTCTCTGGACTCACTGCACTGCATCCCCAGTGGTGCCAGTGCACTCTCTGGACTCACTGCACTGCATCCCCAGTGGTGCCAGTGCACTCTCTGGACTCACTGCAGTGCATCCCCACTGGTGCCAGTGCACTGTCTGGACTCACTGCATTCCCAGTGGTGCCAGGGCACTCTCTGGACTCACTGCAGTGCATCCCCAGTGGTGCCTGTGAAGTCTCTGGACTCACTGCAGTGCATCCCCAATGGTGCCAGTGCACTCTTTGGACTCACTGCAGTTCATCCCCAATGGTGCCAGTGCACTCTTTGGACTCACTGCACTGCATCCCCAGTGGTGCCAGTGAACTCTCTGGACTCACTGCACTACATCCCCAGTGGTGACAGTGCACTCTCTGGACTCACTGCAGTGCATCCCCAGTGGTGCTAGTGCACTCTCTGGACTCACTGCACTGCATCCCCTGTGGTGCCAAGGCACTCTCTGGACTCACTGCACTGCGTTGCCATTGGTGCCAGTGCACTCTCTGGACTCGTTGCAGTGCATCCCCAGTGGTGCCAATACACTCTCTGGACTCACGGCACTGCATCCCCAGTGGTGCCAGTGCACTCTCTGGACTCATTGCAGTGCATCCCCAGTGGTGCCAATGCACTCTCTGGACTCACTGCACTGCATCCCCAAGGTGCAAGTGCACTCTCTGGACTCACTGCACTGCATCCCCAGTGGTGCCAGAGCACTCTCTGGACTCACTGCAGTGCATCCCCAGTGGTGACAGTGCACTCTCTGGACTCATTGCACTGCATCCCCAGTGGTGCCACTGCACTCTCTGAAAACACCGGGGTGCAACCGCAGCGGTGCCAGTTCACTCTCTGCACTCACTGCAGTGTATCCCCAGTGGTGCCAGTGCACTCTCTGGACTCACTGCAGTGTATCCCCTGTGGTGCCAGTGCACTCTGTGGACTCAGTGCACTGCATCCCAGTGGTGCCAGTGCACTCTGTGGACTCACTGCAGTGCATCCCCAGTGGTGCCAGTGCACTCTCTGGACTCACTGCACTGCATCCCAGTGGTGCCAGTGCACTCTCTGGACTCACTGCACTGCATCCCCAGTGGTGCCACTGCACTCTCTGAAAACACCGGGGTGCAACCGCTGCGGTGCCAGTGCACTCTCTACACTCACGGCAGTGCATCCCCAGTGGTGCCAGTGCACTCTCTGGACTCACTGCACTGCATCCCAGTGGTGCCAGTGCACTCTCTGGACTCACTGCAGTGCATCCCCAGTGGTGCCAGTGCACTCTCTGGACTCACTGCACTGCATCCCCAGTGGTGCCAGTGCACTCTCTTAACTCACTGCACTGCATCCCCAGTGGGGCCAGTGCACTCTCTGGACTCACTGCACTGCATCCCCAGTGGTGCCAGTGCACTCTCTGGACTCACTGCACTGCATCCCCAGTGGTGCCAGTGCACTCTCTGTAGTCACTGCACTGCATCCCCTGTGGTGCCAGTGCACTGTCTGGACTCACTGCAGTGCAACCCCAAAGGTGCCAGTGCATTCTCTTAACTCACTGCAGTGCATCCCCACTGGTGCCAGTGCACTCTCTGGACTGACTGCACTGCATCCCCAGTGGTGCCAGTGCACTCTCTGTACTCACTGCAGTGCAACCCCAATGGTGCCAGTGCATTCTCTTTACTCACTGCAGTGCATCCCCACTGGTGCCAGTGCACTCTCTGGACTCACTGCAGTGCATCCCAAGTGGTGCCAGTGAACTCTCTGGACTCACTGCAGTGCATCCCCAGTGGTGCCAGGGCACTCTCTGCAGACAATGCAGTGCATCCCCAAAGGTGACAGTGCACTCTCTGGACTCACTGTACTGCTCGAGCCGCGGCAACCGCTCCAGCCGCGGTAGCCACTCCAGCCTCGGTAGCCGCTCCAGCCGCTCCAGCCGCGGCAACCGCGGCAGCCGGTCCAGCCGCGGCAGCCGCTCCATCCGTGGCATACGCGGCAGACGCTCCAGACGCTCCAGCCGCGGCAGCCGCCCCAGCCGCTCCAGCCGCGGCAGCCCCTCCAGTCTCGGCAGGCGCGGCAGGCGTTCCAGCCGCGGCAGCCGCTAAAGCCGCTACCGAGTGGAGCGGCTGCCACGGCTGGAGCGCCTGCCGCGGTTGGAGCGGCTGCCGCGGCTGGAGCGGCTGCCGAGGCTGGAGTGGCTACCGCGGCTGGAGCGGTTGCCGCGGCTCGAGCAGTACAGTGAGTCCAGAGAGTGCACTGTCACCTTTGGGGATGCACTGCATTGTCTGCAGAGAGTGCACTGGTACCACTGGGGATGCAGTGCAGTGAGTCCAGAGAGTGCACTGGCACCACTGGAGATGCACTGCAGTGAGACCAGAGGTTGCAGTGGCACCACTGGGGATGCAGTGCAGTGAGTCCAGAGAGGGCACTGGTACGATTCGGGATGCACTGCAGTGAGTCCAGAGAGTGCACTGGCACCACTGGGGATGCACTGCAGTGAGTCTAGAGAGTGCAGTGGCACCACTGGGGATGCAGTGCAGTGAGTCCAGAGAGGGCACTGGCACCACTGGGGATGCACCCCGGCAAGTCCAGAGAGTGCACTGGCACCACTGGGGATGCAGTGCAGTGAGTCCAGAGAGTGCACTGGCACCACTGGGGATGCACTGCACTGAGTCCAGGGAGTGCACTGGCACCACTGGGGATGCAGTGCAGTGAGTCCAGAGAGTGCACTGGCACCACTGGGGATGGACTGCAGTGAGTCCGGAGAGTGCACTGGCACCACTTGGGATGCACTGCAGTGAGTCCAGAGAGTGCACTGGCACCACTGGGGATGCAGTGCAGTGAGTAAAGAGAATGCACTGGCACCATTGGGGTTGCACTGCAGTGAGTACAGAGAGTGCACTGGCACCACTGGGGATGCAGTGCAGTGAGTCCAGAGAGTGCACTGGCACCTTGGGGATGCACTGCAGTGAGTCCAGAGAGTGCACTGGCACCACTGGGGATGCAGTGCAGTGAGTCCAGAGAGTGCACTGGCGCCACTGGGGATGCAGTGCAGTGAGTCCAGAGAGTGCACTGGCACCACTGGGATGCAGTGCAGTGAGTCCAGAGAGTGCACTGGCACCACTGGGGATGAACTGCAGTGAGTCCAGAGAGTGCACTGGCACCACTGGGATGCAGTGCACTGAGTCCAGAGAGTGCACTGGCACCACAGGGGATACACTGCAGTGAGTCCAGAGAGTGCACTGGCACCACTGGGGATGCACTGCAGTGAGTGCAGAGAGTGAACTGGCACCGCTGCGGTTGCACCCCGGTGTTTTCAGAGAGTGCAGTGGCACCACTGGGGATGCAGTGCAGTGAGTCCAGAGAGTGCACTGTCACCACTGGGGATGCACTGCAGTGAGTCCAGAGAGTGCTCTGGCACCACAGGGGATGCAGTGCAGTGAGTCCAGAGAGTGCACTGGCACCTTGGGGATGCAGTGCAGTGAGTCCACAGAGTGCACTGGCACCCCTGGAGTTGAAGTGCAGTGAGTCAAAAGAGTGCACTGGAACCACTGGGGATGCAGCGCAGTGACTCCTGAGAGTGCACTGGCACCACTGGGGATGCAGTGCAGTGAGTCCAGAGAGTGCACTGGCACCACTGGGGATGCAGTGCCGTGAGTCCAGAGAGTGCATTGGCACCACTGGGGATGCACAGCAATGAGTCCAGTGAGTGCACTGGCACCAATGGCAACACAGTGCAGTGAGTCCAGAGAGTGCCTTGGCACCACTGGGGATGCAGTGCAGTGACTCCAGAGAGTGCACTGGCACCACTGGGGATGCAGTGCAGTGAGTCCAGAGAGTTCACTGGCACCACTGGGGATGTAGTGCAGTGAGTCCACAGAGGGCACTGGCACCAATGGGGATGCAGTGCAGTGAGTCCAGAGAGTACAGTGGCACCACTGGGGATGCAGTGCAGTGAGTCCAAAGAGTGAACTGGCAGCATTGGGGATGCAGTGCAGTGAGTCCAGAGAGTGCACTGGCACCACTGGGGATGCAGTGCAGTGAGTCCAGAGAGTGCCCTGGCACCACTGGGAATGCAGTGAGTCCAGACAGTGCACTGGCACCACTGGGGATGCACTGCAGTGAGTCCAGAGAGTGCACTGGCACCACTGGGGATGCACCCCGGCAAGTCCAGAGAGTGCACTGGCACCACTGGGGATGCAGTGCAGTGAGTCCAGAGAGTGCACTGGCACCACTGGGGATGCACTGCCGTGAGTCCAGAGATTGAACGGGCACCACTGGGGATGCACTGCAGTGAGTCCAGAGAGTGCACTGGCACCACTGGGGATGCAGTGCAGTGAGACCAGAGAGTGCACTGGCACAACTGGGGATGCAGTGCAGTGAGTCCAGAGAGTGCACTGGCCCCACTGGGGATGCAGTGCAGTGAGTAAAGAGAGTGCACTGGCACCACTGGGGATGCAGTGCAGTGAGTCCAGAGAGTGCACTGGCACCACTGGGGATGGACTGCAGTGAGTCCAGAGAGTGCACTGGCACCACTGGGGATGCAGTGCAGTCAGTCCAGAGAGTGCACTGGCACCAGTGGGGATGCACTGCAGTGAGTTAAGAGAATGCACTGGCACCTTTGGGGTTGCACTGCAGTGAGTCCAGACAGTGCACTGGCACCACAGGGGATGCAGTGCAGTGACTACAGAGAGTGCACTGGCACCACTGGGGATGCAGTGCAGTGAGTCCAGAGAGTGCACTGGCACCACTGGGGATGCAGTGCAGTGAGTCCAGAGAGTGCACTGGCCCCACTGGGGATGCAGTGCAGTGAGTCCAGAGAGTGCACTGGCACCACTGGGGATGCAGTGCAGTGAGTCCAGAGAGTGCACTGGCACCACTGGGGATGCACTGCAGTGAGTCCAGAGAGTGCACTGGCACCACTGGGATGCAGTGCCGTGAGTCCAGAGAGTGCACTGGCACCACTGGGGATGCACTGCCGTGAGTGTAGAGAGTGCACTGGCACCGCAGCGGTTGCACCCCGGTGTTTTCAGAGAGTGCAGTGGCACCACTGGGGATGCAGTGCAGTGAGTCCAGAGAGTGCACTGGCACCACTGGGGATGCAGTGCAGTGAGTCCAGAGAGTGCACTGGCACCACTGGGGATGCAGTGCAGTGAGTCCACAGAGTGCACTGGCACCACTGGTGATGCAGTGCAGTGAGTCCAGAGAGTGCACTGGCACCACTGGGGATGCAGTGCAGTGAGTCCAGAGAGTGCAGCGGCACCATTGGAGATGCAGTGCAGTGAGTCCAGAGAGTGTACTGGCACCACTGGTGATGCAGTGCACTGAGTCCAGAGAGGGCACTGTCAGCAATGGGGATGCAGTGCAGTGAGTCCAGAGAGTGCACTGGCACCACTGCCGATGCAGTGCAGTGAGACCAGAGACTTACCAGGCACCACTGGGGATGCAGTGCAGTGAGTCCAGAGAGTGCACTGGCACCGCTGGGGATGCAGTGCAGTGAGTCCTGAGAGTGCAATGGCACCACAGGGGATGCACTGCAGTGAGTCCAGAGAGTGCACTGGCACCACTGCCGATGCAGTGCAGTGAGACCAGAGACTTACCAGGCACCACTGGGGATGCAGTGCATTGAGTCCAGAGAGTGCACTGGCACCGCTGGGGATGCAGTGCAGTGAGTCCTGAGAGTGCAATGGCACCACAGGGGATGCACTGCAGTGAGTCCAGAGAGTGCACTGGCACCACTGGGGATGCAGTGCAGTGAGTCCAGAGAGTGCACTGGCACCAACTGGAGCTGAACTGCTGTGAGTCCTGAGATTGCACTGGCACCACTGGGGATGCACTGCAGTGAGTCCAGAGACCTCACAGGCACCACTGGGGATGCACTTCAATGAGTCCAGAGAGTGCACTGGCACCAATGGCAACGCAGTGCAGTGAGTCCAGAGAGTGCCTTGGCACCACAGGGGATGCAGTGCAATGAGTCCAGAGAGTGCACTAGCACCACTGTGGATGCACTGCAGTGAGTCCAGAGAGTGCACTGGCACCACTGAGGATGCAGTGCAGTGTGTCCAGAGAGTGCACTGGCACCATTGGGGATGCACTGCAGTGAGACCAGAGACTTCACAGGCACCACTGGGGATGCACTGCAGTGAGTCCAGAGAGTGCCCTGGCACCACTGGGAATGCAGTGAGTCCAGACAGTGCACTGGCACCACTGGGGATGCACTGCAGTGAGTCCAGGGAGTGCACTGGCACCACTGGGGATGCACCCCGGCAAGTCCAGAGAGTGCACTGGCACCACTGGGGATGCAGTTCAGTGAGTCCAGAGAGTGCACTGGCACCACTGGGATGCAGTGCAGTGAGTCCAGAGAGTGCACTGGCACCACTGGGGATGCACTGCCGTGAGTCCAGAGATTGCACTGGCACCACTGGGGATGCAGTGCAGTGAGTCCAGAGAGTGCACTGGCATCACTGGGGATGCAATGCAGTGAGACCAGAGAGTGCACTGGCACCACTGGGGATGCAGTGCAGTGAGTCCAGAGAGTACACTGGCACCACTGGGGATGCAGTGCAGTGAGTAAAGAGAGTGCACTGGCACCACTGGGGATGCAGTTCAGTGAGTCCAGAGAGTGCACTGGCACCACTGGGGATGGACTGCAGTGAGTCCAGAGAGTGCACTGGCACCTTTGGGGTTGCACTGCAGTGAGTCCAGAGAGTGCACTGGCACCACTGGGGATGCACCCATTACCTAAGAGACATTAGTAAAATATCCATTCGATTCTCCCCAACACTAACACAGAGACTGCACTGGCACCACTGGGGATGCACCCCGGCAAGTCCAGAGAGTGCACTGGCACCAGTGGGGATGCAGTGCAGTGACTCGAAAGAGTGCACTGGCACCACTGCGGATGCAGGGCAGTGAGTCCAGAGAGTGCACTGGCACCACTGGGGATGCACTGCAGTGACTCGAAAGAGTGCACTGGCACCACTGGGGATGCACTGCAGTGAGTCCAGAGAGTGCACTGGCACCACTGGGGATGCACTGCAGTGAGACCAGAGGTTGCAGTGGCACCACTGTGGATGCAGTGCAGTGAGTCCAGAGAGTGCACTGGTACGATTGGGGATGCAGTGCAGTGAAACCAGAGAATGCACTGGCACCACTGGGGATGCACTGCATTGAGTCCAGAGAGTGCACTGGCACCACTGCGGATGCAATGCAGTGAGTCCAGAGAGTGCACTGGCACCACTGGGGATGCACCCCGGCAAGTCCAGAGAGTGCACTGGCACCACTGGGGATGCAGCGCACTGAGTCCAGAGAGTGCACTGGCACCACTGGGGATGCAGTGCAGTGAGTCCAGAGAGTGAACTGGCACCACTGGGGATGCACCCCGGTGAGTCCAGAGAGTGCACTGGCACCACTGGGGATGCACTGCAGTGAGTCCAGGGAGTGCACTGGCACCACTGGGGATGCACTGCAGTGAGTCCAGAGAGTGCACTGGCACCACTGGGGATGCACTGCAGTGAGTCCAGATGTTAGCCTAGCAACCACAGAATCACCAATTGATTATATGAAGGTGCTTTATTCAGCGCTGGAAGCCGGGGCAGGTGCCCAAATCTGGCTTCAAGTCCCGTTACTTCCCAGCCGTTATTTATACATACAATATTGCGTCAGGTATACATATTCATTACAGGTTGCAACAGCAGCCTCGCTTTTCATTCTAATTAGCTGCCCTCCCCTTTGCACATGCGTGGCGCACTCTGGTGGTCGTCCAGGTGGTCGTCCAGATGAAGTAAGGAGTCTTCCTCTCCGCTAAACTTTTCACCTTTCTTACTCGACGCATGCTCCCTCCGCTTCTTGGTTCTGCTTCAACTCATTTCATCATTTCCAGGCCCTTATCCAAGGTCAGGTTGTACCTGTTCCCTCCCAAGGTTCCCCTTCAATGATTCTTTTGATTGTTCAATGTACTCCCTAAGTATCCAGTATACATAGATTAATTGATAATGTAAGTACATTTGGCAATGCTTAATTATACTGTAGGTCCCATTACCTAAGAGACATTAATAAAATATCCATTCGATTCTCCCCAACACTAACACAGAGACTGCACTGGCACCACTGGGGATGCACCCCGGCAAGTCCAGAGAGTGCACTGGCACCACTGGGGATGCAGTGCAGTGAGTCCAGAGAGTGCACTGGCACCACTGGGGATACAGTGCAGTGAGTCCAGAGAGTGCACTGGCACCTCTGGGGATGCACTGCCGTGAGTCCAGAGAGTGCACTGGCACCACTGGGGATGCAGTGCGGTGAGTCCAGAGAGTGCACTGGCACCACTGGGGATGCAGTGCAGTGAGTCCAGAGAGTGCACTGGCAACACTGGGGATGCAGTGCAGTGAGTAAAGAGAGTGCACTGGCACCACTGGGGATGCAGTGCAGTGAGTCCAGAGAGTGCACTGGCACCACTGGGGATGCAGTGCAGTGAGCTCAGAGAGTGCACTGGCACCACTGGGGATGCAGTGCGGTGTGTCCAGAGAGTTCACTGGCACCACTGGGGATGCAGTGCAGTGAGTCCACAGAGGGCACTGGCACCACTGGGGATGCAGTGCAGTGAGTCCAGAGAGTGCACTGGCACCACTGGGGATGCAGTGCAGTGAGTCCAGAGAGTGCACTGGCACCACTGGGGATGCACTGCAGTGAGTCCAGAGAGTGCACTGGCACCACTGGGGATGCAGTGCAGTGAGTCCTGAGAGTGCAATGGCACCACAGGGGATGCACTGCAGTGAGTCCAGAGAGTGCACTGGCACCACTGGGGATGCACTGCAGTGAGTCCAGAGAGTGCACTGGCACCACTGGGAATGCACTGCAATGAGTCCAGATAGTGCACTGGCAGCACTGGGGATGCAGTGCAGTGAGTCCAGAGAGTGCATTGGCACAATGGGGATGCACTGCAGTGACTCCAGAGAGTGCACTGGCACCACTGGGGATGCACTGCAGTGAGTCCAGATGTTAGCCTAGCAACCACATAATCACCAAGTGATTATATGATGGTGCTTTATTCAGCGCTGGAAGCCGGGGCAGGTGCCCAAATCTGGCTTCAAGTCCCGTTACTTCCCAGCCGTTATTTATACATACAATATTGCATCAGGTATACATATTCATTACAGGTTGCAACAGTGCCTCGCTTTTCATTCTAATTAGCTCCCCTCCCCTTTGCACATGCGTGGCGCACTCTGGTGGTCGTCCAGGTGGTCGTCCAGATGAAGTAAGGAGTCTTCCTCTGCGATAAACTTTTCACCTTTCTTACTCGACGCATGCTCCCTCCGCTTCTTGGTTCTGCTTCAACTCATTTCATCATTTCCAGGCCGTTATCCAAGGTCAGGTTGTACCTGTTCCCTCCCAAGGTTCCCCTTCAATGACTCTTTTGATTGTTCAATGTACTCCCTAAGTATCCAGTATACATAGATTAATTGATAATGTAAGTACATTTGGCAATGCTTAATTATACTGTAGGTCCCACTACGTAAGAGACATTAGTAAAACATCCATTCGATTCTCCCCAACACTAACACAGAGACTGCACTGGCACCACTGGGGATGCAGTGCAGTGAGTCCAGAGAGGGCACTGGCACCAATAGGGATGCAGCACAGTGAGTCCAGAGAGTGAACTGTCACCACTGGGGACGCAGCGCAGTGACTCCAGAGTGTGCGCTGGCACCATAGGGAATGCACTGCAGTGAGTCCAGAGAGTGCACTGGCACCAGTGGGGATGCACTGCAGTGACTCCAGAGAGTGCACTGGCACCACTGGGGATGCAGTGCAGTGAGTCCAGAGAGTGCACTGGCACCACTGGGGATGCAGTGCAGTGAGTCCAGAGAGTGCACTGGCACCACTGGGGATGCAGTGCAGTGAGACCAGAGAGTGCACTGGCACCACTGGGGATGCAGTGCCGTGAGTCCAGAGAGTGCACTGGCACCAATGGCAACGCAGAGCAGTGAGTCCAGAGAGTGCCTTGGCACCACTGGGGATGCAGTGCAGTGAGTCCAGAGAGTGCACTAGCACCACTGGGGATGCACTGCAGTGAGTCCAGAGAGTGCACTGGCACCACTGGGGATGCACTGCAGTGAGGGCAGAGAGTGCACTGGGACCACTGGGGATGCACTGCAGTGAGACCAGAGAGTGCACTGGCACCACTGGCGATGTAGTGCAGTGAGTCCACAGAGGGCACTGGCACCACTGGGGATGCAGTGCAGTGAGTCCAGAGAGTGCACTGGCACCACTGGGGATGCAGTGCAGTGAGTCCAGAGAGTGCACTGGCACCACTGGGGATGCAGTGCAGTGAGTCCACAGAGTGCACTGGCACCACTGGGGATGCAGTGCAGTGAGTCCAGAGAGTGCACTGGCAACACTGGGGATGCACTGCAGTGAGTCCAGAGAGTGCACTGGCACCACTGGGGATGCACCCCGGCAAGTCCAGAGAGTGCACTGGTACCACTGGGGATGCAGTGCAGTGAGTCCAGAGAGTGCACTGGCACCACTGGGGATGCACTGCAGTGAGTGCAGAGAGTGCACTGGCACCACTGGGGATGCACTGCAGTGAGTCCAGAGAGTGCACTGGCACCACTGGGGATGCAGTGCAGTGAGTCCAGAGAGTGCACTGGCACCACTGGGGATGCACTGCAGTGAGTCCAGAGAGTGCACTGGCACCATTGGGATGCAGTGCAGTGAGTAAAGAGAGTGCACTGGCACCACTGTGGATGCAGTGCAGTGAGTCCAGAGAGTGCACTGGCACCACTGGGGATGGACTGCAGTGAGTCCAGAGAGTGCACTGGCACCACTGGGGATGCACTGCAGTGCGTCCAGAGAGTGCACTGGCACCACTGGGGATGCAGTGCAGTGAGTCCAGAGAGTGCACTGGCACCACTGGGGATGCAGTGCAGTGAGTCCAGAGAGTGCACTGGCACCTTGGGGATGCAGTGCAGTGAGTCCAGAGAGTGCACTGGCACCACTGGGGATGCAGTGCAGTGAGTCCAGAGAGTGCACTGGCACCACTGGTGATGCAGTGCAGTGAGTCCAGAGAGTGCCCTGGCACCACTGGGGATGCAGTGCAGTGAGTCCAGAGAGTGCAGTGGCACCATTGGGAATGCAGTGCAGTGAGTCCAGAGAGTGCACTGGCACCACTGGGAATGCAGTGCAGTGAGTTAAGAGAGTACACTGGCGCCACTGTGGATGCACTGCAGTGAGTCCAGAGAGTGCACTGGCACCACTGGGGATGCAGTGCAGTTAGTCCAGAGAGTGAACTGGCACCACTGTGGATGCAGTGCACTGAGTCCTGAGAGGGCACTGTCAGCAATGGGGATGCAGTGCAGTGAGTCCAGAGAGTGCACTGGCACCTCTGGGGATGCAGTGCAGTGAGACCAGAGACTTCACAGGCACCACTGGGGATGCAGTGCAGTGAGTCCAGAGAGTGCACTGGCACCACTGGGGATGCACTGCAGTGAGTCCTGAGAGTGCAATGGCACCACAGGGGATGCACTGCAGTGAGTCCAGAGAGTGCACTGGCACCACTGGGGATGCAGTGCAGTGAGTCCAGAGAGTGCACTGGCACCACTGGGGATGCAGTGCAGTGAGTCCAGAGAGTGCACTGGCACCAACTGGGGATGCACTGCAGTGAGTCCAGAGAGTGCACTGGCACCATTGGGATGCAGTGCAGTGAGTAAAGAGAGTGCACTGGCACCACTGTGGATGCAGTGCAGTGAGTCCAGAGAGTGCACTGGCACCACTGGGGATGGACTGCAGTGAGTCCAGAGAGTGCACTGGCACCACTGGGGATGCAGTGCAGTGAGTCCAGAGAGTGCACTGGCACCACTGGGGATGCACTGCAGTGAGTCCAGAGAGTGCACTGGCACCACTGGGTGCAGTGTACTGAGTCCACAGAGTGCACTGGCACCACAGGGGATACACTGCAGTGAGTCCAGAGAGTGCAGTGGCACCACTGGGGATGCAGTGCAGTGAGTCCAGAGAGTGCACTGGCACCACGGGGGATGCAGTGCAGTGAGTCCAGAGAGTGCACTGTCACCACTGGGGATGCAGTGCAGTGAGTCCAGAGAGTGCACTGGCACCACTGGGGATGCGGTGCAGTGAGTCCAGAGAGTGCACTGGCACCTTGGGGATGCAGTGCAGTGAGTCCAGAGAGTGCACTGGCACCACTGGGGATGCAGTGCAGTGAGTCCAGAGAGTGCACTGGCACCACTGGTGATGCAGTGCAGTGAGTCCAGAGAGTGCACTGGCACCACTGGGGATGCAGTGCAGTGAGTCCAGAGAGTGCAGTGGCACCATTGGGAATGCAGTGCAGTGAGTCCAGAGAGTGCACTGGCACCACTGGGGATGCAGTGCAGTGAGTTAAGAGAGTACACTGGCACCACTGTGGATGCACTGCAGTGAGTCCAGAGAGTGCACTGGCACCACTGGGGATGCAGTGCAATGAGTCCAGAGAGCCACTGGCACCACTGGGGATGCAGTGCAGTTAGTCCAGAGAGTGAACTGGCACCACTGGGGATGCAGTGCACTGAGTCCTGAGAGGGCACTGTCAGCAATGGGGATGCAGTGCAGTGAGTCCAGAGAGTGCACTGGCACCTCTGGGGATGCAGTGCAGTGAGACCAGAGACTTCACAGGCACCACTGGGGATGCAGTGCAGTGAGTCCAGAGAGTGCACTGGCACCACTGGGGATGCACTGCAGTGAGTCCTGAGAGTGCAATGGCACCACAGGGGATGCACTGCAGTGAGTCCAGAGAGTGTACTGGCACCACTGGGGATGCAGTGCAGTGAGTCCAGAGAGTGCACTGGCACCACTGGGGATGCAGTGCAGTGAGTCCAGAGAGTGCACTGGCACCAACTGGAGCTGCACTGCTGTGAGTCCTGAGATTGCACTGGCACCACTGGGGATGCCCTGCAGTGAGTCCAGAGACTTTACAGGCACCACAGGGGATGCAGTACAGTGAGTCCAGAGAGTGCACTGGCACCACTGGGGATGCACTGCAGTGAGTCCAGAGACTTTACAGGCACCACAGGGGATGCAGTACAGTGAGTCCAGAGAGTGCACTGGCACCACTGGGGATGTAGTGCAGTGAGTCCAGAGAGTGCACTGGCACCTCTGGGGATGCACCCCGGTGACTCCAGAGAGTGCACTGGCACCACTGGGTATGCACCCCGGCAAGTCCAGAGAGTGCACTGTCACCACTGGGGATGCAGTGCAGTGAGTCCAGAGAGTGCACTGGCACCACTGGGGGTGCAGTGCAGTGAGTCCAGAGAGCGCACTGGTACCACTGGGGATGCACTGCAGTGAGTCCAGAGAGTGCAGTGGCACCACTGTGGATGCAGTGCAGTGAGTCCAGAGAGTGCACTGGTACGATTGGGGATGCACTGCAGTGAGTCCAGAGAGTGCACTGGTACGATTGGGGATGCACTGCAGTGAGTCCAGCGAGTGCACTGGCACCACTGGGGATGCACTGCAGTGAGTCCAGAGAGTGCACTGGCACCACTGGGGATGCAATGCAGTGAGTCCAGAGAGTGCACTGGCACCACTGGGGATGCACCCCGGCAAGTCCAGAGAGTGCACTGGCACCACTGGGGATGCAGCGCACTGAGTCCAGAGAGTGCACTGGCACCACTGGGGATGCAGTGCAGTGAGTCCAGAGAGTGCACTGGCACCACTGGGGATGCACCTCGGTGAGTCCAGAGAGTGCACTGGCACCACTGGGGATGCACTGCAGTGAGTCCAGGGAGTGCACTGGCACCACTGGGGATGCACTGCAGTGACTCCAGAGAGTGCACTGGCACCACTGGGGATGCACTGCAGTGAGTCCAGATGTTAGCCTAGCAACCACATAATCACCTAGTGATTATATGAAGGTGCTTTATTCAGCGCTGGAAGCCGGGGCAGGTGCCCAAATCTGGCTTCAAGTCCCGTTACTTCCCAGCCGTTATTTATACATACAATATTGCGTCAGGTATACATATTCATTACAGGTTGCAACAGCAGCCTCGCTTTTCATTCTAATTAGCTCCCCTCCCCTTTGCACATGCGTGGCGCACTCTGGTGGTCGTCCAGGTGGTCGTCCAGATGAAGTAAGGAGTCTTCCTCTCCGCTAAACTTTTCACCTTTCTTACTCGACGCATGCTCCCTCCGCTTCTTGGTTCTGCTTCAACTCATTTCATCATTTCCAGGCCCTTATCCAAGGTCAGGTTGTACCTGTTCCCTCCCAAGGTTCCCCTTCGATGATTCTTTTGATTGTTCAATGTACTCCCTAAGTATCCAGTATACATAGATTAATTGATAATGTAAGTACATTTGGCAATGCTTAATTATACTGTAGGTCCCATTACCTAAGAGACATTAGTAAAACATCCATTCGATTCTCCCCAACACTAAGACAGAGACTGCACTGGCACCACTGAGGATGCACCCCGGCAAGTCCAGAGAGTGCACTGGCACCACTGGGGATGCAGTGCAGTGAGTCCAGAGAGTGCACTGGCACCAGTGGGGATGCACTGCAGTGACTCCAGAGAGTGCACTGGCACCACTGGGGATGCAGTGCAGTGAGTCCAGAGAGTGCACTGGCACCACTGGGGATGCACCCCGGCAAGTCCAGAGAGTGCACTGGCACCACTGGGGATGCAGTGCAGTGAGTCCAGAGAATGCACTGGCACCACTGGGGATGCAGTGCAGTGAGTAAAGAGAGTGCACTGGCACCACTGGGGATGCAGTGCAGTGAGTCCAGAGAGTTCTCTGGCACCACTGGGGATGCAGTTTAGTGAGTCCAGAGAGTGCACTGGCACCACTGGGGATGCAGCACAGTGAGTCCAGAGAGTGCACTGGCACCACTGGGGATGCAGTGCAGTGAGTCCAGAGAGTGCACTGGCCCCACTGGGGATGCAGTGCAGTGAGTCCAGAGAGTGCACTGGCACCACTGGGGATGCAGTGCAGTGAGTCCAGAGAGTGCACTGGCACCACTGGGGATGCAGTGCAGTGAGTCCAGAGAGTGCACTGGCACCACTGGGGATGCACCCCGGCAAGTCCATAGAGTGCACTGGCACCACTGGGGATGCAATGCAGTGAGTCCTGAGAGTGCACTGGCACCAATAGGATGCAGCGCAGTGAGTCCAGAGAGTGCACTGGCACCACTGGGGATGCAGTGCAGTGAGTCCAGAGAGTGCACTGGCACCACTGGGGATGCACTCGGGTGAGTCCAGAGAGTGCACTGGCACCACAGGGGATGCAGTGCAGTGAGTCTAGAGAGTGCACTGGCACCAATGGGGATGCACCCCGGTGAGTCCAGAGAGTGCACTGGCACCACTGGGGATGCACCCCGGCAAGTCCAGAGAGTGCACTCTCTGGACTCACTGACGTGAATCCCCAGTGGTGCCATTGCACTCTCTGGACTCACTGCACTGCATCCCCTGTGGTCCCAGTGCACTCTCTGCCCTCACTGCAGTGCATCCCCAGTGCTGCCAGTGCACTCACTGGACTCACTGTACTGCATCCCCAGTGGTGCCAGTGCACTCTCTGGACTCACTGCACTGCATCCCCAGTGGTGCCAGTGCACTCTCTGGACTCACTGCACTGCATCCCCAGTGGTGCCAGTGCACTCTCTGGACTCACTGTACTGCATCCCCAGTGGTGCCAGTGCACTCTCTGGACTCACTGCACTGCATCCCCAGTGGTGCCAGTGCACTCTCTGGACTCACTGCACTGCATCCCCAGTGGTGCCAGTGCACTCTCTGGACTCACTGCACTGCATCCCCAGTGGTGCCAGTGCACTCTCTGGACTCACTGCACTGCATCCCCAGTGGTGCCAGTGCACTCTCTGGAATCACTGCACTGCATCCCCAGTGGTGCCAGTGCACTCTCTGGACTCACTGCACTGCATCCCCAGTGGTGCCAGTGCACTCTCTGGACTCACTGCAGTGCATCCCCAAGGTGCCAGTGCACTCTCTGGACTCACTGCACTGCATCCCCAGTGGTGCCAGTGCACTCTCTGGACTCACTGCAGTGCATCCCCAGTGGTGCCAGTGCACTCTCTGGACTCACTGCACTGCATCCCCAGTGGTGCCAGTGCACTCTCTGGAATCACTGCACTGCATCCCCTGTGGTGCCAGTGCACTCTCTGTACTCACTGCACTGCATCCCCAGTGGTGCCAGTGCACTCTCTGGACTCACTGCGCTGCATCCCCAGTGGTGCCAGTGCACTCTCTGAACTCACCGCACTGCATCCGCAGTGGTGTCAGTGCACTCTCTGGACTCACTGCACTACATCCCCAGTGGTGCCAGCGCACTCTGTGGACTCATCGCATTGCATTCCCAGTGGTGCCAGTGCACTCTCTGGACTCACTGCACTGCATCCCCAGTGGTGCCAGTGCACTCTCTGCCCTCACTGCAGTGCATCCCCAGTGGTGCCAGTGCACTCACTGGACTCACTGTACTGCATCACCAGTGGTGCCAGTGCACTCTCTGGACTCACTGCACTGCATCCCCAGTGGTGCCAGTGCACTCTCTGGACTCGCTGCACTGCATCCCCAGTGGTGCCAGTGCACTCTCTGGACTCACTGCAGTGCATCCCCAGTGGTGCCAGTGCACTCTCTGGACTCACTGCAGTGCATCCCCAGTGGTGCCAGTGCACTCTCTGGACTCGCTGCACTGCATCCCCAGTGGTGCCAGTGCAATCTCTGGACTCACCGGGGTGCATCCCCAGTGGTGCCAGTGCACTCTCTGGACTCACTGCAGTGCATCCCCAGTAGTGCCAGTGCACTCTCTGGACTCACTGCAGTGCATACCCAGTGGTGCCAGTGCACTCTCTGGACTCACTGCACTGCATCCTCAGTGGTGCCAGTGCACTCTCTGGACTCACTGCACTGCATCCCCAGTGGTGCCAGTGCACTCTCTGCACACACTGCAGTGCATCCCCAGTGGTGCCAGTGCACTATCTGGACTCACTGCAGTGCATCCCAAGTGGTGCCAGTGCACTCTCTGGACTCACTGCACTGCCACCCCAGTGGTGCCAGTGCACTCTCTGGACTCACTGCGCTGCACCCCCACTGGTGCCAGTGCACTCGCTGGACTCACCGCACTGCATCCCCAGTGGTGCCAGTGCACTCTCTGGACTCACTGCACTGCACCCCCACTGGTGCCAGTGCACTCTCTGCACTCACCGCACTGCATCCCCAGTGGTGCCAGTGCACTCTCTGGACTCACTGCAGTGCATCCCAAGTGGTGCCAGTGCACTCTCTGGACTCACTGCACTGCATCCCCAGTGGTGCCAGTGCACTCTCTGGACTCACTGCAGTGCATCCCCAAGGTGCCAGTGCACTCTCTGGACTCACCGCACTGCATCCCCAGTGGTGCCAGTGCACTCTCTGGACTCACTGCAGTGCATCCCCAGTGGTGCCAGTGCACTCTCTGGACTCACTGCACTGCATCCCCAGTGGTGCCAGTGCACTCTCTGGAATCACTGCACTGCATCCCCAGTGGTGCCAGTGCACTCTCTGGACTCACTGCACTGCATCCCCAGTGGTGCCAGTGCACTCTCTGGACTCACTGCAGTGCATCCCCAAGGTGCCAGTGCACTCTCTGGACTCACTGCACTGCATCCCCAGTGGTGCCAGTGCACTCTCTGGACTCACTGCACTGCATCCCCAGTGGTGCCAGTGCACTCTCTGGACTCACTGCACTGCATCCGCAGTGGTGCCAGTGCACTCTCTGGACTCACTGCACTGCATCCCCAGTGGTGCCAGTGCACTCTCTGCCCTCACTGCACTGCATCCCCAGTGGTGCCAGTGCACTCTCTGGACTCACTGTGCTGCATCCCCAGTGGTGCCAGTGCACTCTCTGAACTCACTGCACTGCATCCGCAGTGGTGCCAGTGCACTCTCTGGACTCACTGCACTACATCCCCAGTGGTGCCAGCGCACTCTGTGGACTCAGCGCATTGCATTCCCAGTGGTGCCAGTGCACTCTCTGGACTCACTGCACTGCATCCCCAGTGGTGCCAGTGCACTCTCTGCCCTCACTGCAGTGCATCCCCAGTGGTGCCAGTGCACTCACTGGACTCACTGTACTGCATCACCAGTGGTGCCAGTGCACTCTCTGGACTCACTGCACTGCATCCCCAGTGGTGCCAGTGCACTCTCTGGACTCGCTGCACTGCATCCCCAGTGGTGCCAGTGCACTCTCTGGACTCGCTGCACTGCATCCCCAGTGGTGCCAGTGCACTCTCTGGACTCACCGCATTGCATCCCCAGTGGTGCCAGTGCACTCTCTGGACTCACTGCACTGCATCCCCAGTGGTGCCAGTGCACTCTCTGGACTCACTGCACTGCATCAACAGTGGTGCCAGTGCACTCCCTGCACTCACTGCACTGCATCTCCAGTGGTGCCAGTGCACTCTCTGGACTCACTGCACTGCATCCCCAGTGGTGCCAGTGCACTGTCTGGACTCACTGCGGTGTATCGCCATTGGAGCCGGTGCACTCTCTGGACTCACTAAACTGCATCCCCAGTGGTGCCAGAGAACTCTCTGGTCTCACTGCAGTGCATCCCCAGTGGTGCCAGTGCACTCTCTGGACACACTGCACTAAAACCCCAGTGGTGCCAGTGCAGTCTCTGGACTCACTGCACTGCATCCCCAGTGGTGCCAGTGCACTCTCTGGACTCACCGGGGTGCATCCCCAGTGGTGCCAGTGCACTCTCTGGACTCACTGCACTGCATCCCCTGCGGTGCCAGTACACTCTCTGGACTCACTGCGCTGCATCACCAGTGGTGCCAGTGTACTCTCTGGACTCACTGCACTGCATCACCAGCGGTGCCAGTGCACTCTCTGGACTCACTGCAGTGCATCCCCAGTGGTGCCAGTGCACTTTCTGGTGTCACTGCAGTGCATCCCCTGTTGTGCCAGTGCACTCTCTGCACTCACTACACTGCATCCCCAGAAGTGCCAGCGCACTCTCTGGACTCACTGCAGTGCATCCCCAGTGGTGCCAGTGCACTTTCTGGTGTCACTGCAGTGCATCCCCTGTTGTGCCAGTGCACTCTCTGGACTCACTGCAGTGCATCCCCAGTGGTGCCAGTGCACTCTCTGGACTCACTGCACTTCATCCCCAGTGGTGCCAGTGCACTCTCTGGACTCACTGCAGTGCATCCCCAGTGGTGCCAGTGCACTCTCTGCACTCACTGCACTGCATCACCAGTGGTGCCAGTGCACTCTCTGGAGTCACTGCACTGCATCCCCAGTGCTGCCAGTGCACTCTCTGGACTCACTGCAGTGCATCCCCAGTGGTGCCAGTGCACTCTCTGGACTCACTGCACTGCATCCCCAGTGGTGCCAGTGCACTCTCTGGACTCACTGCACTGCATCCCCAGTGGTGCCAGTGCACTCTCTGGACTCACTGCACTGCATCCCCAGTGGTGCCAGTGCACTCTCTGGACTCACTGCACTGCATCCCCAGTGGTGCCAGTGCACTCTCTGGACTCACTGCACTGCATCAACTTTGGTGCCAGGGCACTCTCCGGACTCACTGCAGTGCATCCGCAGTGGTGCCAGTGCACTCTCTGGACTCACTGCACTGCATCCCCAGTGGTGCCAGTGCACTCTCTGCACTCACTGCACTGCATCCCCAGTGTTCCCAGTGCACTCTCTGGACTCACTGCAGTGCATCCCCAGTGGTGCCACTGCACTCTCTGGACTCACTGCACTGCATCCCCAGTGGTGCCACTGCACTCTCTGGACTCACTGCACTGCATCACCATTGGTGCCAGGGCACTCTCCGGACTCACTGCAGTGCATCCGCAGTGGTGCCAGTGCACTCTTTCGAGTCACTGCACTGCATCCCCATTAGTGCCAGTGCATTCTCTGGACTCATTGCAGTGCATCCCCAGTGGTGCCAGTGCACTCTCTGGACTCACTGCACTGCATCTTTAATGGTGCCAGTGCACTCTCTGGACTCACTGCACTGCATCCCCAGTGGTGCCAGTGCACTCTCTGCACTCACTGCACTGCATCCCCGGTGTTCCCAGAGCACTCTCTGGACTCACCGAGGTGCATCCCCAGTGGTGCCAGTGCACTCTCTGGACTCACTGCACTGCATCCCCAGTGGTGCCAGTGCACTCTCTGGACTCACTAAACTGCATCCCCAGTGGTGCCAGAGAACTCTCTGGTCTCACTGCAGTGCATCCCCAGTGGTGCCAGTGCACTCTCTGGACTCACTGCATCCCCAGTGGTGCCAGGGCACTCTCTGGACTCACAGCACTGCATCCCCATTGGTGCCAGTGCACTCTCTGGACACACTGCACTAAAACCCCAGTGGTGCCAGTGCAGTCTCTGGACTCACTGCACTGCATCCCCAGTGGTGCCAGTGCACTCTCTGGACTCACCGGGGTGCATCCCCAGTGGTGCCAGTGCACTCTCTGGACTCACTGCACTGCATCCCCTGCGGTGCCAGTACACTCTCTGGACTCACTGCGCTGCATCACCAGTGGTGCCAGTGTACTCTCTGGACTCACTGCACTGCATCACCAGCGGTGCCAGTGCACTCTCTGGACTCACTGCAGTGCATCCCCAGTGGTGCCAGTGCACTTTCTGGTGTCACTGCAGTGCATCCCCTGTTGTGCCAGTGCACTCTCTGCACTCACTGCACTGCATCCCCAGAAGTGCCAGCGCACTCTCTGGACTCACTGCAGTGCATCCCCAGTGGTGCCAGTGCACTTTCTGGTGTCACTGCAGTGCATCCCCTGTTGTGCCAGTGCACTCTCTGGACTCACTGCAGTGCATCCCCAGTGGTGCCAGTGCACTCTCTGGACTCACTGCACTTCATCCCCAGTGGTGCCAGTGCACTCTCTGGACTCACTGCAGTGCATCCCCAGTGGTGCCAGTGCACTCTCTGCACTCACTGCACTGCATCACCAGTGGTGCCAGTGCACTCTCTGGAGTCACTGCACTGCATCCCCAGTGCTGCCAGTGCACTCTCTGGACTCACTGCAGTGCATCCCCAGTGGTGCCAGTGCACTCTCTGGACTCACTGCACTGCATCCCCAGTGGTGCCAGTGCACTCTCTGGACTCACTGCACTGCATCCCCAGTGGTGCCAGTGCACTCTCTGGACTCACTGCACTGCATCCCCAGTGGTGCCAGTGCACTCTCTGGACTCACTGCACTGCATCCCCAGTGGTGCCAGTGCACTCTCTGGACTCACTGCACTGCATCAACATTGGTGCCAGGGCACTCTCTGGACTCACTGCAGTGCATCCGCAGTGGTGCCAGTGCACTCTCTGGACTCACTGCACTGCATCCCCAGTGGTGCCAGTGCACTCTCTGCACTCACTGCACTGCATCCCCAGTGTTCCCAGTGCACTCTCTGGACTCACTGCAGTGCAACCCCAGTGGTGCCACTGCACTCTCTGGACTCACTGCACTGCATCCCCAGTGGTGCCACTGCACTCTCTGGACTCACTGCACTGCATCACCATTGGTGCCAGGGCACTCTCCGGACTCACTGCAGTGCATCCGCAGTGGTGCCAGTGCACTCTTTCGAGTCACTGCACTGCATCCCCATTAGTGCCAGTGCATTCTCTGGACTCATTGCAGTGCATCCCCAGTGGTGCCAGTGCACTCTCTGGACTCACTGCACTGCATCTTTAATGGTGCCAGTGCACTCTCTGGACTCACTGCACTGCATCCCCAGTGGTGCCAGTGCACTCTCTGCACTCACTGCACTGCATCCCCGGTGTTCCCAGAGCACTCTCTGGACTCACCGAGGTGCATCCCCAGTGGTGCCAGTGCACTCTCTGGACTCACTGCACTGCATCCCCAGTGGTGCCAGTGCACTCTCTGGACTCACTGCAGTGCAGCCCCTGAGGTGCCAGTGTACTCTCTGGACTCACTGCACTGCATCCCCAGTGGTGACAGTGCACTCTCTGGAATCACTGCAGTGCATCCCCTGTGGTGCCATTGCACTCTCTGGACTCACTGCACTGCATCCCCAGTGGTGCCTGTGCACTCTCTGGACTCACTGCAGTGCATCCCCAGTGGTGCCAGTGCACTCTCTGCACTCACTGCACTGCATCACCAGTGGTGCCAGTGCACTCTCTGGACTCACTGCACTGCATCCCCAGTGCTGCCAGTGCACTCTCTGGACTCACTGCAGTGCATCCCCAGTGGTGCCAGTGCACTCTCTGGACTCACTGCAGTGCATCCCCAGTGGTGCCAGTGCACTCTCTCGACTCACTGCACTGCATCCCCAGTGCTGCCAGTGCACTCTCTGGACTCACTGCACTTCATCCCCAGTGGTGCCAGTGCACTCTCTGGACTCACTGCATTGCATCCTCAGTGGTGCCAGTGCACTCTCTGGACTCACTGCACTGCATCCCCAGTGGTGCCACTGCACTCTCTGGACTCACTGCACTGCATCACCATTGGTGCCAGGGCACTCTCCGGACTCACTGCAGTGCATCCGCAGTGGTGCCAGTGCACTCTTTCGAGTCACTGCAGTGCATCCCCAGTGGTGCCAGTGCACTCTCTGGACTCACTGCACTGCATCCCCAGTGGTGCCAGTGCACTCTCTGCACTCACTGCACTGCATCCCCAGTGTTCCCAGAGCACTCTCTGGACTCACTGCAGTGCATCCCCAGTGGTGCCAGTGCACTCTCCGGACTCACTGCACTGCATCCCTAATGGTGCCAGTGCACTCTCTGGACTCACTGCACTGCATCCCCAGTGGTGCCAGTGCACTCTCTGCACTCACTGCAGTGCAGCCCCTGAGGTGCCAGTGTACTCTCTGGACTCACTGCACTGCATCCCCAGTGGTGACAGTGCACTCTCTGGAATCACTGCAGTGCATCCCCTGTGCTGCCATTGCACTCTCTGGACCCACTGCACTGCATCCCCAGTGGTGCCTGTGCACTCTCTTGAGTCACTGCACTGCATCCCCAGTGGAGCCAGTGCACTCTATGGACTAACTGCACTGCATAACCAGTGGTGCCAGTGCACTCTCTGGACTCACTGCACTGCATCCCCAGTGGTGCCAGTGTACTCTCTGGACTCACTGCACTGCATCCCCAGTGGTGCCAGTGCACTCTCCGGACTCATTGCACTGCATCCCCAGTGGTGCCAGTGCACTCTCTGCACTCACTGCACTGCATCCCCGGTGTTCCCAGAGCACTCTCTGGACTCACCGAGGTGCATCCCCAGTGGTGCCAGTGCACTCTCTGGACTCACTGCACTGCATCTCCAGTGGTGACACTGCACTCTCTGGACTCACTGCAGTGCAGCCCCTGAGGTACCAGTGTACTCTCTGGACTCACTGCAGTGCATCCCCTGTGGTGACAGTGCACTCTCTGGAATCACTGCAGTGCATCCCCAGTGGTGCCTGTGCACTCTCTCGAGTCACTGCACTGCATCCCCAGTGGAGCCAGTGCACTCTATGGACTAACTGCACTGCATAACCAGTGGTGCCAGTGCACTCTCTGGACTCACTGCACTGCATCCCCAGTGGTGCCAGTGCACTCTCTGGACTCACTGCACTGCATCCCCAGTGGTTCCAGTGCACTCTCTGGACTCACCGGGGTGCATACCCAGTGGTGCCAGTGCACTCTTTCGAGTCACTGCACTGCATCCCCATTAGTGCCAGTGCACTCTATGGACTAACTGCACTGCATACCCAGTGGTGCCAGTGCACTCTCTGGACTCACTGCACTGCATACCCAGTGGTGCCAGTGCACTCTCTGGACTCACTGCACTGCATCCCCAGTGGTTCCAGTGCACTCTCTGGACTCACTGCACTGCATCCCCAGTGGTGCCAGTGCACTCTCTTGAGTCACTGCACTGCATCCCCAGTGGAGCCAGTGCACTCTATGGACTAACTGCACTGCATACCCAGTGGTGCCAGTGCACTCTCTGGACTCACTGCACTGCATACCCAGTGGTGCCAGTGCACTCTCTGGACTAACTGCACTGCATCCCCAGTGGTTCCAGTGCACTCTCTGGACTCACTGCACTGCATCCCCAGTGGTGCCTGTGCACTCTCTTGAGTCACTGCACTGCATCCCCAGTGGAGCCAGTGCACTCTATGGACTAACTGCACTGCATCCCCAGTGGTGCCAGTGCACTCTCTGGACTCACTGCACTGCATACCCAGTGGTGCCAGTGCACTCTCTGGATTCACTGCACTGCATCACCAGTGGTGCCAGTGCACTCTCTGGACTCACTGCAC
The DNA here is from genome assembly GCF_964034855.1 of Anser brachyrhynchus. NCBI lineage: Eukaryota > Metazoa > Chordata > Aves > Anseriformes > Anatidae > Anser > Anser brachyrhynchus. Next base: position 178,395 of record NW_027663688.1, on the reverse strand, counting down.
TGCATCACCATTGGTGCCAGGGCACTCTCCGGACTCACTGCAGTGCATCCCCAGTGGTGCCAGTGCACTCTTTCGAGTCACTGCACTGCATCCCCAGTGGTGCCAGTGCATTATCTGGACTCACTGCAGTGCATCCGTATTGGTGCCAGTGCACTCTCTGGACTCACTGCAGTGCATCCCCAGTGGTGCCAGTGCACTCTCTGGACTCACTGCACTGCATCCCCAGTGGTGCCAGTGCACTCTCTGGACTCACTGCACTGCATCAACAGTGGTGCCAGTGCACTCCCTGCACTCACTGCACTGCATCCCCAGTGGTGCCAGTGCACTCTCTGGACTCACTGCACTGCATCCCCAGTGGTGCCAGTGCACTCTCTGGACTCACTGCAGTGTAGCTCAGTGGTGCCAGAGCACTCTCTGGACTCACTGCACTGCATCCCCAGTGGTGCCAGTGCACTGTCTGGACTCACTGCGGTGTATCGCCATTGGAGCCGGTGCACTCTCTGGACTCACTAAACTGCATCCCCAGTGGTGCCAGAGAACTCTCTGGTCTCACTGCAGTGCATCCCCAGTGGTGCCAGTGCACTCTCTGGACTCACTGCATCCCCAGTGGTGCCAGGGCACTCTCTGGACTCACAGCACTGCATCCCCATTGGTGCCAGTGCACTCTCTGGACACACTGCACTAAAACCCCAGTGGTGCCAGTGCACTCTCTGGACTCACTGCAGTGCATCCCCAGTGGTGCCAGTGCACTCTCTGGACTCACCGGGGTGCATCCCCAGTGGTGCCAGTGCACTCTCTGGACTCACTGCACTGCATCCCCTGCGGTGCCAGTACACTCTCTGGACTCACTGCAGTGCATCACCAGTGGTGCCAGTGTACTCTCTGGACTCACTGCACTGCATCACCAGCGGTGCCAGTGCACTCTCTGGACTCACTGCAGTGCATCCCCAGTGGTGCCAGTGCACTTTCTGGTGTCACTGCAGTGCATCTCCTGTTGTGCCAGTGCACTCTCTGCACTCACTGCACTGCATCCCCAGAAGTGCCAGTGCACTCTCTGGACTCACTGCAGTGCATCCCCAGTGGTGCCAGTGCACTTTCTGGTGTCACTGCAGTGCATCCCCAGTGGTGCCAGTGCACTCTCTGGACTCACTGCACTTCATCCACAGTGGTGCCAGTGCACTCTCTGGACTCACTGCAGTGCATCCCCAGTGGTGCCAGTGCACTCTCTGCACTCACTGCACTGCATCACCAGTGGTGCCAGTGCACTCTCTGGAGTCACTGCACTGCATCCCCAGTGCTGCCAGTGCACTCTCTGGACTCACTGCAGTGCATCCCCAGTGGTGCCAGTGCACTCTCTGGACTCACTGCAGTGCATCCCCAGTGGTGCCAGTGCACTCTCTGGACTCACTGCACTGCATCCCCAGTGGTGCCAGTGCATTATCTGGACTCACTGCACTGCATCCCCAGTGGTGCCAGTGCACTCTCTGGACTCACTGCACTGCATCCCCAGTGGTGCCAGTGCACTCTCTGGACTCACTGCACTGCATCACCATTGGTGCCAGGGCACTCTCCGGACTCACTGCAGTGCATCTGCAGTGGTGCCAGTGCACTCTTTCGAGTCACTGCAGTGCATCCCCAGTGGTGCCAGTGCACTCTCTGGACTCACTGCACTGCATCCCCAGTGGTGCCTGTGCACTCTCTTGAGTCACTGCACTGCATCCCCAGTGGAGCCAGTGCACTCTATGGACTAACTGCACTGCATCCCCAGTGGTGCCAGTGCACTCTCTGGACTCACTGCACTGCATACCCAGTGGTGCCAGTGCACTCTCTGGATTCACTGCACTGCATCACCAGTGGTGCCAGTGCACTCTCTGGACTCACTGCACTGCATCACCATTGGTGCCAGGGCACTCTCCGGACTCACTGCAGTGCATCCCCAGTGGTGCCAGTGCACTCTTTCGAGTCACTGCACTGCATCCCCAGTGGTGCCAGTGCATTATCTGGACTCACTGCAGTGCATCCGTATTGGTGCCAGTGCACTCTCTGGACTCACTGCAGTGCATCCCCAGTGGTGCCAGTGCACTCTCTGGACTCACTGCACTGCATCCCCAGTGGTGCCAGTGCACTCTCTGGACTCACTGCACTGCATCAACAGTGGTGCCAGTGCACTCCCTGCACTCACTGCACTGCATCCCCAGTGGTGCCAGTGCACTCTCTGGACTCACTGCACTGCATCCCCAGTGGTGCCAGTGCACTCTCTGGACTCACTGCAGTGTAGCTCAGTGGTGCCAGAGCACTCTCTGGACTCACTGCACTGCATCCCCAGTGGTGCCAGTGCACTGTCTGGACTCACTGCGGTGTATCGCCATTGGAGCCGGTGCACTCTCTGGACTCACTAAACTGCATCCCCAGTGGTGCCAGAGAACTCTCTGGTCTCACTGCAGTGCATCCCCAGTGGTGCCAGTGCACTCTCTGGACTCACTGCATCCCCAGTGGTGCCAGGGCACTCTCTGGACTCACAGCACTGCATCCCCATTGGTGCCAGTGCACTCTCTGGACACACTGCACTAAAACCCCAGTGGTGCCAGTGCACTCTCTGGACTCACTGCAGTGCATCCCCAGTGGTGCCAGTGCACTCTCTGGACTCACCGGGGTGCATCCCCAGTGGTGCCAGTGCACTCTCTGGACTCACTGCACTGCATCCCCTGCGGTGCCAGTACACTCTCTGGACTCACTGCAGTGCATCACCAGTGGTGCCAGTGTACTCTCTGGACTCACTGCACTGCATCACCAGCGGTGCCAGTGCACTCTCTGGACTCACTGCAGTGCATCCCCAGTGGTGCCAGTGCACTTTCTGGTGTCACTGCAGTGCATCTCCTGTTGTGCCAGTGCACTCTCTGCACTCACTGCACTGCATCCCCAGAAGTGCCAGTGCACTCTCTGGACTCACTGCAGTGCATCCCCAGTGGTGCCAGTGCACTTTCTGGTGTCACTGCAGTGCATCCCCAGTGGTGCCAGTGCACTCTCTGGACTCACTGCACTTCATCCACAGTGGTGCCAGTGCACTCTCTGGACTCACTGCAGTGCATCCCCAGTGGTGCCAGTGCACTCTCTGCACTCACTGCACTGCATCACCAGTGGTGCCAGTGCACTCTCTGGAGTCACTGCACTGCATCCCCAGTGGTGCCAGTGCACTCTCTGGACTCACTGCAGTGCATCCCCAGTGGTGCCAGTGCACTCTCTGGACTCACTGCAGTGCATCCCCAGTGGTGCCAGTGCACTCTCTGGACTCACTGCACTGCATCCCCTGTGGTGCCAGTGCATTATCTGGACTCACTGCACTGCATCCCCAGTGGTGCCAGTGCACTCTCTGGACTCACTGCACTGCATCCCCAGTGGTGCCAGTGCACTCTCTGGATTCACTGCACTGCATCACCATTGGTGCCAGGGCACTCTCCGGACTCACTGCAGTGCATCTGCAGTGGTGCCAGTGCACTCTTTCGAGTCACTGCAGTGCATCCCCAGTGGTGCCAGTGCACTCTCTGGACTCACTGCACTGCATCCCCAGTGGTGCCAGTGCACTCTCTGCACTCACTGCACTGCATCCCCAGTGTTCCCAGTGCACTCTCTGGACTCACTGCAGTGCATCCCCAGTGGTGCCAGTGCACTCTCTGGACTCACTGCACTGCATCCCCAGTGGTGCCACTGCACTCTCTGGACTCACTGCACTGCATCACCATTGGTGCCAGGGCACTCTCCGGACTCACTGCAGTGCATCCGCAGTGGTGCCAGTGCACTCTTTCGAGTCAGTGCACTGCATCCCCATTAGTGCCAGTGCATTCTCTGGACTCATTGCAGTGCATCCCCAGTGGTACCAGTGCGCTCTCTGGACTCACTGCACTGCATCTTTAATGGTGCCAGTGCACTCTCTGGACTCACTGCACTGCATCCCCAGTGGAGCCAGTGCACTCTATGGACTAACTGCACTGCATAACCAGTGGTGCCAGTGCACTCTCTGGACTCACTGCACTGCATCCCCAGTGGTGCCAGTGTACTCTCTGGACTCACTGCACTGCATCCCCAGTGGTGCCAGTGCACTCTCCGGACTCATTGCACTGCATCCCTAATGGTGCCAGTGCACTCTCTGGACTCACTAAACTGCATCCCCAGTGGTGCCAGTGCACTCTCTGCACTCACTGCACTGCATCCCCGGTGTTCCCAGAGCACTCTCTGGACTCACCGAGGTGCATCCCCAGTGGTGCCAGTGCACTCTCTGGACTCACTGCACTGCATCCCCAGTGGTGCCACTGCACTCTCTGGACTCACTGCAGTGCAGCCCCTGAGGTACCAGTGTACTCTCTGGACTCACTGCAGTGCATCCCCAGTGGTGACAGTGCACTCTCTGGAATCACTGCAGTGCATCCCCAGTGGTGCCTGTGCACTCTCTTGAGTCACTGCACTGCATCCCCAGTGGTGCCAGTGCACTCTATGGACTAACTGCACTGCATAACCAGTGGTGCCAGTGCACTCTCTGGACTCACTGCACTGCATCCCAAGTGGTGCCAGTGCACTCTCTGGACTCACTGCACTGCATCCCCAGTGGTTCCAGTGCACTCTCTGGACTCACCGGGGTGCATACCCAGTGGTGCCAGTGCACTCTTTCGAGTCACTGCACTGCATCCCCAGTGGAGCCAGTGCACTCTATGGACTAACTGCACTGCATAGCCAGTGGTGCCAGTGCACTCTCTGGACTCACTGCACTGCATACCCAGTGGTGCCAGTGCACTCTCTGGACTCACTGCACTGCATCCCCAGTGGTTCCAGTGCACTCTCTTGACTCACTGCACTGCATCCCCAGTGGTGCCTGTGCACTCTCTTGAGTCACTGCACTGCATCCCCAGTGGTGCCAGTGCACTCTATGGACTAACTGCACTGCATACCCAGTGGTGCCAGTGCACTCTCTGGACTCACTGCACTGCATCCCCAGTGGTGCCAGTGCACTCTCTGGACTAACTGCACTGCATCCCCAGTGGTTCCAGTGCACTCTCTGGACTCACTGCACTGCATCCCCAGTGGTGCCAGTGTACTCTCTGGACTCACTGCACTGCATCCCCAGTGTACCCAGAGCACTCTCTGGACTCACTGCAGTGCATCCCCAGTGGTGCCAGTGCACTCTCCGGACTCACTGCACTGCATCCCTAATGGTGCCAGTGCACTCTCTGGACTCACTGCACTGCATCCCCAGTGGTGCCAGTGCACTCTCTGCACTCACTGCACTGCATCTCCGGTGTTCCCAGAGCACTCTCCGGACTCACCGAGGTGCATCCCCAGTGGTGCCAGTGCACTCTCTGGACTCACTGCACTGCATCCCCAGTGGTGCCAGTGCACTCTCTGGACTCACTGCAGTGCAGCCCCTGAGGTGCCAGTGTACTCTCTGGACTCACTGCACTGCATCCCCAGTGGTGACAGTGCACTCTCTGGAATCACTGCAGTGCATCCCCTGTGCTGCCATTGCACTCTCTGGACCCACTGCACTGCATCCCCAGTGGTGCCTGTGCACTCTCTTGAGTCACTGCACTGCATCCCCAGTGGAGCCAGTGCACTCTATGGACTAACTGCACTGCATAACCAGTGGTGCCAGTGCACTCTCTGGACTCACTGCACTGCATCCCCAGTGGTGCCAGTGTACTCTCTGGACTCACTGCACTGCATCCCCAGTGGTGCCAGTGCACTCTCCGGACTCATTGCACTGCATCCCTAATGGTGCCAGTGCACTCTCTGGACTCACTAAACTGCATCCCCAGTGGTGCCAGTGCACTCTCTGCACTCACTGCACTGCATCCCCGGTGTTCCCAGAGCACTCTCTGGACTCACCGAGGTGCATCCCCAGTGGCGCCAGTGCACTCTCTGGACTCACTGCACTGCATCCCCAGTGGTGCCACTGCACTCTCTGGACTCACTGCAGTGCAGCCCCTGAGGTACCAGTGTACTCTCTGGACTCACTGCAGTGCATCCCCAGTGGTGACAGTGCACTCTCTGGAATCACTGCAGTGCATCCCCAGTGGTGCCTGTGCACTCTCTTGAGTCACTGCACTGCATCCCCAGTGGTGCCAGTGCACTCTATGGACTAACTGCACTGCATAACCAGTGGTGCCAGTGCACTCTCTGGACTCACTGCACTGCATCCCAAGTGGTGCCAGTGCACTCTCTGGACTCACTGCACTGCATCCCCAGTGGTTCCAGTGCACTCTCTGGACTCACCGGGGTGCATACCCAGTGGTGCCAGTGCACTCTTTCGAGTCACTGCACTGCATCCCCAGTGGAGCCAGTGCACTCTATGGACTAACTGCACTGCATAGCCAGTGGTGCCAGTGCACTCTCTGGACTCACTGCACTGCATACCCAGTGGTGCCAGTGCACTCTCTGGACTCACTGCACTGCATCCCCAGTGGTTCCAGTGCACTCTCTTGACTCACTGCACTGCATCCCCAGTGGTGCCTGTGCACTCTCTTGAGTCACTGCACTGCATCCCCAGTGGTGCCAGTGCACTCTATGGACTAACTGCACTGCATACCCAGTGGTGCCAGTGCACTCTCTGGACTCACTGCACTGCATCCCCAGTGGTGCCAGTGCACTCTCTGGACTAACTGCACTGCATCCCCAGTGGTTCCAGTGCACTCTCTGGACTCACTGCACTGCATCCCCAGTGGTGCCTGTGCACTCTCTTGAGTCACTGCACTGCATCCCCAGTGGAGCCAGTGCACTCTATGGACTAACTGCACTGCATCCCCAGTGGTGCCAGTGCACTCTCTGGACTCACTGCACTGCATACCCAGTGGTGCCAGTGCACTCTCTGGATTCACTGCACTGCATCACCAGTGGTGCCAGTGCACTCTCTGGACTCACTGCACTGCATCACCATTGGTGCCAGGGCACTCTCCGGACTCACTGCAGTGCATCCCCAGTGGTGCCAGTGCACTCTTTCGAGTCACTGCACTGCATCCCCAGTGGTGCCAGTGCATTATCTGGACTCACTGCAGTGCATCCGTATTGGTGCCAGTGCACTCTCTGGACTCACTGCAGTGCATCCCCAGTGGTGCCAGTGCACTTTCTGGACTAACTGCACTGCATCCCCAGTGCTGACAGTGCACTCTCCGGACTCACTGCACTGCATCCCCAGTGGTGCCAGTGTACTCTCTGGACTCAGTGCACTGCATCACCAGTGGTGGCAGTGTACTCTCTGGACTCACTGCACTGCATCACCAGTGGTGGCAGTGTACTCTCTGGACTCACTGCACTGCATCCCCAGTGGTGCCAGTGCCCTCTCTGCACTCACTGCACTGCATCCCCAGTGGTTCCTGGGCACTCTCTCGACTCACTGCACTGCAACTCCAATGGTGCCTGTGCACTCTCTGGACTCACTGCAGTGCATCCCCAGTGGTGCCAGTGCACTCTCTGGACTCACTGCGCTGCATCCCCAGTGGTGTTAGTGCCCTCTGTGGACTCACTGCACTACATCCCCTGTGGTGCCAGTGCACTCTCTGGACTCACTGCAGTGCATCCCCAGTGGTGCGAGTGCACTCTCTGGACTCACCGGGGTGCATCCCCAGTGGTGCCAGTGCACTCTCTGGACTCACTGCAGTGCATCCCCAGTGGTGCCAGTGCACTCTGTGGACTCACTGCAGTGCATCCCCAGTGGTGCCAGTGCATTCTCTGGACTCACTGCACTGCATCCCATTGGTGCTAGTGCACTCTCTGGACTCACTGCACTGCATCCCCAGTTGTGCCAGTGCACTCTCTGGACTCACTGCAGTGCATCCCCAGTGGTGCCAGTGCACTCTCTGGACTCACTGCAGTGCTTCCGCTCTGGTGCCAGTGCACTCTCTGCACTCACTGCACTGCATCAACAGTGGTGCCTCTGCACTCTCTGGATCACTGCACTGCATCACCAGTGGTGCCAGGGCACTCTCCGGACTCACTGCAGTGCATCCCCAGTGGTGCCAGTGCACTCTTTCGAGTCACTGCACTGCATCCCCAGTGGTGCCAGTGCATTCTCTGGACTCACTGCAGTGCATCCCCATTGGTGCCAGTGCAGTCTCTGGAGTCACTGCACTGCATCCCCAGTGGTGACAGTGCACTCTCTGGACTCACTGCACTGCATCCCCAGTGCTGACAGTACACTCTCTGGACTCACTGCACTGCATCCCCAGTGGTGCCAGTGTACTCTCTGGACTCAGTGCACTGCATCCCCAGTGGTGCCACTGCACTCTCTGGACTCACTGCAGTGCATCCCCATTGGTGCCAGTGCACTCTCTGGACTCACTGCACTGCATCCCCAGTGGTGCCAGTGCACTCTCTGGACTCACAGCAGTGCATCCCCTTTTGTGCCAGTGCACTCTCTGGACTCACTGCACTGCATCCCCAGTGGTGCCAGTGCACTCTCTAGAGTCACTGCAATGCATCCCCAGTGGTGCCAGTGCACTCTCTGGACTCACTGCAGTGCATCCCCAGTGGTGCCTGTACACTCTTTTGAGTCACTGCACTGCATCCCCAGTGGTTCCAGTGCACTCTCTGGACTCACTGCAGTGCATCCCCAGTGGTGCCAGTGCACTCTCTGCACTCACTGCACTGCATCACCAGTGGTGCCAGTGCACTCTCTGGAGTCACTGCACTGCATCCCCAGTGCTGCCAGTGCACTCTCTGGACTCACTGCAGTGCATCCCCAGTGGTGCCAGTGCACTCTCTGGACTCACTGCAGTGCATCCCCAGTGGTGCCAGTGCACTCTCTGGACTCACTGCACTGCATCCCCAGTGCTGCCAGTGCACTCTCTGGACTCACTGCACTTCATCCCCAGTGGTGCCAGTGCACTCTCTGCACTCACTGCATTGCATCCCCAGTGGTGCCAGTGCACTCTCTGGACTCACTGCACTGCATCCCCAGTGGTGCCACTGCACTCTCTGGACTCACTGCACTGCATCACCATTGGTGCCAGTGCACTCTCTGGACTCACTGCAGTGCATCCGCAGTGGTGCCAGTGCACTCTTTCGAGTCACTGCAGTGCATCCCCAGTGGTGCCAGTGCACTCTCTGGACTCACTGCACTGCATCCCCAGTGGTGCCAGTGCACTCTCTGCACTCACTGCACTGCATCCCCAGTGTTCCCAGAGCACTCTTTGGACTCACTGCAGTGCATCCCCAGTGGTGCCAGTGCACTCTCCGGACTCACTGCACTGCATCCCTAATGGTGCCAGTGCACTCTCTGGACTCACTGCACTGCATCCCCAGTGGTGCCAGTGCACTCTCTGCACTCACTGCAGTGCAGCCCCTGAGGTGCCAGTGTACTCTCTGGACTCACTGCACTGCATCCCCAGTGGTGACAGTGCACTCTCTGGAATCACTGCAGTGCATCCCCTGTGCTGCCATTGCACTCTCTGGACCCACTGCACTGCATCCCCAGTGGTGCCTGTGCACTCTCTTGAGTCACTGCACTGCATCCCCAGTGGAGCCAGTGCACTCTATGGACTAACTGCACTGCATAACCAGTGGTGCCAGTGCACTCTCTGGTCTCACTGCAGTGCATCCCCAGTGGTGCCAGTGTACTCTCTGGACTCACTGCACTGCATCCCCAGTGGTGCCAGTGCACTCTCCGGACTCATTGCACTGCATCCCTAATGGTGCCAGTGCACTCTCTGGACTCACTGCACTGCATCCCCAGTGGTGCCAGTGCACTCTCTGCACTAACTGCACTGCATCCCCGGTGTTCCCAGAGCACTCTCTGGACTCACCGAGTTGCATCCCCAGTGGTGCCAGTGCACTCTCTGGACTCACTGCACTGCATCCCCAGTGGTGCCAGTGCACTCTCTGGACTCACTGCAGTGCAGCCCCTGAGGTACCAGTGTACTCTCTGGACTCACTGCAGTGCATCCCCTGTGGTGACAGTGCACTCTCTGGAATCACTGCAGTGCATCCCCAGTGGTGCCTGTGCACTCTCTTAGGTCACTGCACTGCATCCCCAGTGGAGCCAGTGCACTCTATGGACTAACTGCACTGCATAACCAGTGGTGCCAGTGCACTCTCTGGACTCACTGCACTGCATCCCCAGTGGTGCCAGTGCACTCTCTGGACTCACTGCACTGCATCCCCAGTGGTTCCAGTGCACTCTCTGGACTCACCGGGGTGCATACCCAGTGGTGCCAGTGCACTCTTTCGAGTCACTGCACTGCATCCCCATTAGTGCCAGTGCACTCTATGGACTAACTGCACTGCATCCCCAGTGGTGACAGTGCACTCTCTGGAATCACTGCAGTGCATCCCCTGTGGTGCCATTGCACTCTCTGGACTCACTGCACTGCATCCCCAGTGGTGCCTGTGCACTCTTTTGAGTCACTGCACTGCATCCTCTGTGCTGCCAGTGCACTCTCTGGACTCACTGCACTGCATCCCCAGTGCTGCCAGTGCACTCTCTGGACTCACTGCAGTGCATCCCCAGTGGTGCCAGTGCACTCTCTGGACTCACTGCAGTGCATCCCCAGTGGTGCCAGTGCACTCTCTGGACTCACTGCACTGCATCCCCAGTGCTGCCAGTGCACTCTCTGGACTCACTGCACTTCACCCCCAGTGGTGCCAGTGCACTCTCTGGACTCACTGCATTGCATCACCAGTGGTGCCAGTGCACTCTCTGGACTCACTGCACTGCATCCCCAGTGGTGCCAGTGCACTCTCTGGACTCACTGCACTGCATCACCATTGGTGCCAGGGCACTCTCCGGACTCACTGCAGTGCATCCGCAGTGGTGCCAGTGCACTCTTTCGAGTCACTGCACTGCATAACCAGTGGTGCCAGTGCACTCTCTGGACTCACTGCAGTGCATCCCCAGTGGTGCCAGTGCACTCTCTGCACTCACTGCACTGCATCCCCAGTGTTCCCAGAGCACTCTCTGGACTCACTGCAGTGCATCCCCAGTGGTGCCAGTGCACTCTCCGGACTCACTGCACTGCATCCCTAATGGTGCCAGTGCACTCTCTGGACTCACTGCACTGCATCCCCAGTGGTGCCAGTGCACTCTCTGCACTCACTGCACTGCATCCCCGGTGTTCCCAGAGCACTCTCTGGACTCACCGAGGTGCATCCCCAGTGGTGCCAGTGCACTCTCTGGACTCACTGCACTGCATCCCCAGTGGTGCCAGTGCACTCTCTGGAGTCACTGAAGTGCATCCCCTGTGCTGCCATTGCACTCTCTGGACCCACTGCACTGCATCCCCAGTGGTGCCTGTGCACTCTCTTGAGTCACTGCACTGCATCCCCAGTGGAGCCAGTGCACTCTATGGACTAACTGCACTGCATAACCAGTGGTGCCAGTGCACTCTCTGGACTCACTGCACTGCATCCCCAGTGCTGACAGTGCACTCTCCGGACTCACTGCACTGCATCCCCAGTGGTGCCAGTGTACTCTCTGGACTCAGTGCACTGCATCACCAGTGGTGGCAGTGTACTCTCTGGACTCACTGCACTGCATCACCAGTGGTGGCAGTGTACTCTCTGGACTCACTGCACTGCATCCCCAGTGGTGCCAGTGCCCTCTCTGCACTCACTGCACTGCATCCCCAGTGGTTCCTGGGCACTCTCTCGACTCACTGCACTGCAACTCCAATGGTGCCTGTGCACTCTCTGGACTCACTGCAGTGCATCCCCAGTGGTGCCAGTGCACTCTCTGGACTCACTGCGCTGCATCCCCAGTGGTGTTAGTGCCCTCTGTGGACTCACTGCACTACATCCCCTGTGGTGCCAGTGCACTCTCTGGACTCACTGCAGTGCATCCCCAGTGGTGCGAGTGCACTCTCTGGACTCACCGGGGTGCATCCCCAGTGGTGCCAGTGCACTCTCTGGACTCACTGCAGTGCATCCCCAGTGGTGCCAGTGCACTCTGTGGACTCACTGCAGTGCATCCCCAGTGGTGCCAGTGCATTCTCTGGACTCACTGCACTGCATCCCATTGGTGCTAGTGCACTCTCTGGACTCACTGCACTGCATCCCCAGTTGTGCCAGTGCACTCTCTGGACTCACTGCAGTGCATCCCCAGTGGTGCCAGTGCACTCTCTGGACTCACTGCAGTGCTTCCGCTCTGGTGCCAGTGCACTCTCTGCACTCACTGCACTGCATCAACAGTGGTGCCTCTGCACTCTCTGGATCACTGCACTGCATCACCATTGGTGCCAGGGCACTCTCCGGACTCACTGCAGTGCATCCCCAGTGGTGCCAGTGCACTCTTTCGAGTCACTGCACTGCATCCCCAGTGGTGCCAGTGCATTCTCTGGACTCACTGCAGTGCATCCCCATTGGTGCCAGTGCAGTCTCTGGAGTCACTGCACTGCATCCCCAGTGGTGACAGTGCACTCTCTGGACTCACTGCACTGCATCCCCAGTGCTGACAGTACACTCTCTGGACTCACTGCACTGCATCCCCAGTGGTGCCAGTGTACTCTCTGGACTCAGTGCACTGCATCCCCAGTGGTGCCACTGCACTCTCTGGACTCACTGCAGTGCATCCCCATTGGTGCCAGTGCACTCTCTGGACTCACTGCACTGCATCCCCAGTGGTGCCAGTGCACTCTCTGGACTCACAGCAGTGCATCCCCTTTTGTGCCAGTGCACTCTCTGGACTCACTGCACTGCATCCCCAGTGGTGCCAGTGCACTCTCTGGACTCACTGCAGTGCATCCCCAGTGGTGCCTGTACACTCTTTTGAGTCACTGCACTGCATCCCCAGTGGTTCCAGTGCACTCTCTGGACTCACTGCAGTGCATCCCCAGTGGTGCCAGTGCACTCTCTGCACTCACTGCACTGCATCACCAGTGGTGCCAGTGCACTCTCTGGAGTCACTGCACTGCATCCCCAGTGCTGCCAGTGCACTCTCTGGACTCACTGCAGTGCATCCCCAGTGGTGCCAGTGCACTCTCTGGACTCACTGCAGTGCATCCCCAGTGGTGCCAGTGCACTCTCTGGACTCACTGCACTGCATCCCCAGTGCTGCCAGTGCACTCTCTGGACTCACTGCACTTCATCCCCAGTGGTGCCAGTGCACTCTCTGCACTCACTGCATTGCATCCCCAGTGGTGCCAGTGCACTCTCTGGACTCACTGCACTGCATCCCCAGTGGTGCCACTGCACTCTCTGGACTCACTGCACTGCATCACCATTGGTGCCAGTGCACTCTCTGGACTCACTGCAGTGCATCCGCAGTGGTGCCAGTGCACTCTTTCGAGTCACTGCAGTGCATCCCCAGTGGTGCCAGTGCACTCTCTGGACTCACTGCACTGCATCCCCAGTGGTGCCAGTGCACTCTCTGCACTCACTGCACTGCATCCCCAGTGTTCCCAGAGCACTCTTTGGACTCACTGCAGTGCATCCCCAGTGGTGCCAGTGCACTCTCCGGACTCACTGCACTGCATCCCTAATGGTGCCAGTGCACTCTCTGGACTCACTGCACTGCATCCCCAGTGGTGCCAGTGCACTCTCTGCACTCACTGCAGTGCAGCCCCTGAGGTGCCAGTGTACTCTCTGGACTCACTGCACTGCATCCCCAGTGGTGACAGTGCACTCTCTGGAATCACTGCAGTGCATCCCCTGTGCTGCCATTGCACTCTCTGGACCCACTGCACTGCATCCCCAGTGGTGCCTGTGCACTCTCTTGAGTCACTGCACTGCATCCCCAGTGGAGCCAGTGCACTCTATGGACTAACTGCACTGCATAACCAGTGGTGCCAGTGCACTCTCTGGACTCACTGCAGTGCATCCCCAGTGGTGCCAGTGTACTCTCTGGACTCACTGCACTGCATCCCCAGTGGTGCCAGTGCACTCTCCGGACTCATTGCACTGCATCCCTAATGGTGCCAGTGCACTCTCTGGACTCACTGCACTGCATCCCCAGTGGTGCCAGTGCACTCTCTGCACTAACTGCACTGCATCCCCGGTGTTCCCAGAGCACTCTCTGGACTCACCGAGTTGCATCCCCTGTGGTGCCAGTGCACTCTCTGGACTCACTGCACTGCATCCCCAGTGGTGCCAGTGCACTCTCTGGACTCACTGCAGTGCAGCCCCTGAGGTACCAGTGTACTCTCTGGACTCACTGCAGTGCATCCCCTGTGGTGACAGTGCACTCTCTGGAATCACTGCAGTGCATCCCCAGTGGTGCCTGTGCACTCTCTTGAGTCACTGCACTGCATCCCCAGTGGAGCCAGTGCACTCTATGGACTAACTGCACTGCATAACCAGTGGTGCCAGTGCACTCTCTGGACTCACTGCACTGCATCCCCAGTGGTGCCAGTGCACTCTCTGGACTCACTGCACTGCATCCCCAGTGGTTCCAGTGCACTCTCTGGACTCACCGGGGTGCATACCCAGTGGTGCCAGTGCACTCTTTCGAGTCACTGCACTGCATCCCCATTAGTGCCAGTGCACTCTATGGACTAACTGCACTGCATCCCCTGTGGTGACAGTGCACTCTCTGGAATCACTGCAGTGCATCCCCTGTGGTGCCATTGCACTCTCTGGACTCACTGCACTGCATCCCCAGTGGTGCCTGTGCACTCTTTTGAGTCACTGCACTGCATCCCCAGTGGTGCCAGTGCACTCTCTGGACTCACTGCACTGCATCCCCAGTGCTGCCAGTGCACTCTCTGGACTCACTGCAGTGCATCCCCAGTGGTGCCAGTGCACTCTCTGGACTCACTGCAGTGCATCCCCAGTGGTGCCAGTGCACTCTCTGGACTCACTGCACTGCATCCCCAGTGCTGCCAGTGCACTCTCTGGACTCACTGCACTTCACCCCCAGTGGTGCCAGTGCACTCTCTGGACTCACTGCATTGCATCCCCAGTGGTGCCAGTGCACTCTCTGGACTCACTGCACTGCATCCCCAGTGGTGCCACTGCACTCTCTGGACTCACTGCACTGCATCACCATTGGTGCCAGGGCACTCTCCGGACTCACTGCAGTGCATCCGCAGTGGTGCCAGTGCACTCTTTCGAGTCACTGCAGTGCATCCCCAGTGGTGCCAGTGCACTCTCTGGACTCACTGAACTGCATCCCCAGTGGTGCCAGTGCACTCTCTGCACTCACTGCACTGCATCCCCAGTGTTCCCAGAGCACTCTCTGGACTCACTGCAGTGCATCCCCAGTGGTGCCAGTGCACTCTCCGGACTCACTGCACTGCATCCCTAATGGTGCCAGTGCACTCTCTGGACTCACTGCACTGCATCCCCAGTGGTGCCAGTGCACTCTCTGCACTCACTGCACTGCATCCCCGGTGTTCCCAGAGCACTCTCTGGACTCACCGAGGTGCATCCCCAGTGGTGCCAGTGCACTCTCTGGACTCACTGCACTGCATCCCCAGTGGTGCCAGTGCACTCTCTGGAGTCACTGAAGTGCATCCCCTGTGCTGCCATTGCACTCTCTGGACCCACTGCACTGCATCCCCAGTGGTGCCTGTGCACTCTCTTGAGTCACTGCACTGCATCCCCAGTGGAGCCAGTGCACTCTATGGACTAACTGCACTGCATAACCAGTGGTGCCAGTGCACTCTCTGGACTCACTGCACTGCATCCCCAGTGGTGCCAGTGTACTCTCTGGACTCACTGCACTGCATCCCCAGTGGTGCCAGTGCACTCTCCGGACTCATTGCTCTGCATCCCTAATGGTGCCAGTGCACTCTCTGGACTCACTGCACTGCATCCCCAGTGGTGCCAGTGCACTCTCTGCACTCACTGCACTGCATCCCCGGTGTTCCCAGAGCACTCTCTGGACTCACCGAGGTGCATCCCCAGTGGTGCCAGTGCACTCTCTGGACTCACTGCACTGCATCCCCAGTGGTGCCAGTGCACTCTCTGGACTCACTGCAGTGCAGCCCCTGAGGTACCAGTGTACTCTCTGGACTCACTGCAGTGCATCCCCTGTGGTGACAGTGCACTCTCTGGAATCACTGCAGTGCATCCCCAGTGGTGCCTGTGCACTCTCTTGAGTCACTGCACTGCATCCCCAGTGGTGCCAGTGCACTCTATGGACTAACTGCACTGCATAACCAGTGGTGCCAGTGCACTCTCTGGACTCACTGCACTGCATCCCCAGTGGTGCCAGTGCACTCTCTGGACTCACTGAACTGCATCCCCAGTGGTTCCAGTGCACTCTCTGGACTCACCGGGGTGCATACCCAGGGGTGCCAGTGCACTCTTTCGAGTCACTGCACTGCATCCCCAGTGGAGCCAGTGCACTCTCTGGACTAACTGCACTGCATACCCAGTGGTGCCAGTGCACTCTCTGGACTCACTGCACTGCATACCCAGTGGTGCCAGTGCACTCTCTGGACTCACTGCACTGCATCCCCAGTGGTTCCAGTGCACTCTCTTGACTCACTGCACTGCATCCCCAGTGGTGCCTGTGCACTCTCTTGAGTCACTGCACTGCATCCCCAGTGTTGCCAGTGCACTCTCTGGACTCACTGTAGTGCATCCCCAGTGGTGCCAGTGCACTCTCTGGACTCACTGCACTGCATCCCCAGTGGTGCCAGTGCACTCTCTGAGCTCACTGCAGTGCATCCCCAGTGGTGCCAGTGCACTCTCTGGACTCACTGCACTGCATCCCCAGTGGTGCCAGTGCACTCTCTGGACTCACTGCACTGCATCAACAGTGGTGCCAGTGCACTCCCTGCACTCACTGCACTGCATCACCAGTGGTGCCAGTGCACTCTCTGGACTCACTGCACTGCATCCCCACTGGTCCCAGTGCACTCTCTGGACTCACTGCAGTGTAGTTCAGTGGTGCCAGAGCACTCTCTGGACTCACTGCACTGCATCCCCAGTGGTGCCAGTGCACTGTCTGGACTCACTGCATCCCCAGTGGTGCCAGTGCACTCTCTGGACTCACTGCATCCCCAGTGGTGCCAGGGCACTCTCTGGACTCACAGCACTGCATCCCCATTGGTGCCAGTGCACTCTCTGGACACACTGCACTAAAACCCCAGTGGTGCCAGTGCAGTCTCTGGACTCACTGCACTGCATCCCCAGTGGTGCCAGTGCACTCTCTGGACTCACCGGGGTGCATCCCCAGTGCTGCCAGTGCACTCTCTGGACTCACTGCACTGCATCCCCTGCGGTGCCAGTACACTCTCTGGACTCACTGCGCTGCATCACCAGTGGTGCCAGTGTACTCTCTGGACTCACTGCACTGCATCACCAGCGGTGCCAGTGCACTCTCTGGACTCACTGCAGTGCATCCCCAGTGGTGCCAGTGCACTTTCTGGTGTCACTGCAGTGCATCCCCTGTTGTGCCAGTGCACTCTCTGCACTCACTGCACTGCATCCCCAGAAGTGCCAGTGCACTCTCAGGACTCACTGCAGTGCATCCCCAGTGGTGCCAGTGCACTTTCTGGTGTCACTGCAGTGCATCCCCTGTTGTGCCAGTGCACTCTCTGGACTCACTGCAGTGCATCCCCAGTGGTGCCAGTGCACTCTCTGGACTCACTGCACTTCATCCCCAGTGGTGCCAGTGCACTCTCTGGACTCACTGCAGTGCATCCCCAGTGGTGCCAGTGCACTCTCTGCACTCACTGCACTGCATCACCAGTGGTGCCAGTGCACTCTCTGGAGTCACTGCACTGCATCCCCAGTGCTGCCAGTGCACTCTCTGGACTCACTGCAGTGCATCCCCAGTGGTGCCAGTGCACTCTCTGGACTCACTGCACTGCATCCCCAGTGGTGCCAGTGCACTCTCTGGACTCACTGCAGTGCATCCCCAGTGGTGCCAGTGCACTCTCTGGACTCACTGCACTGCATCCCCAGTGGTGCCAGTGCACTCTCTGGACTCACTGCACTGCATCCCCAGTGGTGCCAGTGCACTCTCTGGACTCACTGCACTGCATCACCATTGGTGCCAGGGCACTCTCCGGACTCACTGCAGTGCATCCGCAGTGGTGCCAGTGCACTCTTTCGAGTCACTGCAGTGCATCCCCAGTGGTGCCAGTGCACTCTCTGGACTCACTGCACTGCATCCCCAGTGGTGCCAGTGCACTCTCTGCACTCACTGCACTGCATCCCCAGTGTTCCCAGTGCACTCTCTGGACTCACTGCAGTGCATCCCCAGTGGTGCCAGTGCACTCTCTGGACTCACTGCACTGCATCCCCAGTGGTGCCACTGCACTCTCTGGACTCACTGCACTGCATCACCATTGGTGCCAGGGCACTCTCCGGACTCACTGCAGTGCATCCGCAGTGGTGCCAGTGCACTCTTTCGAGTCACTGCACTTCATCCCCATTAGTGCCAGTGCATTCTCTGGACTCATTGCAGTGCATCCCCAGTGGTGCCAGTGCACTCTCTGGACTCACTGCACTGCATCTTTAATGGTGCCAGTGCACTCTCTGGACTCACTGCACTGCATCCCCAGTGGTGCCAGTGCACTCTCTGCACTCACTGCACTGCATCCCCGGTGTTCCCAGAGCACTCTCTGGACTCACCGAGGTGCATCCCCAGTGGTGCCAGTGCACTCTCTGGACTCACTGCACTGCATCCCCAGTGGTGCCAGTGCACTCTCTGGACTCACTGCAGTGCAGCCCCTGAGGTGCCAGTGTACTCTCTGGACTCACTGCACTGCATCCCCAGTGGTGACAGTGCACTCTCTGGAATCACTGCAGTGCATCCCCTGTGGTGCCATTGCACTCTCTGGACTCACTGCACTGCATCCCCAGTGGTGCCTGTGCACTCTTTTGAGTCACTGCACTGCATCCCCAGTGGTGCCAGTGCACTCTCTGGACTCACTGCAGTGCATCCCCAGTGGTGCCAGTGCACTCTCTGCACTCACTGCACTGCATCACCAGTGGTGCCAGTGCACTCTCTGGAGTCACTGCACTGCATCCCCAGTGCTGCCAGTGCACTCTCTGGACTCACTGCAGTGCATCCCCAGTGGTGCCAGTGCACTCTCTGGACTCACTGCAGTGCATCCCCAGTGGTGCCAGTGCACTCTCTGGACTCACTGCACTGCATCCCCAGTGCTGCCAGTGCACTCTCTGGACTCACAGCACTTCATCCCCAGTGGTGCCAGTGCACTCTCTGGACTCACTGCATTGCATCCCCAGTGGTGCCAGTGCACTCTCTGGACTCACTGCACTGCATCCCCAGTGGTGCCACTGCACTCTCTGGACTCACTGCACTGCATCACCATTGGTGCCAGGGCACTCTCCGGACTCACTGCAGTGCATCCGCAGTGGTGCCAGTGCACTCTTTCGAGTCACTTCAGTGCATCCCCAGTGGTGCCAGTGCACTCTTGGCACTCACTGCACTGCATCCCCAGTGGTGCCAGTGCACTCTCTGCACTCACTGCACTGCATCCCCAGTGTTCCCAGAGCACTCTCTGGACTCACTGCAGTGCATCCCCAGTGGTGCCAGTGCACTCTCCGGACTCACTGCACTGCATCCCTAATGGTGCCAGTGCACTCTCTGGACTCACTGCACTGCATCCCCAGTGGTGCCAGTGCACTCTCTGCACTCACTGCAGTGCAGCCCCTGAGGTGCCAGTGTACTCTCTGGACTCACTGCACTGCATCCCCAGTGGTGACAGTGCACTCTCTGGAATCACTGCAGTGCATCCCCTGTGCTGCCATTGCACTCTCTGGACCCACTGCACTGCATCCCCAGTGGTGCCTGTGCACTCTCTTGAGTCACTGCACTGCATCCCCAGTGGAGCCAGTGCACTCTATGGACTAACTGCACTGCATAACCAGTGGTGCCAGTGCACTCTCTGGACTCACTGCACTGCATCCCCAGTGGTGCCAGTGTACTCTCTGGACTCACTGCACTGCATCCCCAGTGGTGCCAGTGCACTCTCCGGACTCATTGCACTGCATCCCTAATGGTGCCAGTGCACTCTCTGCACTCACTGCACTGCATCCCCAGTGGTGCCAGTGCACTCTCTGCACTCACTGCACTGCATCCCCGGTGTTCCCAGAGCACTCTCTGGACTCACCGAGGTGCATCCCCAGTGGTGCCAGTGCACTCTCTGGACTCACTGCACTGCATCCCCAGTGGTGCCACTGCACTCTCTGGACTCACTGCAGTGCAGCCCCTGAGGTACCAGTGTACTCTCTGGACTCACTGCAGTGCATCCCCTGTGGTGACAGTGCACTCTCTGGAATCACTGCAGTGCATCCCCAGTGGTGCCTGTGCACTCTCTTGAGTCACTGCACTGCATCCCCAGTGGAGCCAGTGCACTCTATGGACTAACTGCACTGCATAACCAGTGGTGCCAGTGCACTCTCTGGACTCACTGCAGTGCATCCCCAGTGGTGCCAGTGCACTCTCTGGACTCACTGCACTGCATCCCCAGTGGTTCCAGTGCACTCTCTGGACTCACCGGGGTGCATACCCAGTGGTGCCAGTGCACTCTTTCGAGTCACTGCACTGCATCCCCATTAGTGCCAGTGCACTCTATGGACTAACTGCACTGCATACCCAGTGGTGCCAGTGCACTCTCTGGACTCACTGCACTGCATACCCAGTGGTGCCAGTGCACTCTCTGGACTCACTGCACTGCATCCCCAGTGGTTCCAGTGCACTCTCTGGACTCACTGCACTGCATCCCCAGTGGTGCCAGTGCACTCTCTTGAGTCACTGCACTGCATCCCCCGTGGAGCCAGTGCACTCTATGGACTAACTGCACTGCATACCCAGTGGTGCCAGTGCACTCTCTGGACTCACTGCACTGCATCCCCAGTGGTGCCAGTGCACTCTCTGGACTAACTGCACTGCATCCCCAGTGGTTCCAGTGCACTCTCTGGACTCACTGCACTGCATCCCCAGTGGTGCCTGTGCACTCTCTTGAGTCACTGCACTGCATCCCCAGTGGAGCCAGTGCACTCTATGGACTAACTGCACTGCATCCCCAGTGGTGCCAGTGCACTCTCTGGACTCACTGCACTGCATACCCAGTGGTGCCAGTGCACTCTCTGGATTCACTGCACTGCATCACCAGTGGTGCCAGTGCACTCTCTGGACTCACTGCACTGCATCACCATTGGTGCCAGGGCACTCTCCGGACTCACTGCAGTGCATCCCCAGTGGTGCCAGTGCACTCTTTCGAGTCACTGCACTGCATCCCCAGTGGTGCCAGTGAATTATCTGGACTCACTGCAGTGCATCCGTATTGGTGCCAGTGCACTCTCTGGACTCACTGCAGTGCATCCCCAGTGGTGCCAGTGCACTCTCTGGACTCACTGCACTGCATCCCCAGTGGTGCCAGTGCACTCTCTGGACTCACTGCACTGCATCAACAGTGGTGCCAGTGCACTCCCTGCACTCACTGCACTGCATCCCCAGTGGTGCCAGTGCACTCTCTGGACTCACTGCACTGCATCCCCAGTGGTGCCAGTGCACTCTCTGGACTCACTGCAGTGTAGCTCAGTGGTGCCAGAGCACTCTCTGGACTCACTGCACTGCATCCCCAGTGGTGCCAGTGCACTGTCTGGACTCACTGCGGTGTATCGCCATTGGAGCCGGTGCACTCTCTGGACTCACTAAACTGCATCCCCAGTGTTGCCAGTGCACTCTCTGCACTCACTGCACTGCATCCCCGGTGTTCCCAGAGCACTCTCTGGACTCACCGAGGTGCATCCCCAGTGGTGCCAGTGCACTCTCTGGACTCACTGCACTGCATCCCCAGTGGTGCCACTGCACTCTCTGGACTCACTGCAGTGCAGCCCCTGAGGTACCAGTGTACTCTCTGGACTCACTGCAGTGCATCCCCTGTGGTGACAGTGCACTCTCTGGAATCACTGCAGTGCATCCCCAGTGGTGCCTGTGCACTCTCTTGAGTCATTGCACTGCATCCCCAGTGGAGCCAGTGCACTCTATGGACTAACTGCACTGCATAACCAGTGGTGCCAGTGCACTCTCTGGACTCACTGCAGTGCATCCCCAGTGGTGCCAGTGCACTCTCTGGACTCACTGCACTGCATCCCCAGTTGTGCCAGTGCACTTTCTGGTGTCACTGCAGTGCATCCCCTGTTGTGCCAGTGCACTCTCTGGACTCACTGCAGTGCATCCCCAGTGGTGCCAGTGCACTCTCTGGACTCACTGCACTTCATCCCCAGTGGTGCCAGTGCACTCTCTGGACTCACTGCAGTGCATCCCCAGTGGTGCCAGTGCACTCTCTGCACTCACTGCACTGCATCACCAGTGGTGCCAGTGCACTCTCTGGACTCACTGCACTGCATCCCCAGTGCTGCCAGTGCACTCTCTGGACTCACTGCACTGCATCCCCAGTGGTGCCAGTGCACTCTCTGGAATCACTGCACTGCATCCCCAGTGGTGCCAGTGCACTCTCTGGACTCACTGCACTGCATCCCCAGTGGTGCCAGTGCACTCTCTGGACTCACTGCACTGCATCACCATTGGTGCCAGGGCACTCTCCGGACTCACTGCAGTGCATCCGCAGTGGTGCCAGTGCACTCTTTCGAGTCACTGCAGTGCATCCCCAGTGGTGCCAGTGCACTCTCTGGACTCACTGCACTGCATCCCCAGTGGTGCCAGTGCACTCTCTGCACTCACTGCACTGCATCCCCAGTGTTCCCAGTGCACTCTCTGGACTCACTGCAGTGCATCCCCAGTGGTGCCACTGCACTCTCTGGACTCACTGCACTGCATCCCCAGTGGTGCCACTGCACTCTCTGGACTCACTGCACTGCATCACCATTGGTGCCAGGGCACTCTCCGGACTCACTGCAGTGCATCCGCAGTGGTGCCAGTGCACTCTTTCGAGTCACTGCACTGCATCCCCATTAGTGCCAGTGCATTCTCTGGACTCATTGCAGTGCATCCCCAGTGGTGCCAGTGCACTCTCTGGACTCACTGCACTGCATCTTTAATGGTGCCAGTGCACTCTCTGGACTCACTGCACTGCATCCCCAGTGGTGCCAGTGCACTCTCTGCACTCACTGCACTGCATCCCCGGTGTTCCCAGAGCACTCTCTGGACTCACCGAGGTGCATCCCCAGTGGTGCCAGTGCACTCTCTGGACTCACTGCACTGCATCCCCAGTGGTGCCAGTGCACTCTCTGGACTCACTGCAGTGCAGCCCCTGAGGTGCCAGTGTACTCTCTGGACTCACTGCACTGCATCCCCAGTGGTGACAGTGCACTCTCTGGAATCACTGCAGTGCATCCCCTGTGGTGCCATTGCACTCTCTGGACTCACTGCAGTGCATCCCCAGTGGTGCCAGTGCACTCTCTGCACTCACTGCACTGCATCACCAGTGGTGCCAGTGCACTCTCTGGAGTCACTGCACTGCATACCCAGTGCTGCCAGTGCACTCTCTGGACTCACTGCAGTGCATCCCCAGTGGTGCCAGTGCACTCTCTGGACTCACTGCAGTGCATCCCCAGTGGTGCCAGTGCACTCTCTGGACTCACTGCACTGCATCCCCAGTGCTGCCAGTGCACTCTCTGGACTCACTGCACTTCATCCCCAGTGGTGCCAGTGCACTCTCTGGACTCACTGCATTGCATCCCCAGTGGTGCCAGTGCACTCTCTGGACTCACTGCACTGCATCCCCAGTGGTGCCACTGCACTCTCTGGACTCACTGCACTGCATCACCATTGGTGCCAGGGCACTCTCCGGACTCACTGCAGTGCATCCCCAGTGGTGCCAGTGCACTCTTTCGAGTCACTGCAGTGCATCCCCAGTGGTGCCAGTGCACTCTTGGCACTCACTGCACTGCATCCCCAGTGGTGCCAGTGCACTCTCTGCACTCACTGCACTGCATCCCCAGTGTTCCCAGAGCACTCTCTGGACTCACTGCAGTGCATCCCCAGTGGTGCCAGTGCACTCTCCGGACTCACTGCACTGCATCCCTAATGGTGCCAGTGCACTCTCTGGACTCACTGCACTGCATCCCCAGTGGTGCCAGTGCACTCTCTGCACTCACTGCAGTGCAGCCCCTGAGGTGCCAGTGTACTCTCTGGACTCACTACACTGCATCCCCAGTGGTGACAGTGCACTCTCTGGAATCACTGCAGTGCATCCCCTGTGCTGCCATTGCACTCTCTGGACCCACTGCACTGCATCCCCAGTGGTGCCTGTGCACTCTCTTGAGTCACTACACTGCATCCCCAGTGGAGCCAGTGCACTCTATGGACTAACTGCACTGCATACCCAGTGGTGCCAGTGCACTCTCCGGACTCATTGCACTGCATCCCTAATGGTGCCAGTGCACTCTCTGGACTCACTGCACTGCATCCCCAGTGGTGCCAGTGCACTCTCTGCACTCACTGCACTGCATCCCCGGTGTTCCCAGAGCACTCTCTGGACTCACCGAGGTGCATCCCCAGTGGTGCCAGTGCACTCTCTGGACTCACTGCACTGCATCCCCAGTGGTGCCACTGCACTCTCTGGACTCACTGCAGTGCAGCCCCTGAGGTACCAGTGTACTCTCTGGACTCACTGCAGTGCATCCCCTGTGGTGACAGTGCACTCTCTGGAATCACTGCAGTGCATCCCCAGTGGTGCCTGTGCACTCTCTTGAGTCACTGCACTGCATCCCCAGTGGAGCCAGTGCACTCTATGGACTAACTGCACTGCATAACCAGCGGTGCCAGTGCACTCTCTGGACTCACTGCACTGCATCCCCAGTGGTGCCAGTGCACTCTCTGGACTCACTGCACTGCATCCCCAGTGGTTCCAGTGCACTCTCTGGACTCACCGGGGTGCATACCCAGTGGTGCCAGTGCACTCTTTCGAGTCACTGCACTGCATCCCCATTAGTGCCAGTGCACTCTATGGACTAACTGCACTGCATACCCAGTGGTGCCAGTGCACTCTCTGGACTCACTGCACTGCATACCCAGTGGTGCCAGTGCACTCTCTGGACTCACTGCACTGCATCCCCAGTGGTTCCAGTGCACTCTCTGGACTCACTGCACTGCATCCCCAGTGGTGCCAGTGCACTCTCTTGAGTCACTGCACTGCATCCCCCGTGGAGCCAGTGCACTCTATGGACTAACTGCACTGCATACCCAGTGGTGCCAGTGCACTCTCTGGACTCACTGCACTGCATCCCCAGTGGTGCCAGTGCACTCTCTGGACTAACTGCACTGCATCCCCAGTGGTTCCAGTGCACTCTCTGGACTCACTGCACTGCATCCCCAGTGGTGCCTGTGCACTCTCTTGAGTCACTGCACTGCATCCCCAGTGGAGCCAGTGCACTCTATGGACTAACTGCACTGCATCCCCAGTGGTGCCAGTGCACTCTCTGGACTCACTGCACTGCATACCCAGTGGTGCCAGTGCACTCTCTGGATTCACTGCACTGCATCCCCTGTGGTGCCAGTGCACTCTCTGGACTCACTGCACTGCATCACCATTGGTGCCAGGGCACTCTCCGGACTCACTGCAGTGCATCCCCAGTGGTGCCAGTGCACTCTTTCGAGTCACTGCACTGCATCCCCAGTGGTGCCAGTGCATTATCTGGACTCACTGCAGTGCATCCGTATTGGTGCCAGTGCACTCTCTGGACTCACTGCAGTGCATCCCCAGTGGTGCCAGTGCACTCTCTGGACTCACTGCAGTGCATCCCCAGTGGTGCCAGTGCACTCTCTGGACTCACTGCAGTGCATCCCCAGTGGTGCCAGTGCACTCTCTGGACTCACTGCACTGCATCCCCAGTGGTGCCAGTGCACTCTCTGGACTCACTGCAGTGTAGCTCAGTGGTGCCAGAGCACTCTCTGGACTCACTGCACTGCATCCCCAGTGGTGCCAGTGCACTGTCTGGACTCACTGCGGTGTATCGCCATTGGAGCCGGTGCACTCTCTGGACTCACTAAACTGCATCCCCAGTGGTGCCAGAGAACTCTCTGGTCTCACTGCAGTGCATCCCCAGTGGTGCCAGTGCACTCTCTGGACTAACCGGGGTGCATCCCCAGTGCTGCCAGTGCACTCTCTGGACTCACTGCATCCCCAGTGGTGCCAGGGCACTCTCTGGACTCACAGCACTGCATCCCCATTGGTGCCAGTGCACTCTCTGGACACACTGCACTAAAACCCCAGTGGTGCCAGTGCACTCTCTGGACTCACTGCACTGCATCCCCAGTGGTGCCAGTGCACTCTCTGGACTCACTGTACTGCATCCCCAGTGGTGCCAGTGCACTCTCTGGACTCACTGCACTGCATCCCCTGCGGTGCCAGTACACTCTCTGGACTCACTGCAGTGCATCACCAGTGGTGCCAGTGTACTCTCTGGACTCACTGCACTGCATCACCAGCGGTGCCAGTGCACTCTCTGGACTCACTGCAGTGCATCCCCAGTGGTGCCAGTGCACTTTCTGGTGTCACTGCAGTGCATCCCCTGTTGTGCCAGTGCACTCTCTGCACTCACTGCACTGCATCCCCAGAAGTGCCAGTGCACTCTCTGGACTCACTGCAGTGCATCCCCAGTGGTGCCAGTGCACTTTCTGGTGTCACTGCAGTGCATCCCCAGTGGTGCCAGTGCACTCTCTGGACTCACTGCACTTCATCCCCAGTGGTGCCAGTGCACTCTCTGGACTCACTGCAGTGCATCCCCAGTGGTGCCAGTGCACTCTCTGCACTCACTGCACTGCATCACCAGTGGTGCCAGTGCACTCTCTGGAGTCACTGCACTGCATCCCCAGTGCTGCCAGTGCACTCTCTGGACTCACTGCAGTGCATCCCCAGTGGTGCCAGTGCACTCTCTGGACTCACTGCAGTGCATCCCCAGTGGTGCCAGTGCACTCTCTGGACTCACTGCACTGCATCCCCAGTGGTGCCAGTGCACTCTCTGGACTCACTGCACTGCATCCCCAGTGGTGCCAGTGCACTCTCTGGACTCACTGCACTGCATCACCATTGGTGCCAGGGCACTCTCCGGACTCACTGCAGTGCATCTGCAGTGGTGCCAGTGCACTCTTTCGAGTCACTGCAGTGCATCCCCAGTGGTGCCAGTGCACTCTCTGGACTCACTGCACTGCATCCCCAGTGGTGCCAGTGCACTCTCTGCACTCACTGCACTGCATCCCCAGTGTTCCCAGTGCACTCTCTGGACTCACTGCAGTGCATCCCCAGTGGTGCCAGTGCACTCTCTGGACTCACTGCACTGCATCCCCAGTGGTGCCACTGCACTCTCTGGACTCACTGCACTGCATCACCATTGGTGCCAGGGCACTCTCCGGACTCACTGCAGTGCATCCGCAGTGGTGCCAGTGCACTCTTTCGAGTCACTGCACTGCATCCCCATTAGTGCCAGTGCATTCTCTGGACTCATTGCAGTGCATCCCCAGTGGTGCCAGTGCACTCTCTGGACTCACTGCACTGCATCTTTAATGGTGCCAGTGCACTCTCTGGACTCACTGCACTGCATCCCCAGTGGTGCCAGTGCACTCTCTGGACTCACTGCACTGCATCCCCGGTGTTCCCAGAGCACTCTCTGGAATCACCGAGGTGCATCCCCAGTGGTGCCAGTGCACTCTCTGGACTCACTGCACTGCATCCCCAGTGGTGCCAGTGCACTCTCTGGACTCACTGCAGTGCAGCCCCTGAGGTGCCAGTGTACTCTCTGGACTCACTGCACTGCATCCCCAGTGGTGACAGTGCACTCTCTGGAATCACTGCAGTGCATCCCCTGTGGTGCCATTGCACTCTCTGGACTCACTGCACTGCATCCCCAGTGGTGCCTGTGCACTCTTTTGAGTCACTGCACTGCATCCCCAGTGGTGCCAGTGCACTCTCTGGACTCACTGCAGTGCATCCCCAGTGGTGCCAGTGCACTCTCTGCACTCACTGCACTGCATCACCAGTGGTGCCAGTGCACTCTCTGGAGTCACTGCACTGCATCCCCAGTGCTGCCAGTGCACTCTCTGGACTCACTGCAGTGCATCCCCAGTGGTGCCAGTGCACTCTCTGGACTCACTGCAGTGCATCCCCAGTGGTGCCAGTGCACTCTCTGGACTAACCGGGGTGCATCCCCAGTGCTGCCAGTGCACTCTCTGGACTCACTGCACTGCATACCCAGTGGTGCCAGTGCACTCTCTGGACTCACTGCACTGCATACCCAGTGGTGCCAGTGCACTCTCTGGACTCACTGCACTGCATCCCCAGTGGTTCCAGTGCACTCTCTTGACTCACTGCACTGCATCCCCAGTGGTGCCTGTGCACTCTCTTGAGTCACTGCACTGCATCCCCAGTGGTGCCAGTGCACTCTATGGACTAACTGCACTGCATACCCAGTGGTGCCAGTGCACTCTCTGGACTCACTGCACTGCATCCCCAGTGGTGCCAGTGCACTCTCTGGACTAACTGCACTGCATCCCCAGTGGTTCCAGTGCACTCTCTGGACTCACTGCACTGCATCCCCAGTGGTGCCTGTGCACTCTCTTGAGTCACTGCACTGCATCCCCAGTGGTGCCAGTGCACTCTATGGACTAACTGCACTGCATACCCAGTGGTGCCAGTACACTCTCTGGATTCACTGCACTGCATCACCAGTGGTGCCAGTGCACTCTCTGGACTCACTGCACTGCATCACCATTGGTGCCAGGGCACTCTCCGGACTCACTGCAGTGCATCCCCAGTGGTGCCAGTGCACTCTTTCGAGTCACTGCACTGCATCCCCAGTGGTGCCAGTGCATTATCTGGACTCACTGCAGTGCATCCCCAGTGGTGCCAGTGCACTTTCTGGACTCACTGCACTGCATCCCCAGTGCTGACAGTGCACTCTCTGGACTCACTGCACTGCATCCCCAGTGGTGACAGTGTACTCTCTGGACTCAGTGCACTGCATCCCCAGTGGTGCCAGTGCACTCTCTGGACTCACTGCAGTGCATCCCCTTTTGTGCCAGTGCACTCTCTGGACTCACTGCACTGCATCACCAGTGGTGCCTCTGCACTCTCTGGATCACTGCACTGCATCACCATTGGTTCCAGGGCACTCTCCGGACTCACTGCAGTGCATCCCCAGTGGTGCCAGTGCACTCTTTCGAGTCACTGCACTGCATCCCCAGTGGTGCCAGTGCATTCTCTGGACTCACTGCCGTGCATCCCCATTGGTGCCAGTGCAGTCTCTGGAGTCACTGCACTGCATCCCCAGTGGTGACAGTGCACTCTCTGGACTCACTGCACTGCATCCCCAGTGCTGACAGTGCACTCTCTGGACTCACTGCACTGCATCCCCAGTGGTGCCAGTGTACTCTCTGGACTCAGTGCACTGCATCCCCAGTGGTGCCACTGCACTCTCTGGACTCACTGCAGTGCATCCCCAGTGGTGCCAGTGCACTCTCTGGACTCACTGCAGTGCATCCCCAGTGGTGCCAGTGCACTCTCTGGACTCACTGCACTGCATCCCCAGTGGTGCCAGTGCCCTCTCTGGACTCACTGCACTGCATCACCAGTGGTGGCAGAGTACTCTCTGGACTCACTGCACTGCATCCCCAGTGGAGACAGTGCACTCTCTGTAGTCACTGCACTGCATCCCCAGTGGTTCCAGGGCACTCTCTCGACTCACTGCACTGCAACTCCAGTGGTGCCAGTGCACTCTCTGGACTCACTGCAGTGCATCCCCAGTGGTGCCAGTGCACTCTCTGGAGTCACTGCGCTGCATCCCCAGTGGTGTTAGTGCCCTCTGTGGACTCACTACACTACATCCCCTGTGGGGCCAGTGCACTCTCTGGACTCACTGCACTGCATCCCCAGTGGTGCGAGAGCACTCTCTGGACTCACTGCAGTGCATCCCCAGTGTTGCCAGTGCACTCTCTGGACTCACTGCACTGCATCCCCATTGGTGCCAGTGCAGTCTCTGGAGTCACTGCACTGCATCCCCAGTGGTGACAGTGCACTCTCTGGACTCACTGCACTGCATCCCCAGTGCTGACAGTGCACTCTCTGGACTCACTGCACTGCATCCCCAGTGGTGCCAGTGTACTCTCTGGACTCAGTGCACTGCATCCCCAGTGGTGCCACTGCACTCTCTGGACTCACTGCAGTGCATCCCCAGTGGTGCCAGTGCACTCTCTGGACTCACTGCACTGCATCCCCAGTGGTGCCAGTGCACTCTCTAGACTCACTGCAGTGCATACCCAGTGGTGCCAGTGCACTCTCTGGACTCACTGCACTGCATCCCCGGTGTTCCCAGAGCACTCTCTGGACTCACCGAGGTGCATCCCCAGTGGTGCCAGTGCACTCTCTGGACTCACTGCACTGCATCCCCAGTGGTGCCAGTGCACTCTCTGGACTCACTGCAGTGCAGCCCCTGAGGTGCCAGTGTACTCTCTGGACTCACTGCACTGCATCCCCAGTGGTGACAGTGCACTCTCTGGAATCACTGCAGTGCATCCCCTGTGGTGCCATTGCACTCTCTGGACTCACTGCACTGCATCCCCAGTGGTGCCTGTGCACTCTTTTGAGTCACTGCACTGCATCCCCAGTGGTGCCAGTGCACTCTCTGGACTCACTGCAGTGCATCCCCAGTGGTGCCAGTGCACTCTCTGCACTCACTGCACTGCATCACCAGTGGTGCCAGTGCACTCTCTGGAGTCACTGCACTGCATCCCCAGTGCTGCCAGTGCACTCTCTGGAATCACTGCAGTGCATCCCCAGTGGTGCCAGTGCACTCTCTGGACTCACTGCATTGCATCCCCAGTGCTGCCAGTGCACTCTCTGGACTCACTGCACTTCACCCCCAGTGGTGCCAGTGCACTCTCTGGACTCACTGCATTGCATCCCCAGTGGTGCCAGTGCACTCTCTGGACTCACTGCACTGCATCCCCAGTGGTGCCACTGCACTCTCTGGACTCACTGCACTGCATCACCATTGGTGCCAGGGCACTCTCCGGACTCACTGCACTGCATCCCCAGTGGTGCCAGTGCACTCTTTCGAGTCACTGCAGTGCATCCCCAGTGGTGCCAGTGCACTCTCTGGACTCACTGCACTGCATCCCCAGTGGTGCCAGTGCACACTCTGCACTCACTGCACTGCATCCCCAGTGTTCCCAGAGCACTCTCTGGACTCACTGCAGTGCATCCCCAGTGGTGCCAGTGCACTCTCCGGACTCACTGCACTGCATCCCCAGTGGTGCCAGTGCACTCTCTGCACTCACTGCACTGCATCCCCGGTGTTCCCAGAGCACTCTCTGGACTCACCGAGGTGCATCCCCAGTGGTGCCAGTGCACTCTCTGGACTCACTGCACTGCATCCCCAGTGGTGCCAGTGCACTCTCTGGACTCACTGCAGTGCAGCCCCTGAGGTGCCAGTGTACTCTCTGGACTCACTGCACTGCATCCCCAGTGGTGACAGTGCACTCTCTGGAATCACTGCAGTGCATCCCCTGTGCTGCCATTGCACTCTCTGGACCCACTGCACTGCATCCCCAGTGGTGCCTGTGCACTCTCTTGAGTCACTGCACTGCATCCCCAGTGGAGCCAGTGCACTCTATGGACTAACTGCACTGCATAACCAGTGGTGCCAGTGCACTCTCTGGACTCACTGCACTGCATCCCCAGTGGTGCCAGTGTACTCTCTGGACTCACTGCACTGCATCCCCAGTGGTGCCAGTGCACTCTCCGGACTCATTGCACTGCATCCCTAATGGTGCCAGTGCACTCTCTGGACTCACTGGACTGCATCCCCAGTGGTGCCAGTGCACTCTCTGCACTCACTGCACTGCATCCCCGGTGTTCCCAGAGCACTCTCTGGACTCACTGCACTGCATCCCCAGTGGTGCCAGTGCACTCTCTGGACTAACTGCACTGCATCCCCAGTGGTTCCAGAGCACTCTCTGGACTCACTGCACTGCATCCCCAGTGGTGCCTGTGCACTCTCTTCAGTCACTGCACTGCATCCCCAGTGGAGCCAGTGCACTCTATGGACTAACTGCACTGCATCCCCAGTGGTGCCAGTGCACTCTCTGGACTCACTGCAGTGCATCCCCAGTGGTGCCAGTGCACTTTCTGGACTAACTGCACTGCATCCCCAGTGCTGACAGTGCACTCTCTGGACTCACTGCACTGCATCCCCAGTGGTGCCAGTGCACTCTCTGGACTCAGTGCACTGCATCCCCAGTGGTGCCAGTGCACTCTCTGGACTCACTGCAGTGCATCCCCTTTTGTGCCAGTGCACTCTCTGGACTCACTGCACTGCATCCCCAGTGGTGCCAGTGCACTCTCTAGAGTCACTGCACTGCATTCCCAGTGGTGCCAGTGCACTCTCTGGACTCACTGCAGTGCATCCCCAGTGGTGCCAGTGCACTCTCTGGACTCACTGCACTGCATCCCCAGTCCTGACAGTGCACTCTCTGGACTCACTGCACTGCATCACCAGTGGTGGCAGTGTACTCTCTGGACTCACTGCACTGCATCCCCAGTGGTGCCAGTGCCCTCTCTGCACTCACTGCACTGCATCCCCAGTGGTTC
This sequence comes from Anser brachyrhynchus, assembly GCF_964034855.1. Classification (NCBI taxonomy): domain Eukaryota; kingdom Metazoa; phylum Chordata; class Aves; order Anseriformes; family Anatidae; genus Anser; species Anser brachyrhynchus. The sequence continues at coordinate 145,948 of NW_027663688.1, read as the reverse complement.
CTGGGCACTCTCTCGACTCACTGCACTGCAACTCCAATGGTGCCTGTGCACTCTCTGGACTCACTGCAGTGCATCCCCAGTGGTGCCAGTGCACTCTCTGGACTCACTGCGCTGCATCCCCATGGTGCGAGTGCACTCTCTGGACTCACCGGGGTGCATCCCCAGTGGTGCCAGTGCACTCTCTGGACTCACTGCAGTGCATCCCCAGTGGTGCCAGTGCACTCTGTGGACTCACTGCAGTGCATCCCCAGTGGTGCCAGTGCATTCTCTGGACTCACTGCACTGCATCGCATTGGTGCTAGTGCACTCTCTGGACTCACTGCACTGCATCCCCAGTTGTGCCAGTGCACTCTCTGGACTCATCGCAGTGCATCCCCAGTGGTGCCAGTGCACTCTCTGGACTCACTGCAGTGCTTCCGCTCTGGTGCCAGTGCACTCTCTGCACTCACTGCACTGCATCAACAGTGGTGCCTCTGCACTCTCTGGATCACTGCACTGCATCACCATTGGTGCCAGTGCACTCTCTGGACTCACTGCAGTGCATCCCCAGTGGTGCCAGTGCACTCTCTGGACTCACTGCACTGCATCCCCAGTGGTGCCAGTGCACTTTCTGGTGTCACTGCAGTGCATCCCCTGTTGTGCCAGTGCACTCTCTGGACTCACTGCAGTGCATCCCCAGTGGTGCCAGTGCACTCTCTGGACTCACTGCACTTCATCCCCAGTGGTGCCAGTGCACTCTCTGGACTCACTGCAGTGCATCCCCAGTGGTGCCAGTGCACTCTCTGCACTCACTGCACTGCATCACCAGTGGTGCCAGTGCACTCTCTGGACTCACTGCACTGCATCCCCAGTGCTGCCAGTGCACTCTCTGCACTCACTGCACTGCATCCCCAGTGGTGCCAGTGCACTCTCTGGAATCACTGCACTGCATCCCCAGTGGTGCCAGTGCACTCTCTGGACTCACTGCACTGCATCCCCAGTGGTGCCAGTGCACTCTCTGGACTCACTGCACTGCATCACCATTGGTGCCAGGGCACTCTCCGGACTCACTGCAGTGCATCCGCAGTGGTGCCAGTGCACTCTTTCGAGTCACTGCAGTGCATCCCCAGTGGTGCCAGTGCACTCTCTGGACTCACTGCACTGCATCCCCAGTGGTGCCAGTGCACTCTCTGCACTCACTGCACTGCATCCCCAGTGTTCCCAGTGCACTCTCTGGACTCACTGCAGTGCATCCCCAGTGGTGCCAGTGCACTCTCTGGACTCACTGCACTGCATCCCCAGTGGTGCCACTGCACTCTCTGGACTCACTGCACTGCATCACCATTGGTGCCAGGGCACTCTCCGGACTCACTGCAGTGCATCCGCAGTGGTGCCAGTGCACTCTTTCGAGTCACTGCACTGCATCCCCATTAGTGCCAGTGCATTCTCTGGACTCATTGCAGTGCATCCCCAGTGGTGCCAGTGCACTCTCTGGACTCACTGCACTGCATCTTTAATGGTGCCAGTGCACTCTCTGGACTCACTGCACTGCATCCCCAGTGGTGCCAGTGCACTCTCTGCACTCACTGCACTGCATCCCCGGTGTTCCCAGAGCACTCTCTGGACTCACCGAGGTGCATCCCCAGTGGTGCCAGTGCACTCTCTGGACTCACTGCACTGCATCCCCAGTGGTGCCAGTGCACTCTCTGGACTCACTGCAGTGCAGCCCCTGAGGTGCCAGTGTACTCTCTGGACTCACTGCACTGCATCCCCAGTGGTGACAGTGCACTCTCTGGAATCACTGCAGTGCATCCCCTGTGGTGCCATTGCACTCTCTGGACTCACTGCAGTGCATCCCCAGTGGTGCCAGTGCACTCTCTGCACTCACTGCACTGCATCACCAGTGGTGCCAGTGCACTCTCTGGAGTCACTGCACTGCATACCCAGTGCTGCCAGTGCACTCTCTGGACTCACTGCAGTGCATCCCCAGTGGTGCCAGTGCACTCTCTGGACTCACTGCAGTGCATCCCCAGTGGTGCCAGTGCACTCTCTGGACTCACTGCACTGCATCCCCAGTGCTGCCAGTGCACTCTCTGGACTCACTGCACTTCATCCCCAGTGGTGCCAGTGCACTCTCTGGACTCACTGCATTGCATCCCCAGTGGTGCCAGTGCACTCTCTGGACTCACTGCACTGCATCCCCAGTGGTGCCACTGCACTCTCTGGACTCACTGCACTGCATCACCATTGGTGCCAGGGCACTCTCCGGACTCACTGCAGTGCATCCCCAGTGGTGCCAGTGCACTCTTTCGAGTCACTGCAGTGCATCCCCAGTGGTGCCAGTGCACTCTTGGCACTCACTGCACTGCATCCCCAGTGGTGCCAGTGCACTCTCTGCACTCACTGCACTGCATCCCCAGTGTTCCCAGAGCACTCTCTGGACTCACTGCAGTGCATCCCCAGTGGTGCCAGTGCACTCTCCGGACTCACTGCACTGCATCCCTAATGGTGCCAGTGCACTCTCTGGACTCACTGCACTGCATCCCCAGTGGTGCCAGTGCACTCTCTGCACTCACTGCAGTGCAGCCCCTGAGGTGCCAGTGTACTCTCTGGACTCACTACACTGCATCCCCAGTGGTGACAGTGCACTCTCTGGAATCACTGCAGTGCATCCCCTGTGCTGCCATTGTACTCTCTGGACCCACTGCACTGCATCCCCAGTGGTGCCTGTGCACTCTCTTGAGTCACTACACTGCATCCCCAGTGGAGCCAGTGCACTCTATGGACTAACTGCACTGCATACCCAGTGGTGCCAGTGCACTCTCCGGACTCATTGCACTGCATCCCTAATGGTGCCAGTGCACTCTCTGGACTCACTGCACTGCATCCCCAGTGGTGCCAGTGCACTCTCTGCACTCACTGCACTGCATCCCCGGTGTTCCCAGAGCACTCTCTGGACTCACCGAGGTGCATCCCCAGTGGTGCCAGTGCACTCTCTGGACTCACTGCACTGCATCCCCAGTGGTGCCACTGCACTCTCTGGACTCACTGCAGTGCAGCCCCTGAGGTACCAGTGTACTCTCTGGACTCACTGCAGTGCATCCCCTGTGGTGACAGTGCACTCTCTGGAATCACTGCAGTGCATCCCCAGTGGTGCCAGTGCACTCTCTGCACTCACTGCACTGCATCCCCAGTGGAGCCAGTGCACTCTATGGACTAACTGCACTGCATAACCAGCGGTGCCAGTGCACTCTCTGGACTCACTGCACTGCATCCCCAGTGGTGCCAGTGCACTCTCTGGACTCACTGCACTGCATCCCCAGTGGTTCCAGTGCACTCTCTGGACTCACCGGGGTGCATACCCAGTGGTGCCAGTGCACTCTTTCGAGTCACTGCACTGCATCCCCATTAGTGCCAGTGCACTCTATGGACTAACTGCACTGCATACCCAGTGGTGCCAGTGCACTCTCTGGACTCACTGCACTGCATACCCAGTGGTGCCAGTGCACTCTCTGGACTCACTGCACTGCATCCCCAGTGGTTCCAGTGCACTCTCTGGACTCACTGCACTGCATCCCCAGTGGTGCCAGTGCACTCTCTTGAGTCACTGCACTGCATCCCCCGTGGAGCCAGTGCACTCTATGGACTAACTGCACTGCATACCCAGTGGTGCCAGTGCACTCTCTGGACTCACTGCACTGCATCCCCAGTGGTGCCAGTGCACTCTCTGGACTAACTGCACTGCATCCCCAGTGGTTCCAGTGCACTCTCTGGACTCACTGCACTGCATCCCCAGTGGTGCCTGTGCACTCTCTTGAGTCACTGCACTGCATCCCCAGTGGAGCCAGTGCACTCTATGGACTAACTGCACTGCATCCCCAGTGGTGCCAGTGCACTCTCTGGACTCACTGCACTGCATACCCAGTGGTGCCAGTGCACTCTCTGGATTCACTGCACTGCATCCCCTGTGGTGCCAGTGCACTCTCTGGACTCACTGCACTGCATCACCATTGGTGCCAGGGCACTCTCCGGACTCACTGCAGTGCATCCCCAGTGGTGCCAGTGCACTCTTTCGAGTCACTGCACTGCATCCCCAGTGGTGCCAGTGCATTATCTGGACTCACTGCAGTGCATCCGTATTGGTGCCAGTGCACTCTCTGGACTCACTGCAGTGCATCCCCAGTGGTGCCAGTGCACTCTCTGGACTCACTGCACTGCATCCCCAGTGGTGCCAGTGCACTCTCTGGACTCACTGCAGTGCATCCCCAGTGGTGCCAGTGCACTCTCTGGACTCACTGCACTGCATCCCCAGTGGTGCCAGTGCACTCTCTGGACTCACTGCAGTGTAGCTCAGTGGTGCCAGAGCACTCTCTGGACTCACTGCACTGCATCCCCAGTGGTGCCAGTGCACTGTCTGGACTCACTGCGGTGTATCGCCATTGGAGCCGGTGCACTCTCTGGACTCACTAAACTGCATCCCCAGTGGTGCCAGAGAACTCTCTGGTCTCACTGCAGTGCATCCCCAGTGGTGCCAGTGCACTCTCTGGACTAACCGGGGTGCATCCCCAGTGCTGCCAGTGCACTCTCTGGACTCACTGCATCCCCAGTGGTGCCAGGGCACTCTCTGGACTCACAGCACTGCATCCCCATTGGTGCCAGTGCACTCTCTGGACACACTGCACTAAAACCCCAGTGGTGCCAGTGCACTCTCTGGACTCACTGCACTGCATCCCCAGTGGTGCCAGTGCACTCTCTGGACTCACTGCACTGCATCCCCAGTGGTGCCAGTGCACTCTCTGGACTCACTGCACTGCATCCCCTGCGGTGCCAGTACACTCTCTGGACTCACTGCAGTGCATCACCAGTGGTGCCAGTGTACTCTCTGGACTCACTGCACTGCATCACCAGCGGTGCCAGTGCACTCTCTGGACTCACTGCAGTGCATCCCCAGTGGTGCCAGTGCACTTTCTGGTGTCACTGCAGTGCATCCCCTGTTGTGCCAGTGCACTCTCTGCACTCACTGCACTGCATCCCCAGAAGTGCCAGTGCACTCTCTGGACTCACTGCAGTGCATCCCCAGTGGTGCCAGTGCACTTTCTGGTGTCACTGCAGTGCATCCCCAGTGGTGCCAGTGCACTCTCTGGACTCACTGCACTTCATCCCCAGTGGTGCCAGTGCACTCTCTGGACTCACTGCAGTGCATCCCCAGTGGTGCCAGTGCACTCTCTGCACTCACTGCACTGCATCACCAGTGGTGCCAGTGCACTCTCTGGAGTCACTGCACTGCATCCCCAGTGCTGCCAGTGCACTCTCTGGACTCACTGCAGTGCATCCCCAGTGGTGCCAGTGCACTCTCTGGACTCACTGCAGTGCATCCCCAGTGGTGCCAGTGCACTCTCTGGACTCACTGCACTGCATCCCCAGTGGTGCCAGTGCACTCTCTGGACTCACTGCACTGCATCCCCAGTGGTGCCAGTGCACTCTCTGGACTCACTGCACTGCATCACCATTGGTGCCAGGGCACTCTCCGGACTCACTGCAGTGCATCTGCAGTGGTGCCAGTGCACTCTTTATAGTCACTGCAGTGCATCCCCAGTGGTGCCAGTGCACTCTCTGGACTCACTGCACTGCATCCCCAGTGGTGCCAGTGCACTCTCTGCACTCACTGCACTGCATCCCCAGTGTTCCCAGTGCACTCTCTGGACTCACTGCAGTGCATCCCCAGTGGTGCCAGTGCACTCTCTGGACTCACTGCACTGCATCCCCAGTGGTGCCACTGCACTCTCTGGACTCACTACACTGCATCACCATTGGTGCCAGGGCACTCTCCGGACTCACTGCAGTGCATCCGCAGTGGTGCCAGTGCACTCTTTCGAGTCACTGCAGTGCATCCCCAGTGGTGCCAGTGCATTCTCTGGACTCATTGCAGTGCATCCCCAGTGGTGCCAGTGCACTCTCTGGACTCACTGCACTGCATCTTTAATGGTGCCAGTGCACTCTCTGGACTCACTGCACTGCATCCCCAGTGGTGCCAGTGCACTCTCTGGACTCACTGCACTGCATCCCCGGTGTTCCCAGAGCACTCTCTGGAATCACCGAGGTGCATCCCCAGTGGTGCCAGTGCACTCTCTGGACTCACTGCACTGCATCCCCAGTGGTGCCAGTGCACTCTCTGGACTCACTGCAGTGCAGCCCCTGAGGTGCCAGTGTACTCTCTGGACTCACTGCACTGCATCCCCAGTGGTGACAGTGCACTCTCTGGACTCACTGCAGTGCACCCCCAAAGGTGCCAGTGCATTCTCTGGACTCACTGCACTGCATCCCCAGTGGTGCCTGTGCACTCTTTTGAGTCACTGCACTGCATCCCCAGTGGTGCCAGTGCACTCTCTGGACTCACTGCAGTGCATCCCCAGTGGTGCCAGTGCACTCTCTGCACTCACTGCACTGCATCACCAGTGGTGCCAGTGCACTCTCTGGAGTCACTGCACTGCATCCCCAGTGCTGCCAGTGCACTCTCTGGACTCACTGCAGTGCATCCCCAGTGGTGCCAGTGCACTCTCTGGACTCACTGCAGTGCATCCCCAGTGGTGCCAGTGCACTCTCTGGACTAACCGGGGTGCATCCCCAGTGCTGCCAGTGCACTCTCTGGACTCACTGCACTGCATACCCAGTGGTGCCAGTGCACTCTCTGGACTCACTGCACTGCATACCCAGTGGTGCCAGTGCACTCTCTGGACTCACTGCACTGCATCCCCAGTGGTTCCAGTGCACTCTCTTGACTCACTGCACTGCATCCCCAGTGGTGCCTGTGCACTCTCTTGAGTCACTGCACTGCATCCCCAGTGGTGCCAGTGCACTCTATGGACTAACTGCACTGCATACCCAGTGGTGCCAGTGCACTCTCTGGACTCACTGCACTGCATCCCCAGTGGTGCCAGTGCACTCTCTGGACTAACTGCACTGCATCCCCAGTGGTTCCAGTGCACTCTCTGGACTCACTGCACTGCATCCCCAGTGGTGCCTGTGCACTCTCTTGAGTCACTGCACTGCATCCCCAGTGGTGCCAGTGCACTCTATGGACTAACTGCACTGCATACCCAGTGGTGCCAGTACACTCTCTGGATTCACTGCACTGCATCACCAGTGGTGCCAGTGCACTCTCTGGACTCACTGCACTGCATCACCATTGGTGCCAGGGCACTCTCCGGACTCACTGCAGTGCATCCCCAGTGGTGCCAGTGCACTCTTTCGAGTCACTGCACTGCATCCCCAGTGGTGCCAGTGCATTATCTGGACTCACTGCAGTGCATCCCCAGTGGTGCCAGTGCACTTTCTGGACTCACTGCACTGCATCCCCAGTGCTGACAGTGCACTCTCTGGACTCACTGCACTGCATCCCCAGTGGTGACAGTGTACTCTCTGGACTCAGTGCACTGCATCCCCAGTGGTGCCAGTGCACTCTCTGGACTCACTGCAGTGCATCCCCTTTTGTGCCAGTGCACTCTCTGGACTCACTGCACTGCATCACCAGTGGTGCCTCTGCACTCTCTGGATCACTGCACTGCATCACCATTGGTTCCAGGGCACTCTCCGGACTCACTGCAGTGCATCCCCAGTGGTGCCAGTGCACTCTTTCGAGTCACTGCACTGCATCCCCAGTGGTGCCAGTGCATTCTCTGGACTCACTGCCGTGCATCCCCATTGGTGCCAGTGCAGTCTCTGGAGTCACTGCACTGCATCCCCAGTGGTGACAGTGCACTCTCTGGACTCACTGCACTGCATCCCCAGTGCTGACAGTGCACTCTCTGGACTCACTGCACTGCATCCCCAGTGGTGCCAGTGTACTCTCTGGACTCAGTGCACTGCATCCCCAGTGGTGCCACTGCACTCTCTGGACTCACTGCAGTGCATCCCCAGTGGTGCCAGTGCACTCTCTGGACTCACTGCAGTGCATCCCCAGTGGTGCCAGTGCACTCTCTGGACTCACTGCACTGCATCCCCAGTGCTGACAGTGCACTCTCTGGACTCACTGCACTGCATCACCAGTGGTGGCAGAGTACTCTCTGGACTCACTGCACTGCATCCCCAGTGGAGACAGTGCACTCTCTGTAGTCACTGCACTGCATCCCCAGTGGTTCCAGGGCACTCTCTCGACTCACTGCACTGCAACTCCAGTGGTGCCAGTGCACTCTCTGGACTCACTGCAGTGCATCCCCAGTGGTGCCAGTGCACTCTCTGGAGTCACTGCGCTGCATCCCCAGTGGTGTTAGTGCCCTCTGTGGACTCACTACACTACATCCCCTGTGGGGCCAGTGCACTCTCTGGACTCACTGCACTGCATCCCCAGTGGTGCGAGAGCACTCTCTGGACTCACTGCAGTGCATCCCCAGTGTTGCCAGTGCACTCTCTGGACTCACTGCACTGCATCCCCAGTGGTGCCACTGCAGTCTCTGGAGTCACTGCACTGCATCCCCAGTGGTGACAGTGCACTCTCTGGACTCACTGCACTGCATCCCCAGTGCTGACAGTGCACTCTCTGGACTCACTGCACTGCATCCCCAGTGGTGCCAGTGTACTCTCTGGACTCAGTGCACTGCATCCCCAGTGGTGCCACTGCACTCTCTGGACTCACTGCAGTGCATCCCCAGTGGTGCCAGTGCACTCTCTGGACTCACTGCACTGCATCCCCAGTGGTGCCAGTGCACTCTCTAGACTCACTGCAGTGCATACCCAGTGGTGCCAGTGCACTCTCTGGACTCACTGCACTGCATCCCCGGTGTTCCCAGAGCACTCTCTGGACTCACCGAGGTGCATCCCCAGTGGTGCCAGTGCACTCTCTGGACTCACTGCACTGCATCCCCAGTGGTGCCAGTGCACTCTCTGGACTCACTGCAGTGCAGCCCCTGAGGTGCCAGTGTACTCTCTGGACTCACTGCACTGCATCCCCAGTGGTGACAGTGCACTCTCTGGAATCACTGCAGTGCATCCCCTGTGGTGCCATTGCACTCTCTGGACTCACTGCACTGCATCCCCAGTGGTGCCTGTGCACTCTTTTGAGTCACTGCACTGCATCCCCAGTGGTGCCAGTGCACTCTCTGGACTCACTGCAGTGCATCCCCAGTGGTGCCAGTGCACTCTCTGCACTCACTGCACTGCATCACCAGTGGTGCCAGTGCACTCTCTGGAGTCACTGCACTGCATCCCCAGTGCTGCCAGTGCACTCTCTGGAATCACTGCAGTGCATCCCCAGTGGTGCCAGTGCACTCTCTGGACTCACTGCATTGCATCCCCAGTGCTGCCAGTGCACTCTCTGGACTCACTGCACTTCACCCCCAGTGGTGCCAGTGCACTCTCTGGACTCACTGCATTGCATCCCCAGTGGTGCCAGTGCACTCTCTGGACTCACTGCACTGCATCCCCAGTGGTGCCACTGCACTCTCTGGACTCACTGCACTGCATCACCATTGGTGCCAGGGCACTCTCCGGACTCACTGCACTGCATCCCCAGTGGTGCCAGTGCACTCTTTCGAGTCACTGCAGTGCATCCCCAGTGGTGCCAGTGCACTCTCTGGACTCACTGCACTGCATCCCCAGTGGTGCCAGTGCACACTCTGCACTCACTGCACTGCATCCCCAGTGTTCCCAGAGCACTCTCTGGACTCACTGCAGTGCATCCCCAGTGGTGCCAGTGCACTCTCCGGACTCACTGCACTGCATCCCTAATGGTGCCAGTGCACTCTCTGGACTCACTGCACTGCATCCCCAGTGGTGCCAGTGCACTCTCTGCACTCACTGCACTGCATCCCCGGTGTTCCCAGAGCACTCTCTGGACTCACCGAGGTGCATCCCCAGTGGTGCCAGTGCACTCTCTGGACTCACTGCACTGCATCCCCAGTGGTGCCAGTGCACTCTCTGGACTCACTGCAGTGCAGCCCCTGAGGTGCCAGTGTACTCTCTGGACTCACTGCACTGCATCCCCAGTGGTGACAGTGCACTCTCTGGAATCACTGCAGTGCATCCCCTGTGCTGCCATTGCACTCTCTGGACCCACTGCACTGCATCCCCAGTGGTGCCTGTGCACTCTCTTGAGTCACTGCACTGCATCCCCAGTGGAGCCAGTGCACTCTATGGACTAACTGCACTGCATAACCAGTGGTGCCAGTGCACTCTCTGGACTCACTGCACTGCATCCCCAGTGGTGCCAGTGTACTCTCTGGACTCACTGCACTGCATCCCCAGTGGTGCCAGTGCACTCTCCGGACTCATTGCACTGCATCCCTAATGGTGCCAGTGCACTCTCTGGACTCACTGGACTGCATCCCCAGTGGTGCCAGTGCACTCTCTGCACTCACTGCACTGCATCCCCGGTGTTCCCAGAGCACTCTCTGGACTCACTGCACTGCATCCCCAGTGGTGCCAGTGCACTCTCTGGACTAACTGCACTGCATCCCCAGTGGTTCCAGAGCACTCTCTGGACTCACTGCACTGCATCCCCAGTGGTGCCTGTGCACTCTCTTCAGTCACTGCACTGCATCCCCAGTGGAGCCAGTGCACTCTATGGACTAACTGCACTGCATCCCCAGTGGTGCCAGTGCACTCTCTGGACTCACTGCAGTGCATCCCCAGTGGTGCCAGTGCACTTTCTGGACTAACTGCACTGCATCCCCAGTGCTGACAGTGCACTCTCTGGACTCACTGCACTGCATCCCCAGTGGTGCCAGTGCACTCTCTGGACTCAGTGCACTGCATCCCCAGTGGTGCCAGTGCACTCTCTGGACTCACTGCAGTGCATCCCCTTTTGTGCCAGTGCACTCTCTGGACTCACTGCACTGCATCCCCAGTCCTGACAGTGCACTCTCTGGACTCACTGCACTGCATCACCAGTGGTGGCAGTGTACTCTCTGGACTCACTGCACTGCATCCCCAGTGGTGCCAGTGCCCTCTCTGCACTCACTGCACTGCATCCCCAGTGGTTCCTGGGCACTCTCTCGACTCACTGCACTGCAACTCCAATGGTGCCTGTGCACTCTCTGGACTCACTGCGCTGCATCCCCATGGTGCGAGTGCACTCTCTGGACTCACCGGGGTGCATCCCCAGTGGTGCCAGTGCACTCTCTGGACTCACTGCAGTGCATCCCCAGTGGTGCCAGTGCACTCTGTGGACTCACTGAAGTGCATCCCCAGTGGTGCCAGTGCATTCTCTGGACTCACTGCACTGCATCGCATTGGTGCTAGTGCACTCTCTGGACTCACTGCACTGCATCCCCAGTTGTGCCAGTGCACTCTCTGGACTCATCGCAGTGCATCCCCAGTGGTGCCAGTGCACTCTCTGGACTCACTGCAGTGCTTCCGCTCTGGTGCCAGTGCACTCTCTGCACTCACTGCACTGCATCAACAGTGGTGCCTCTGCACTCTCTGGATCACTGCACTGCATCACCATTGGTGCCAGTGCACTCTCCGGACTCACTGCAGTGCATCCCCAGTGGTGCCAGTGCACTCTTTCGAGTCACTGCACTGCATCCCCAGTGGTGCCAGTGCATTCTCTGGACTCACTGCAGTGCATCTCCATTGGTGCCAGTGCAGTCTCTGGAGTCACTGCACTGCATCCCCAGTGGTGACAGTGCACTCTCTGGACTCACTGCACTGCATCCCCAGTGCTGACAGTGCACTCTCTGGACTCACTGCACTGCATCCCCAGTGCTGACAGTGCACTCTCTGGACTCACTGCACTGCATCACCAGTGGTGGCAGAGTACTCTCTGGACTCACTGCACTGCATCCCCAGTGGAGACAGTGCACTCTCTGTAGTCACTGCGCTGCATCCCCAGTGGTTCCAGGGCACTCTCTCGACTCACTACACTGCAACTCCAGTGGTGCCTCTGCACTCTCTGGAGTCACTGCACTGCATCCCCAGTGGTGCCAGTGCACTCTCTGGAGTCACTGCACTGCATCCCCAGTGGTGTTAGTGCCCTCTGTGGACTCACTGCACTACATCCCCTGTGGGGCCAGTGCACTCTCTGGACTCACTGCACTGCATCCCCAGTGGTGCGACAGCACTCTCTGGACGCACTGCAGTGCGTCCCCAGTGTTGCCAGTGCACTCTCTGGACTCACTGCACTGCATCCCCATTGGTGCCAGTGCAGTCTCTGGAGTCACTGCACTGCATCCCCAGTGGTGACAGTGCACTCTCTGGACTCACTGCACTGCATCCCCATTGCTGACAGTGCACTCTCTGGACTCACTGCACTGCATCCCCAGTGGTGCCAGTGTACTCTCTGGACTCAGTGCACTGCATCCCCAGTGGTGCCACTGCACTCTCTGGACTCACTGCAGTGCATCCCCAGTGGTGCCAGTGCACTCTCTGGACTCACTGCACTGCATCCCCAGTGGTGCCAGTGCACTCTCTGGACTCACTGCAGTGCATCCCCTTTTGTGCCAGTGCACTCTCTGGACTCACTGCACTGCATCCCCAGTGGTGCCAGTGCACTCTCTAGAGTCACTGCAATGCATCCCCAGTGGTGCCAGTGCACTCTCTGGACTCACTGCACTGCATCCCCAGTGGTGACAGTGCACTCTCTGGACTCACTGCACTGCATCCCCAGTGCTGACAGTGCACTCTCTGGACTCACTGCACTGCATCACCAGTGGTGGCAGAGTACTCTCTGGACTCACTGCACTGCATCCCCAGTGGAGACAGTGCACTCTCTGTAGTCACTGCACTGCATCCCCAGTGGTTCCAGGGCACTCTCTCGACTCACTGCACTTCAACTCCAGTGGTGCCAGTGCACTCTCTGGACTCACTGCAGTGCATCCCCAGTGGTGCCAGTGCACTCTCTGGAGTCACTGCGCTGCATCCCCAGTGGTGTTAGTGCCCTCTGTGGACTCACTGCACTACATCCCCTGTGGGGCCAGTGCACTCTCTGGACTCACTGCACTGCATCCCCAGTGTTGCGAGAGCACTCTCTGGACTCACTGCAGTGCATCCCCAGTGTTGCCAGTGCACTCTCTGGACTCACTGCACTGCATCCCCAGTGGTGCCAGTGCACTCTCTGGACTCACTGCAGTGCATCCCCAGTGGTGCCAGTGCACTCTCTGGACTCACTGCACTGCATCCCCAGTGGTGCCAGTGCACTCTCTGGACTCACTGCACTGCATCCCTTGTGGTGCCTTTGCACTCTCAGGACTCACTGCACTGCATCCCCAGTGGTGCCAGTGCACTCTCTGGAGTCACAGCACTGCATCAACAGTGCTGCCTCTGCACTCTCTGGAGTCACTGCACTGCATCCCCAGTGGTGCCAGTGCACTCTCTGGACTCACTGTAGTGCATCCCCAGTGGTGCCAGTTCACTCTCTGGACTCACTGCACTGCATCACCAGTGGTGGCAGTGTACTCTCTGGACTCACTGCACTGCATCCCCAGTGGTGCCAGTGCCCTCTCTGCACTCACTGCACTGCATCCCCAGTGGTTCCTGGGCACTCTCTCGACTCACTGCACTGCAACTCCAGTGGTGCCTGTGCACTCTCTGGACTCACTGCAGTGCATCCCCAGTGGTGCCAGTGCACTCTCTGGACTCACTGCACTGCATCCCCAGTGGTGCCAGTGCACTTTCTGGAGTCACTGCAGTGCATCCCCAGTTGTGCCAGTGCACTCTCTGCACTCACTGCACTGCATCCCCAGAAGTGCCAGTGCACTCTCTGGACTCACTGCACTGCATCCCCAGTGGTTCCATTGCACTCTCTGGACTCACTGCATTGGATCCCCAGTGGTGTCAGAGCACTCTCTGGACTCAGTGCACTGCATCCCCAGTGGTGCCAGTGCACTCTCTGGACTCACTGCAGTGCTTCCCCACTGGTATCAGTGCACTATCTGGACTCACTGCACTGCATCCCCAGTGGTGCCAGTGCACTCTCTGGACTCACTGCAGTGCATCACCAGTGGTGCCAGTGCACTCTCTGGAGTCACTGCACTGCATCCCCAGTGGTGCCAGTGCACTCTCTGGACTCACTGCAGTGCATCCACTTTGGTGCCAGTGCACTCTCAGGACTCACTGCACTGCATCCCCAGTGGAGCCAGAGCACTCTCTGGACTCACTGCAGTGCATCCCCAGTGGTGACGGTGCACTCTCTGTAGTCACTGCGCTGCATCCCCAGTGGTGCCAGTGCACTCTCTGGACTCACTGCAGTGTAACCCCTGCGGTGCCAGTGCACTGTCTGTACTCACTGCAGTGCATACCCAGTGGTGCCAGTGCACTCTCTGGACGCCTTGCAGTGAATCCCCGGTGGTGCCAGAGCACTCTCTGGGCTCACTGAACTGAATCCCCAGATGTGCCAGTGCACTCTCTGATCTCACTGCACTGCATCCCCAGAGGTGCCAGTGCCCTGTCTGGACTCACTGCACTGCATTCCCAGGTGTGCCATTGCACTCTCTGGACTCACTGCAGTGCATCCCCAGTGGTGCCAGGGCACTCTCTGCAGACAATGAAGTGCATCCCCAAAGGTGACAGTGCACTCTCTGGACTCACTGTACTGCTCGAGCCGCGGCAGCCGCTCCAGCCGCGTTAGCCCCTCCAGCCTCGGCAGCCGCTCCAGCCGCTCCAGCCGCGGCAGGCGCGGCAGCCGGTCCAGCCGCGGCAGCCGCTCCATCCGCGGCATACGCGGCAGACGCTCCAGCCGCTCCTGCCGCGGCAGCCGCTCCAACCGCGGCAGGCGCTCCCGACGCGTCATCCGCGGCAGCCGCTCCAGCCGCGGCAGCCGCTCCAACCGCGGCAGCCGCTACAGCCGTGGCAGCCGCTCCACTCGATAGCGGCTTTCGCGGCTGCCGCGGCTGGAGCGGCTGACGCGGCTGGAGCGGATGCCGCGGCTGGAGCAGTGCAGTGAGTCCAGAGAGTCAACTGGCACCACTGAGGATGCAGTACAGTGAGTCCAGAGAGTGCACTGGCACCACTGGGGATGCAGTGCAGTGACTCGAAAGAGTGCACTGGCACCACTGCGGATGCACTGCAGTGAGTCCGGAGAGTGCCCTGGCACCAATGGTGATGCAGTGCAGTGAGTCCAGAGAGTGCACTGGCACCACTGGGGATGCAGTTCAGTGAGTCCAGAGAGTGCACTGGCACCACCGGGGATTCAGATACATTCTCACTTCAGTGAGATCCCCAGTAGTACCAGTGCACTCTCTGGACTCACTGCAGTGCATAACCAGTGGTGCCAGTGCACTCTCTGGACTCACTGCAGTCCATCCCCTGTGGTGCCAGTGCACTCTCTGGACTCACTGCAGTGCATCCCCAGTGGCGCCAGTGCACTCTCTGGACTCACTGCACTGCATCCCCAGTGGTGCGAGAGCACTCTCTGGACTCACTGCAGTGCATCCCCAGTGTCGCCAGTGCACTCTCTGGACTCACTGCACTGCATCCCCAGTGGTGCCAATGCACTCTCTGGAGTCACTGCAGTGCATCCCCAGTGGTGCCAGTGCACTCTCTGGACTCACTGCACTGCATCCCCAGTGGTGACAGTGCACTCTCTGGACTCACTGCAGTGCATCCCTTGTGGTGCCTTTGCACTCTCAGGACTCACTGCACTGCATCCCCAGTGGTGCCAGTGCACTCTCTGGAGTCACAGCACTGCATCAACAGTGGTGCCTCTTCACTCTCTGGAGTCACTGCACTGCATCCCCAGTGGTGCCAGTGCACTCTCTGGACTCACTGTAGTGCATCCCCAGTGGTGCCATTGCACTCTCTGGAGTCACTGCAGTGCATCCCCAGTAGTGCCAGTGCACTCTCTGGACTCACTGCACTGCATCCCCAGTGGTGCCAGTGCACTCTCTGGACTCACCGCATTGCATCCCCAGTGGTGCTAGTGTAGTCCCTGACTCACAGCAGTGCATCCCTAGTGGTGCCAGTGCAACTACTGGACTCACTGCAGTGTAGCTCAGTGGTGCCAGAGCACTCTCTGGACTCACTGCACTGCATCCCCAGTGGTGCCAGTGCACTCTCTGGACTCACTGCACTGCATCCCCAGTGGGGCCAGTACACTCTCTGGTCTCACTGCAGTGCATCCCCAGTGGTGCCAGTGCACTCTCTGGACTCACTGCACTGCATCCCCAGTGGTGCCAGTGCACTTTCTGGAGTCACTGCAGTGCATCCCCTTTTGTGCCAGTGCACTCTCTGCACTCACTGCACTCCATCCCCAGAAGTGCCAGTGCACTCTCTGGACTCACTGCACTGCATCCCCAGTGGTTCCATTGCACTCTCTGGACTCACTGCATTGGATCTCCAGTGGTGTCAGTGCACTCTCTGGACTCAGTGCAGTGCATCCCCAGTGGTGTCGGTGCACTCTCTGGACTCACTGCAGTGCATCCCCAGTGGTGCCAGGGCACTCTCTGCAGACAATGCAGTGCATCCCCAAAGGTGACAGTGCACTCTCTGGACTCACTGTACTGCTCGAGCCGCGGCAGCCGCTCCAGCCGCGTTAGCCCCTCCAGCCTCGGCAGCCTCTCCAGCCGCTCCAGCCGCGGCAGGCGCGGCAGCCGGTCCAGCCGCGGCAACCGCTCCATCCGCGACATACGCGGCAGACGCTCCAGCCGCTCCAGACGCGGCAGCCGCTCCAACCGCGGCAGGCGCTCCAGCCGCGGCATCCGCGGCAGCCGCTCCAGCCGCGGCAGCCGCTCCAACCGCGGCAGCCGCTCCAGCCGTGGCAGCCGCTCCACTCGATAGCGGCTTTCGCGGCTGCCGCGGCTGGAGCGGCTGCCGCGGCTGCCGCGGCTGGAGCGGCTGCCGCGGCTGCAGCGGCTGCGGCGCCTGGAGTGTCTAGAGCGCCTTCCGCGGCTGGAGGGGGCTACCGCGGCTGGAGCGGCTGAGGCGGCTGGAGCGGATGCCGCGGCTGGAGCAGTGCAGTGAGTCCAGAAAATCAACTGGCACCACTGAGGATGCAGTACAGTGAGTCCAGAGAGTGCACTGGCACCACAGGGGATGCACTGCAGTTACTCCACAGAGTGCACTGGAACTACTGGGGATGCAGTTCAGTGAGTCCAGAGAGTGCACTGGCACCACCGGGGATTCAGATACATTCTCACTTCAGTGAGATCCCCAGTAGTGCCAGTGCACTCTCTGGACTCACTGCACTGCATCCCCATTGCTGACAGTGCCCTCTCTGGACTCAGTGCACTGCATCCCCAGTGGTGCCAGTTCACTCTCTGGACTCACTGCAGTGCATCCCCAGAAGTTTCAGTGGCTCTCTGGACTCATTGCACTGCATCACCTGTGGTGCCAGTGCACTCTCTGGACTCACTGCACTGCATCCCCAATGGTGCCACTGCACTCTCTGGACTCACTGCACTGCATCCCCAGTGGTGCCACTGCACCCTCTGAAAACACCGGGGTGCAACCGCAGCGGTGCCAGTTCACTCTCTGGACTCACTGCACTGCATCCCCAGTGGTGCCAGTGCACTCTCTGGACTCACTGCAGTGCATCCCCAGTGGCGCCAGTGCACTCTCTGGACTCACTGCACTGCATCCCCAGTGGTGCCAGTGCACTCTCTGGACTCACTGCACTGCATCCCCAAGGTGCCAGTGCACTCTCTGGACTCACTGCACTGCATCCCCAGTGGTGCCAGTGCACTCTCTGTACTCACTGCACTGCATCCCCAGTGGTGCCAGTGCACTCTCTGGACTCACAGCAGTGCATCCCAAGTGGTGCCAGTGCACTCTCTGGACTCACTGCAGTCCATCCCCAGTGGTGCCAGTGCACTCTCTGGACTCACTGCAGTGCATCCCCAGTGGTGCCAGGGCACTCTCTGCAGACAATGCAGTGCATCCCCAAAGGTGACAGTGCACTCTCTGGACTCACTGTAGTGCAAACCCAGTGGTGCCAGTGCAGTCTCTTTACTCCCTGCAGTGCATCCCTATTGGAGCCAGTGCACTCTCTGGACTCACTGCAGTGCATCCCCAGTGGTTCCAGTGCACTCTCTGGACTCACTGCAGTGCATCCCCTGTGGTGCCAGTGCACTCTCTGGGCTCACTGCACTGCTCCAGCCGCGGCATCCGCTCCAGCCGCCTCAGCCGCTCCAGCCGCGGTAGCCCCTCCATCCGCGGCAGACGCTCTAGACGCTCCAGCCGCCGCAGCCGCTCGAACCTGGCAGCCGCTAAAGCCGCTACCGAGTGGAGCGGCTGCCACGGCTGGAGCGGCTGCCGCGGTTGGAGCGGCTGCCGCGGCTGGAGCGACTGGAGCGGCAGACGCGGCTGGAGCGCCTGCAGCGGACGGAGCGGCTGCCGCGGCTGGACGGCTGCCGCGGCTGCCGCGGCTGGAGCGGCTGCCGAGGCTGGAGGGGCTACCGCGGCTGGAGCGGCTGCCGCGGCTCGAGCAGTACAGTGAGTCCAGAGAGTGCACTGTCACCTTTGGGGATGCACTGCATTGTCTGCAGAGAGTGCCCTGGCACCACTGGGGATGCACTGCAGTGAGTCCAGAGAGTGCACTGGCACCACTTGGGATGCACTGCAGTGAGTCTAGAGAGTGCACTGTCAGCATTGGGGATGCAGTGCAGTGAGTCCAGAGAGGGAACTGGCACCACTGGCGATGCACCCCGGCAAGTCCAGAGAGTGCACTGGCACCACTGGGGATGCAGTGCAGTGAGTCCAGAGAGTGCACTGGCACCACTGGGGATGCACTGCACTGAGTCCAGGGAGTGCAGTGGCACCACTGGGATGCACTGCAGTGAGTCCAGAGAGTGCACTGGCACCACTGGGGATGCACTGCAGTGACTCCAGAGAGTGCACTGGCACCACTGGGGATGCACTGCAGTGAGTCCAGATGTTAGCCTAGCAACCACAGAATCACCAAGTGATTATATGAAGGTGCTTTATTCAGCGCTGGAAGCCGGGGCAGGTGCCCAAATCTGGCTTCAAGTCCCGTTACTTCCCAGCCATTATTTATACATACAATATTGCGTCAGGTATACATATTCATTACAGGTTGCAACAGCAGCCTCGCTTTTCATTCTAATTAGCTCCCCTCCCCTTTGCACATGCGTGGCACACTCTGGTGGTCGTCCAGGTGGTCGTCCAGATGAAGTAAGGAGTCTTCCTCTCCGCTAAACTTTTCACCTTTCTTACTCGACGCATGCTCCCTCCGCTTCTTGGTTCTGCTTCAACTCATTTCATCATTTCCAGGCCCTTATCCAAGGTCAGGTTGTACCTGTTCCCTCCCAAGGTTCCCCTTCAATGACTCTTTTGATTGTTCAATGTACTCCCTAAGTATCCAGTATACATAGATTAATTGATAATGTAAGTACATTTGGCAATGCATAATTATACTGTAGGTCCCATTACCTAAGAGACATTAGTAAAACATCCATTCGATTCTCCCCAACACTAACACAGAGACTGCACTGGCACCACTGGGGATGCAGTGCAGTGAGTCCAGAGAGTGCACTGTCACCACTGGGGATGCAGTGCCGTGAGTCCAGAGAGTGCATTGGCACCACTGGGGATGCACTGCAATGAGTCCAGAGAGTGCACTGGCACCAATGGCAACGCAGTGCAGTGAGTCCAGAGAGTGCCTTGGCACCCAAGGGGATGCAGTGCAGTGAGTCCAGAGAGTGCACTAGCACCACTGGGGATGCACTGCAGTGAGTCCAGAGAGTGCACTGGCACCACTGGGGATGCAGTGCAGTGAGTCCAGAGAGTTCACTGGCACCACTGGGGATGTAGTGCAGTGAGTCCACAGAGGGCACTGGCACCAATGGGGATGCAGTGCAGTGAGTCCAAAGAGTGCACTGGCACCATTGGGGATGCACTGCAGTGAGTCCAGAGACTTCACAGGCACCACTGGGGATGCACTGCAGTGAGTCCAGAGAGTGCCCTGGCACCACTGGGAATGCAGTGAGTCCAGACAGTGCACTGGCACCACTGGGGATGCATGGTAGTGAGTCCAGAGAGTGCACTGGCACCACTGGGGATGCACCCCGGCAAGTCCAGAGAGTGCACTGGCACCACTGGGGATGCAGTGCAGTGAGTCCAGAGAGTGCACTGGCACCACTGGGGATGCACTGCCGTGAGTCCAGAGATTGCACTGGCACCACTGGGGATGCACTGCAGTGAGTCCAGAGAGTGCACTGGCACCACTGGGGATGCAGTGCAGTGAGTCCAGAGAGTGCACTGGCACCACTGGGGATGCACTGCAGTGAGTAAAGAGAGTGCAAAGGCACCACTGGGGATGCAGTGCAGTGAGTCCAGAGAGTGCACTGGCACCACTGGGGATGGAATGCAGTGAGTCCAGAGAGTGCACTGGCACCACTGGGGATGCAGTGCAGTGAGACCAGAGAGTGCACTGGCACCAGTGGGGATGCACTGCAGTGAGTAAAGAGAATGCACTGGCACCTTTGGGGGTGCACTGCAGTGAGTCCAGAGAGTGCACTGGCACCACTGGGGATGCACTGCAGTGAGTCCAGAGAGTGCAGTGGCACCACTGGGGATGCAGTGCAGTGAGTCCAGAGAGTGCACTGTCACCACTGGGGATGCAGTGCAGTGAGTCCAGAGAGTGCACTGGCACCACTGGGGATGCACTGCAGTGAGTCCAGAGAGTGCACTGGCACCACTGGGATGCAGTGCAGTGAGTCCAGAGAGTGCACTGGCACCACTGGGGATGCACTGCAGTGAGTCCAGAGAGTGCACTGGCACCACTGGGATGCAGTGCACTGACTCCACAGAGTGCACTGGCACCACAGGGGATACACTGCAGTGAGTCCAGAGAGTGCACTGGCACCACTGGGGATGCACTGCCGTGAGTGCAGAGAGTGCACTGGCACCGCTGCGGTTGCACCCCGGTGTTTTCAGAGAGTGCAGTTGCACCACTAGGGATGCAGTGCAGTGAGTCCAGAGAGTGCACTGGCACCACTGGGGATGCAGTGCAGCGAGTCCAGAGAGTGCAGTGGCACCATTGGAGATGCAGTGCAGTGAGTCCAGAGAGTGCACTGGCACCACTGGGGATGCACTGCAGTGAGTCCAGAGAGTGCACTGGCACCACTGGGGATGCACTGCAGTGAGTCCAGAGAGTGCACTGGCACCACTGGTGATGCAGTGCAATGAGTCCAGAGAGCCACTGGCACCACTGGGGATGCACTGCAGTGAGTCCAGAGAGTGCACTGGCACCACTGGGGATGCAGTGCACTGAGTCCAGAGAGGGCACTGTCAGCAATTGGGATGCAGTTCAGTGAGTCCAGAGAGTGCACTGACACCACTGGGGATGCAGTGCAGTGAGACCAGAGAGTGCACTGGCACCACTGGGGATGCAGTGCAGTGAGTCCTGAGAGTGCAATGGCACCACAGGGGATGCACTGCAGTGAGTCCAGAGAGTGCACTGGCACCACTGGGGATGCAATGCAGTGAGTCCAGAGAGTGCACTGGCACCACTGGTGATGCAGTGCAGTGAGTGCAGAGAGTGCACTGGCACCAACTGGAGCTGCACTGCTGTGAGTCCTGAGATTGCACTGGCACCACTGGGGATGCACTGCAGTGAGTCCAGAGACTTCACAGGCACCACTGGGGATGCAGTATAGTGAGTCCAGAGAGTGCACTGGAACCACTGGGTATTCAGTTCCGTGAGTCCAGAGAGTGAACTGGCACCACTGGGGATGTAGTGCAGTGAGTCCAGAGAGTGCACTGGCACCTCTGGGGATGCACCCCGGTGACTCCAGAGGGTGCACTAGCACCAGTGGGGATGCAGTGCAGTGAGTCCAGAGAGTGCACTGGCACCGCTGGGGATGCAGTGCAGTGAGTCCAGAGAGTGCACTGGCACCACTGGAGATGCACTGCCGTGAGTCCAGAGAGTGCACTGGCACCACTGGGGATGCAGTGCAGTGAGTCCAGAGAGTGCACTGGCACCACTGGGGATGCACTGCCGTGAGTCCAGAGATTGCACTGGCACCACTGGGGATGCACTGCAGTGAGTCCAGAGAGTGCACTGGCACCACTGGGGATGCAGTGCAGTGAGTCCAGAGAGTGCACTGGCACCACTGGGGATGCACTGCAGTGAGTAAAGAGAGTGCACTGGCACCACTGGGGATGCAGTGCAGTGAGTCCAGAGAGTGCACTGGCACCACTGGGGATGGACTGCAGTGAGTCCAGAGAGTGCACTGGCACCACTGGGGATGCAGTGCAGTGAGACCAGAGAGTGCACTGGCACCAGTGGGGATGCACTGCAGTGAGTAAAGAGAATGCACTGGCACCTTTGGGGGTGCACTGCAGTGAGTCCAGAGAGTGCACTGGCACCACTAGGGATGCAGTGCAGTGAGTCCAGAGAGTGCACTGGCACCACTGGGGATGCAGTGCAGTGAGTCCAGAGAGTGCAGTGGCACCACTGGGGATGCAGTGCAGTGAGTCCAGAGAGTGCACTGACACCACTGGGGATGCACTGCAGTGAGTCCAGAGAGTGCACTGGCACCACTGGGATGCAGTGCAGTGAGTCCAGAGAGTGCACTGGCACCACTGGGGATGCACTGCAGTGAGTCCAGAGAGTGCACTGGCACCACTGGGATGCAGTGCACTGACTCCACAGAGTGCACTGGCACCACAGGGGATGCACTGCAGTGAGTCCAGAGAGTGCACTGGCACCACTGGGGATGCACTGCCGTGAGTGCAGAGAGTGCACCGGCACCGCTGCGGTTGCACCCCGGTGTTTTCAGAGAGTGCAGTGGCACCACTGGGGATGCAGTGCAGTGAGTCCAGAGAGTGCACTGGCACCACTGGGGATGCAGTGCAGTGAGTCCAGAGAGTGCAGTGGCACCATTGGAGATGCAGTGCAGTGAGTCCAGAGAGTGCACTGGCACCACTGGGGATGCAGTGCAGTGAGTCCAGAGAGTGCACTGGCACCACTGGGGATGCACTGCAGTGAGTCCAGAGAGTGCACTGGCACCACTGGTGATGCAGTGCAATGAGTCCAGAGAGCCACTGGCACCACTGGGGATGCACTGCAGTGAGTCCAGAGAGTGAACTGGCACCACTGGGGATGCAGTGCACTGAGTCCAGAGAGGGCACTGTCAGCAATTGGGATGCAGTTCAGTGAGTCCAGAGAGTGCACTGACACCACTGGGGATGCAGTGCAGTGAGACCAGAGACTTCACAGGCACCACTGGGGATGCAGTGCAGTGAGTCCAGAGAGTGCACTGGCACCACTGGGGATGCACTGCAGTGAGTCCTGAGAGTGCAATGGCACCACAGGGGATGCACTGCAATGAGTCCAGAGAGTGCACTGGCACCACTGGGGATGCAATGCAGTGAGTCCAGAGAGTGCACTGGCACCACTGGGGATGCAGTGCAGTGAGTGCAGAGAGTGCACTGGCACCAACTGGAGCTGCACTGCTGTGAGTCCTGAGATTGCACTGGCACCACTGGGGATGCACTGCAGTGAGTCCAGAGACTTCACAGGCACCACTGGGGATGCAGTATAGTGAGTCCAGAGAGTGCACTGGAACCTCTGGGTATTCAGTTCCGTGAGTCCAGAGAGTGAACTGGCACCACTGGGGATGTAGTGCAGTGAGTCCAGAGAGTGCACTGGCACCTCTGGGGATGCACCCCGGTGACTCCAGAGAGTGCACTGGCACCACTGGGGATGCAGTGCAGTGAGTCCAGAGAGTGCACTGGCACCACTGGGGATGCAGTGCAGTGAGTCCAGAGAGTGCACTGGCACCACTGGGGATGCACTGCCGTGAGTGCAGAGAGTGCACTGGCACCACTGGGGATGCACTGCAGTGAGACCAGAGGTTGCAGTGGCACCACTGGGGATGCAGTGCCGTGAGTCCAGAGAGTGCACTGGTACGATTGGGGATGCAGTGCAGTGAGTCCAGAGAGTGCACTGGCACCACTGGGGATGCACTGCAGTGAGTCCAGAGAGTGCACTGGCACCACTGGGGATGCACTGCAGTGAGTCCAGAGAGTGCACTGGCACCACTGGGAATGCACTGCAATGAGTCCAGATAGTGCACGGGCAGCACTGGGGATGCAGTGCAGTGAGTCCACAGAGTGCACTGGCAGCACTGGGGATGCACTGCAGTGAGACCAGAGGTTGCAGTGGCACCACTGGGGATGCAGTGCAGTGAGTCCAGAGAGGGCACTGGTACGATTGGGGATGCACTGCAGTCAGTCCAGAGAGTGCACTGGCACCACTGGAGATGCACTGCAGTGAGTCTAGAGAGTGCACTGTCAGCATTGGGGATGCAGTGCAGTGAGTCCAGAGAGGGAACTGGCACCACTGGCGATGCACCCCGGCAAGTCCAGAGAGTGCACTGGCACCACTGGGGATGCAGTGCAGTGAGTCCAGAGAGTGCACTGGCACCACTGGGGATGCACTGCACTGAGTCCAGGGAGTGCAGTGGCACCACTGGGATGCACTGCAGTGAGTCCAGAGAGTGCACTGGCACCACTGGGGATGCAGTGCAGTGAGTCCAGAGAGTGCACTGGCACCACTGGGGATGCACTGCCGTGAGTCCAGAGATTGCACTGGCACCACTGGGGATGCACTGCAGTGAGTCCAGAGAGTGCACTGGCACCACTGGGGATGCAGTGCAGTGAGTCCAGAGAGTGCACTGGCACCACTGGGGATGCACTGCAGTGAGTAAAGAGAGTGCACTGGCACCACTGGGGATGCAGTGCAGTGAGTCCAGAGAGTGCACAGGCACCACTGGGGATGGACTGCAGTGAGTCCAGAGAGTGCACTGGCACCACTGGGGATGCAGTGCAGTGAGACCAGAGAGTGCACTGGCACCAGTGGGGATGCACTGCAGTGAGTAAAGAGAATGCACTGGCACCTTTGGGGGTGCACTGCAGTGAGTCCAGAGAGTGCACTGGCACCACTAGGGATGCAGTGCAGTGAGTCCAGAGAGTGCACTGGCACCACTGGGGATGCAGTGCAGTGAGTCCAGAGAGTGCAGTGGCACCACTGGGGATGCAGTGCAGTGAGTCCAGAGAGTGCACTGACACCACTGGGGATGCACTGCAGTGAGTCCAGAGAGTGCACTGGCACCACTGGGATGCAGTGCAGTGAGTCCAGAGAGTGCACTGGCACCACTGGGGATGCACTGCAGTGAGTCCAGAGAGTGCACTGGCACCACTGGGATGCAGTGCACTGACTCCACAGAGTGCACTGGCACCACAGGTGATACACTGCAGTGAGTCCAGAGAGTGCACTGGCACCACTGGGGATGCACTGAAGTGAGTCCAGGGAGTGCAGTGGCACCACTGGGATGCACTGCAGTGAGTCCAGAGAGTGCACTGGCACCACTGGGGATGCACTGCAGTGACTCCAGAGAGTGCACTGGCACCACTGGGGATGCACTGCAGTGAGTCCAGATGTTAGCCTAGCAACCACAGAATCACCAAGTGATTATATGAAGGTGCTTTATTCAGCGCTGGAAGCTGGGGCAGGTGCCCAAATCTGGCTTCAAGTCCCGTTACTTCCCAGCCGTTATTTATACATACAATATTGCGTCAGGTATACATATTCATTACAGGTTGCAACAGCAGCCTCGCTTTTCATTCTAATTAGCTGCCCTCCCCTTTGCACATGCGTGGCGCACTCTGGTGGTCGTCCAGGTGGTCGTCCAGATGAAGTAAGGAGTCTTCCTCTCCGCTAAACTTTTCACCTTTCTTACTCGACGCATGCTCCCTCCGCTTCTTGGTTCTGCTTCAACTCATTTCATCATTTCCAGGCCCTTATCCAAGGTCAGGTTGTACCTGTTCCCTCCCAAGGTTCCCCTTCAATGACTCTTTTGATTGTTCAATGTACTCCCTAAGTATCCAGTATACATAGATTAATTGATAATGTAAGTACATTTGGCAATGCTTAATTATACTGTAGGTCCCATTACCTAAGAGACATTAGTAAAACATCCATTCGATTCTCCCCAACACTAACACAGAGACTGCACTGGCACCACTGGGGATGCAGTGCAGTGAGTCCAGAGAGTGCACTGTCACCACTGGGGATGCAGTGCCGTGAGTCCAGAGAGTGCATTGGCACCACTGGGGATGCACTGCAATGAGTCCAGAAGTGCACTGGCACCAATGGCAACGCAGTGCAGTGAGTCCAGAGAGTGCCTTGGCACCCAAGGGGATGCAGTGCAGTGAGTCCAGAGAGTGCACTAGCACCACTGGGGATGCACTGCAGTGAGTCCAGAGAGTGCACTGGCACCATTGGGGATGCAGTGCAGTGAGTCCAGAGAGTTCACTGGCACCACTGGGGATGCAGTGCAGTGAGTCCAGAGAGTGCACTGGCACCACTGGGGATGCAGTGCAGTGAGTCCAGAGAGTGCACTGGCACCACGAGGGATGCACTGCAGTGAGTCCAGAGAGTGCACTGGCACCACTGGGATGCAGTGCAGTGAGTCCAGAGAGTGCACTGGCACCACTGGGGATGCACTGCAGTGAGTCCAGAGAGTGCACTGGCACCACTGGGATGCAGTGCACTGACTCCACAGAGTGCACTGGCACCACAGGGGATACACTGCAGTGAGTCCAGAGAGTGCACTGGCACCACTGGGGATGCACTGCCGTGAGTGCAGAGAGTGCACTGGCACCGCTGCGGTTGCACCCCGGTGTTTTCAGAGAGTGCAGTTGCACCACTAGGGATGCAGTGCAGTGAGTCCAGAGAGTGCACTGGCACCACTGGGGATGCAGTGCAGCGAGTCCAGAGAGTGCAGTGGCACCATTGGAGATGCAGTGCAGTGAGTCCAGAGAGTGCACTGGCACCACTGGGGATGCACTGCAGTGAGTCCAGAGAGTGCACTGGCACCACTGGGGATGCACTGCAGTGAGTCCAGAGAGTGAACTGGCACCACTGGGGATGCAGTGCACTGAGTCCAGAGAGGGCACTGTCAGCAATTGGGATGCAGTTCAGTGAGTCCAGAGAGTGCACTGACACCTTTGGGGATGCAGTGCAGTGAGACCAGAGACTTCACAGGCACCACTGGGGATGCAGTGCAGTGAGTCCAGAGAGTGCACTGGCACCACTGGGGATGCAGTGCAGTGAGTCCTGAGAGTGCAATGGCACCACAGGGGATGCACTGCAGTGAGTCCAGAGAGTGCACTGGCACCACTGGGGATGCAATGCAGTGAGTCCAGAGAGTGCACTGGCACCACTGGGGATGCACTGCAGTGAGTCCAGAGAGTGCACTGGCACCAACTGGAGCTGCACTGCTGTGAGTCCTGAGATTGCACTGGCACCACTGGGGATGCACTGCAGTGAGTCCAGAGACTTCACAGGCACCACTGGGGATGCAGTATAGTGAGTCCAGAGAGTGCACTGGAACCACTGGGTATTCAGTTCCGTGAGTCCAGAGAGTGAACTGGCACCACTGGGGATGTAGTGCAGTGAGTCCAGAGAGTGCACTGGCACCTCTGGGGATGCACCCCGGTGACTCCAGAGGGTGCACTAGCACCACTGGGGATGCAGTGCAGTGAGTCCAGATAGTGCACTGGCACCACTGGGGATGCAGTGCAGTGAGTCCAGAGAGTGCACTGGCACCACTGGGGATGCACTGCCGTGAGTCCAGAGAGTGCACTGGCACCACTGGGGATGCAGTGCAGTGAGTCCAGAGAGTGCACTGGCACCACTGGGGATGCACTGCCGTGAGTCCAGAGATTGCACTGGCACCACTGGGGATGCACTGCAGTGAGTCCAGAGAGTGCACTGGCACCACTGGGGATGCAGTGCAGTGAGTCCAGAGAGTGCACTGGCACCACTGGGGATGCACTGCAGTGAGTAAAGAGAGTGCACTGGCACCACTGGGGATGCAGTGCAGTGAGTCCAGAGAGTGCACTGGCACCACTGGGGATGGACTGCAGTGAGTCCAGAGAGTGCACTGGCACCACTGGGGATGCAGTGCAGTGAGTCCAGAGAGTGCACTGGCACCACTGGGGATGCACTGCAGTGAGTCCAGAGAGTGCACTGGCACCACTGGTGATGCAGTGCAGTGAGTCCAGAGAGTGCACTGGCACCACTGGGGATGCACTGCAGTGAGTAAAGAGAGTGCAAAGGCACCACTGGGGATGCAGTGCAGTGAGTCCAGAGAGTGCACTGGCACCACTGGGGATGGACTGCAGTGAGTCCAGAGAGTGCACTGGCACCACTGGGGATGCAGTGCAGTGAGACCAGAGAGTGCACTGGCACCAGTGGGGATGCACTGCAGTGAGTAAAGAGAATGCACTGGCACCTTTGGGGGTGCACTGCAGTGAGTCCAGAGAGTGCACTGGCACCACTGGGGATGCACTGCAGTGAGTCCAGAGAGTGCAGTGGCACCACTGGGGATGCAGTGCAGTGAGTCCAGAGAGTGCACTGTCACCACTGGGGATGCAGTGCAGTGAGTCCAGAGAGTGCACTGGCACCACGAGGGATGCACTGCAGTGAGTCCAGAGAGTGCACTGGCACCACTGGGATGCAGTGCAGTGAGTCCAGAGAGTGCACTGGCACCACTGGGGATGCACTGCCGTGAGTCCAGAGAGTGCACTGGCACCACTGGGATGCAGTGCAGTGACTCCACAGAGTGCACTGGCACCACAGGGGATACACTGCAGTGAGTCCAGAGAGTGCACTGGCACCACTGGGGATGCACTGCAGTGAGTGCAGAGAGTGCACTGGCACCGCTGCGGTTGCACCCCGGTGTTTTCAGAGAGTGCAGTTGCACCACTAGGGATGCAGTGCAGTGAGTCCAGAGAGTGCACTGGCACCACTGGGGATGCAGTGCAGCGAGTCCAGAGAGTGCAGTGGCACCATTGGAGATGCAGTGCAGTGAGTCCAGAGAGTGCACTGGCACCACTGGAGATGCACTGCAGTGAGTCCAGAGAGTGCACTGGCACCACTGGGGATGCACTGCAGTGAGTCCAGAGAGTGAACTGGCACCACTGGGGATGCAGTGCAGTGAGTCCAGAGAGTGCACTGGCACCACTGGGGATGGACTGCAGTGAGTCCAGAGAGTGCACTGGCACCACTGGGGATGCAGTGCAGTGAGTCCAGAGAGTGCACTGGCACCACTGGGGATGCACTGCAGTGAGTCCAGAGAGTGCACTGGCACCACTGGTGATGCAGTGCAGTGAGTCCAGAGAGTGCACTGGCACCACTGGGGATGCACTGCAGTGAGTAAAGAGAGTGCAAAGGCACCACTGGGGATGCAGTGCAGTGAGTCCAGAGAGTGCACTGGCACCACTGGGGATGGACTGCAGTGAGTCCAGAGAGTGCACTGGCACCACTGGGGATGCAGTGCAGTGAGACCAGAGAGTGCACTGGCACCAGTGGGGATGCACTGCAGTGAGTAAAGAGAATGCACTGGCACCTTTGGGGGTGCACTGCAGTGAGTCCAGAGAGTGCACTGGCACCACTGGGGATGCACTGCAGTGAGTCCAGAGAGTGCAGTGGCACCACTGGGGATGCAGTGCAGTGAGTCCAGAGAGTGCACTGTCACCACTGGGGATGCAGTGCAGTGAGTCCAGAGAGTGCACTGGCACCACGAGGGATGCACTGCAGTGAGTCCAGAGAGTGCACTGGCACCACTGGGATGCAGTGCAGTGAGTCCAGAGAGTGCACTGGCACCACTGGGGATGCACTGCCGTGAGTCCAGAGAGTGCACTGGCACCACTGGGATGCAGTGCAGTGACTCCACAGAGTGCACTGGCACCACAGGGGATACACTGCAGTGAGTCCAGAGAGTGCACTGGCACCACTGGGGATGCACTGCCGTGAGTGCAGAGAGTGCACTGGCACCGCTGCGGTTGCACCCCGGTGTTTTCAGAGAGTGCAGTTGCACCACTAGGGATGCAGTGCAGTGAGTCCAGAGAGTGCACTGGCACCACTGGGGATGCAGTGCAGCGAGTCCAGAGAGTGCAGTGGCACCATTGGAGATGCAGTGCAGTGAGTCCAGAGAGTGCACTGGCACCACTGGGGATGCACTGCAGTGAGTCCAGAGAGTGCACTGGCACCACTGGGGATGCACTGCAGTGAGTCCAGAGAGTGAACTGGCACCACTGGGGATGCAGTGCACTGAGTCCAGAGAGGGCACTGTCAGCAATTGGGATGCAGTTCAGTGAGTCCAGAGAGTGCACTGACACCTTTGGGGATGCAGTGCAGTGAGACCAGAGACTTCACAGGCACCACTGGGGATGCAGTGCAGTGAGTCCAGAGAGTGCACTGGCACCACTGGGGATGCAGTGCAGTGAGTCCTGAGAGTGCAATGGCACCACAGGGGATGCACTGCAGTGAGTCCAGAGAGTGCACTGGCACCACTGGGGATGCAATGCAGTGAGTCCAGAGAGTGCACTGGCACCACTGGGGATGCAGTGCAGTGAGTGCAGAGAGTGCACTGGCACCAACTGGAGCTGCACTGCTGTGAGTCCTGAGATTGCACTGGCACCACTGGGGATGCACTGCAGTGAGTCCAGAGACTTCACAGGCACCACTGGGGATGCAGTATAGTGAGTCCAGAGAGTGCACTGGAACCACTGGGTATTCAGTTCCGTGAGTCCAGAGAGTGAACTGGCACCACTGGGGATGCAGTGCAGTGAGTCCAGAGAGTGCACTGGCACCACTGGGGATGCAGTGCAGTGAGTCCAGAGAGTGCACTGGCACCACTGGGGATGCACTGCCGTGAGTCCAGAGAGTGCACTGGCACCACTGGGGATGCAGTGCAGTGAGTCCAGAGAGTGCACTGGCACCACTGGGGATGCACTGCCGTGAGTGCAGAGATTGCACTGGCACCACTGGGGATGCAGTGCAGTGAGTCCAGAGAGTGCACTGGCACCACTGGGGATGCAGTGCAGTGAGTCCAGAGAGTGCACTGGCACCACTGGGGATGCACTGCAGTGAGTCCAGAGAGTGCAGTGGCACCACTGGGGATGCAGTGCAGTGAGTCCAGAGAGTGCACTGGCACCACTGGTGTTGCAGTGTAGTGAGTCCAGAGAATGCACTGGCACCACTGGCGATGGCGTGCAGTGAGTTAAGAAAGTACACTGGCACCACTGTGGATGCACTGCAGTGAGTCCAGAGAGTGCACTGGCACCACTGGTGATGCAGTGCACTGAGTCCAGAGAGCCACTGGCACCACTGGGGATGCACTGCAGTGAGACCAGAGAGTGCACTGGCACCACTGGGGATGCAGTGCAGTGAGTCCTGAGAGTGCAATGGCACCACAGGGGATGCACTGCAGTGAGTCCAGAGAGTGCACTGGCACCTCTGGGGATGCAGTGCAGTGAGTCCAGAGAGTGCACTGGCACCACTGGGGATGCAGTGCAGTGAGTGCAGAGAGTGCACTGGCACCAACTGGAGCTGCACTGCTGTGAGTCCTGAGATTGCACTGGCACCACTGGGGATGCACTGCAGTGAATCCAGAGATTTCACAGGCACCAATGGGGATGCAGTACCGTGAGTCCAGAGAGTACACTGGCACTACTGGGGATTCAGTTCAGTGAGTCCAGAGAGTGAACTGGCACCATTGGGTATGTAGTGCAGTGAGTCCAGAGAGTGCACTGGCACCACTGGGGATGCACCCCGGCAAGTCCAGAGAGTGCACTGGCACCACTGGGTATGCAGTGCAGTGAGTCCAGAGAGTGCACTGGCACCACTGGGGATGCACTGCAGTGAGTCCAGAGAGTGCACTGGCACCACTGGGGATGCAGTGCAGTGAGTCCAGAGAGTGCACTGGTACCACTGGGGATGCACTGCAGTGAGTCCAGAGAGTGCACTGGCACCACTGGGGATGCAGTGCAGTGAGTCCAGAGAGTGCACTGGCACCACTGGGCTTGCAGTGCAGTGAGTCCAGAGAGTGCACTTGCACCACTGGGGATGCAGTGCAGTGAGTCCAGAGAGTACACTGGCACCACTGGTGATGCACTGCAGTGAGTCCAGAGAGTACACTGGCACCACTGGTGATGCAGTGCAATGAGTCCAGAGAGCCACTGGCACCACTGGGGATGCACTGCAGTGAGACCAGAGAGTGCACTGGCACCACTGGGGATGCAGTGCAGTGAGTCCTGAGAGTGCAATGGCACCACTGGGGATGCACTGCAGTGAGTCCAGAGAGTGCACTGGCACCACTGGGGATGCACTGCAGTGAGTCCAGAGAGTGCACTGGCACCACTGGGAATGCACTGCAATGAGTCCAGATAGTGCACTGGCAGCACTGGGGATGCAGTGCAGTGAGTCCAGAGAGTGCACTGGCACCACTGGGGATGCACTGCAGTGAGACCAGAGGTTGCAGTGGCACCACTGGGGCTGCAGTGCAGTGAGTCCAGAGAGGGCACTGGTACGATTGGGGATGCACTGCAGTCAGTCCAGAGAGTGCACTGGCACCACTGGAGATGCACTGCAGTGAGTCTAGAGAGTGCACTGTCAGCATTGGGGATGCAGTGCAGTGAGTCCAGAGAGGGAACTGGCACCACTGGCGATGCACCCCGGCAAGTCCAGAGAGTGCACTGGCACCACTGGGGATGCAGTGCAGTGAGTCCAGAGAGTGCACTGGCACCACTGGGGATGCACTGCACTGAGTCCAGGGAGTGCAGTGGCACCACTGGGATGCACTGCAGTGAGTCCAGAGAGTGCACTGGCACCACTGGGGATGCACTGCAGTGACTCCAGAGAGTGCACTGGCACCACTGGGGATGCACTGCAGTGAGTCCAGATGTTAGCCTAGCAACCACAGAATCACCAAGTGATTATATGAAGGTGCTTTATTCAGCGCTGGAAGCCGGGGCAGGTGCCCAAATCTGGCTTCAAGTCCCGTTACTTCCCAGCCGTTATTTATACATACAATATTGCGTCAGGTATACATATTCATTACAGGTTGCAACAGAAGCCTCGCTTTTCATTCTAATTAGCTGCCCTCCCCTTTGCACATGCGTGGCACACTCTGGTGGTCGTCCAGGTGGTCGTCCAGATGAAGTAAGGAGTCTTCCTCTCCGCTAAACTTTTCACCTTTCTTACTCGACGCATGCTCCCTCCGCTTCTTGGTTCTGCTTCAACTCATTTCATCATTTCCAGGCCCTTATCCAAGGTCAGGTTGTACCTGTTCCCTCCCAAGGTTCCCCTTCAATGACTCTTTTGATTGTTCAATGTACTCCCTAAGTATCCAGTATACATAGATTAATTGATAATGTAAGTACATTTGGCAATGCTTAATTATACTGTAGGTCCCATTACCTAAGAGACATTAGTAAAACATCCATTCGATTCTCCCCAACACTAACACAGAGACTGCACTGGCACCACTGGGGATGCACCCCGGCAAGTCCAGAGAGTGCACTGGCACCACTGGGGATGCAGTGCAGTGAGTCCAGAGAGTGCACTGGAACCACTGGGGATGCAGTGCCGTGAGTCCAGAGAGTGCATTGGCACCACTGGGGATGCACTGCAATGAGTCCAGAGAGTGCACTGGCACCAATGGCAACGCAGTGCAGTGAGTCCAGAGAGTGCCTTGGCACCCAAGGGGATGCAGTGCAGTGAGTCCAGAGAGTGCACTAGCACCACTGGGGATGCACTGCAGTGAGTCCAGAGAGTGCACTGGCACCACTGGGGATGCAGTGCAGTGAGTCCAGAGAGTTGACTGGCACCACTGGAGATGTAGTGCAGTGAGTCCACAGAGGGCACTGGCACCAATGGGGATGCAGTGCAGTGAGTCCAGAGAGTACAGTGGCACCACTGGGGATGCAGTGCAGTGAGTCCAAAGAGTGCACTGGCACCATTGGGGATGCACTGCAGTGAGTACAGAGACTTCACAGGCACCACTGGGGATGCACTGCAGTGAGTCCAGAGAGTGCCCTGGCACCACTGGGAATGCAGTGAGTCCAGACAGTGCACTGGCACCACTGGGGATGCACGGTACTGAGTCCAGAGAGTGCACTGACACCACTGGGGATGCACCCCGGCAAGTCCAGAGAGTGCACTGGCACCACTGGGGATGCAGTGCAGTGAGTCCAGAGAGTGCACTGGCACCACTGGGGATGCACTGCCGTGAGTCCAGAGATTGCACTGGCACCACTGGGGATGCACTGCAGTGAGTCCAGAGAGTGCACTGGCACCACTGGGGATGCACTGCAGTGAGTAAAGAGAGTGCAAAGGCACCACTGGGGATGCAGTGCAGTGAGTCCAGAGAGTGCACTGGCACCACTGGGGATGGACTGCAGTGAGTCCAGAGAGTGCACTGGCACCACTGGGGATGCAGTGCAGTGAGACCAGAGAGTGCACTGGCACCAGTGGGGATGCACTGCAGTGAGTAAAGAGAATGCACTGGCACCTTTGGGGGTGCACTGCAGTGAGTCCAGAGAGTGCACTGGCACCACTGGGGATGCACTGCAGTGAGTCCAGAGAGTGCACTGGCACCACTGGGGATGCACTGCCGTGAGTCCAGAGAGTGCACTGGCACCACTGGGGATGCAGTGCAGTGAGTCCAGAGAGTGCACTGGCACCACTGGGGATGCACTGCCGTGAGTGCAGAGATTGCACTGGCACCACTGGGGATGCAGTGCAGTGAGTCCAGAGAGTGCACTGGCACCACTGGGGATGCAGTGCAGTGAGTCCAGAGAGTGCACTGGCACCACTGGGGATGCACTGCAGTGAGTAAAGAGAGTGCACTGGCACCACTGGGGATGCAGTGCAGTGAGTCCAGAGAGTGCACTGGCTCCACTGGGGATGGACTGCAGTGAGTCCAGAGAGTGCACTGGCACCACTGGGGATGCAGTGCAGTGAGTCCAGAGAGTGCACTGGCACCACTGGGGATGCACTGCAGTGAGTCCAGAGAGTGCAGTGGCACCACTGGGGATGCAGTGCAGTGAGTCCAGAGAGTGCACTGGCACCACTGGTGTTGCAGTGTAGTGAGTCCAGAGAATGCACTGGCACCACTGGCGATGGCGTGCAGTGAGTTAAGAAAGTACACTGGCACCACTGTGGATGCACTGCAGTGAGTCCAGAGAGTGCACTGGCACCACTGGTGATGCAGTGCACTGAGTCCAGAGAGCCACTGGCACCACTGGGGATGCACTGCAGTGAGACCAGAGAGTGCACTGGCACCACTGGGGATGCAGTGCAGTGAGTCCTGAGAGTGCAATGGCACCACAGGGGATGCACTGCAGTGAGTCCAGAGAGTGCACTGGCACCTCTGGGGATGCAGTGCAGTGAGTCCAGAGAGTGCACTGGCACCACTGGGGATGCAGTGCAGTGAGTGCAGAGAGTGCACTGGCACCAACTGGAGCTGCACTGCTGTGAGTCCTGAGATTGCACTGGCACCACTGGGGATGCACTGCAGTGAATCCAGAGATTTCACAGGCACCAATGGGGATGCAGTACCGTGAGTCCAGAGAGTACACTGGCACTACTGGGGATTCAGTTCAGTGAGTCCAGAGAGTGAACTGGCACCATTAGGTATGTAGTGCAGTGAGTCCAGAGAGTGCACTGGCACCACTGGGGATGCACCCCGGCATGTCCAGAGAGTGCACTGGCACCACTGGGTATGCAGTGCAGTGAGTCCAGAGAGTGCACTGGCACCACTGGGGATGCACTGCAGTGAGTCCAGAGAGTGCACTGGCACCACTGGGGATGCAGTGCAGTGAGTCCAGAGAGTGCACTGGTACCACTGGGGATGCACTGCAGTGAGTCCAGAGAGTGCACTGGCACCACTGGGGATGCAGTGCAGTGAGTCCAGAGAGTGCACTGGCACCACTGGGCTTGCAGTGCAGTGAGTCCAGAGAGTGCACTTGCACCACTGGGGATGCAGTGCAGTGAGTCCAGAGAGTACACTGGCACCACTGGTGATGCACTGCAGTGAGTCCAGAGAGTACACTGGCACCACTGGTGATGCAG
The DNA here is from genome assembly GCF_964034855.1 of Anser brachyrhynchus. Lineage (NCBI taxonomy): Eukaryota > Metazoa > Chordata > Aves > Anseriformes > Anatidae > Anser > Anser brachyrhynchus. The sequence goes on along the minus strand of NW_027663688.1, from coordinate 110,151 downwards.
TGCAATGAGTCCAGAGAGCCACTGGCACCACTGGGGATGCACTGCAGTGAGACCAGAGAGTGCACTGGCACCACTGGGGATGCAGTGCAGTGAGTCCTGAGAGTGCAATGGCACCACTGGGGATGCACTGCAGTGAGTCCAGAGAGTGCACTGGCACCACTGGGGATGCACTGCAGTGAGTCCAGAGAGTGCACTGGCACCACTGGGAATGCACTGCAATGAGTCCAGATAGTGCACTGGCAGCACTGGGGATGCAGTGCAGTGAGTCCAGAGAGTGCACTGGCAGCACTGGGGATGCACTGCAGTGAGACCAGAGGTTGCAGTGGCACCACTGGGGCTGCAGTGCAGTGAGTCCAGAGAGGGCACTGGTACGATTGGGGATGCACTGCAGTCAGTCCAGAGAGTGCACTGGCACCACTGGAGATGCACTGCAGTGAGTCTAGAGAGTGCACTGTCAGCATTGGGGATGCAGTGCAGTGAGTCCAGAGAGGGAACTGGCACCACTGGCGATGCACCCCGGCAAGTCCAGAGAGTGCACTGGCACCACTGGGGATGCAGTGCAGTGAGTCCAGAGAGTGCACTGGCACCACTGGGGATGCACTGCAGTGACTCCAGAGAGTGCACTGGCACCACTGGGGATGCACTGCAGTGAGTCCAGATGTTAGCCTAGCAACCACAGAATCACCAAGTGATTATATGAAGGTGCTTTATTCAGCGCTGGAAGCCGGGGCAGGTGCCCAAATCTGGCTTCAAGTCCCGTTACTTCCCAGCCGTTATTTATACATACAATATTGCGTCAGGTATACATATTCATTACAGGTTGCAACAGCAGCCTCGCTTTTCATTCTAATTAGCTGCCCTCCCCTTTGCACATGCGTGGCACACTCTGGTGGTCGTCCAGGTGGTCGTCCAGATGAAGTAAGGAGTCTTCCTCTCCGCTAAACTTTTCACCTTTCTTACTCGACGCATGCTCCCTCCGCTTCTTGGTTCTGCTTCAACTCATTTCATCATTTCCAGGCCCTTATCCAAGGTCAGGTTGTACCTGTTCCCTCCCAAGGTTCCCCTTCAATGACTCTTTTGATTGTTCAATGTACTCCCTAAGTATCCAGTATACATAGATTAATTGATAATGTAAGTACATTTGGCAATGCTTAATTATACTGTAGGTCCCATTACCTAAGAGACATTAGTAAAACATCCATTCGATTCTCCCCAACACTAACACAGAGACTGCACTGGCACCACTGGGGATGCACCCCGGCAAGTCCAGAGAGTGCACTGGCACCACTGGGGATGCAGTGCAGTGAGTCCAGAGAGTGCACTGGAACCACTGGGGATGCAGTGCCGTGAGTCCAGAGAGTGCATTGGCACCACTGGGGATGCACTGCAATGAGTCCAGAGAGTGCACTGGCACCAATGGCAACGCAGTGCAGTGAGTCCAGAGAGTGCCTTGGCACCCAAGGGGATGCAGTGCAGTGAGTCCAGAGAGTGCACTAGCACCACTGGGGATGCACTGCAGTGAGTCCAGAGAGTGCACTGGCACCACTGGGGATGCAGTGCAGTGAGTCCAGAGAGTTGACTGGCACCACTGGAGATGTAGTGCAGTGAGTCCACAGAGGGCACTGGCACCACTGGGGATGCAGTGCAGTGAGTCCAGAGAGTACAGTGGCACCACTGGTGATGCAGTGCAGTGAGTCCAAAGAGTGCACTGGCACCATTGGGGATGCACTGCAGTGAGTACAGAGACTTCACAGGCACCACTGGGGATGCACTGCAGTGAGTCCAGAGAGTGCCCTGGCACCACTGGGAATGCAGTGAGTCCAGACAGTGCACTGGCACCACTGGGGATGCACGGTACTGAGTCCAGAGAGTGCACTGGCACCACTGGGGATGCACCCCGGCAAGTCCAGAGAGTGCACTGGCACCACTGGGGATGCAGTGCAGTGAGTCCAGAGAGTGCACTGGCACCACTGGGGATGCACTGCCGTGAGTCCAGAGATTGCACTGGCACCACTGGGGATGCACTGCAGTGAGTCCAGAGAGTGCACTGGCACCACTGGGGATGCAGTGCAGTGAGTCCAGAGAGTGCACTGGCACCACTGGGGATGCACTGCAGTGAGTAAAGAGAGTGCAAAGGCACCACTGGGGATGCAGTGCAGTGAGTCCAGAGAGTGCACTGGCACCACTGGGGATGGACTGCAGTGAGTCCAGAGAGTGCACTGGCACCACTGGGGATGCAGTGCAGTGAGACCAGAGAGTGCACTGGCACCAGTGGGGATGCACTGCAGTGAGTAAAGAGAATGCACTGGCACCTTTGGGGGTGCACTGCAGTGAGTCCAGAGAGTGCACTGGCACCACTGGGGATGCACTGCAGTGAGTCCAGAGAGTGCAGTGGCACCACTGGGGATGCAGTGCAGTGAGTCCAGAGAGTGCACTGTCACCACTGGGGATGCAGTGCAGTGAGTCCAGAGAGTGCACTGGCACCACTGGGGATGCACTGCAGTGAGTCCAGAGAGTGCACTGGCACCACTGGGATGCAGTGCAGTGAGTCCAGAGAGTGCACTGGCACCCATGGGGATGCACTGCAGTGAGTCCAGAGAGTGCACTGGCACCACTGGGATGCAGTGCACTGACTCCACAGAGTGCACTGGCACCACAGGGGATACACTGCAGTGAGTCCAGAGAGTGCACTGGCACCACTGGGGATGCACTGCCGTGAGTGCAGAGAGTGCACTGGCACCGCTGCGGTTGCACCCCGGTGTTTTCAGAGAGTGCAGTTGCACCACTAGGGATGCAGTGCAGTGAGTCCAGAGAGTGCACTGGCACCACTGGGGATGCAGTGCAGCGAGTCCAGAGAGTGCAGTGGCACCATTGGAGATGCAGTGCAGTGAGTCCAGAGAGTGCACTGGCACCACTGGGGATGCACTGCAGTGAGTCCAGAGAGTGCACTGGCACCACTGGGGATGCACTGCAGTGAGTCCAGAGAGTGCACTGGCACCACTGGTGATGCAGTGCAATGAGTCCAGAGAGCCACTGGCACCACTGGGTATGCACTGCAGTGAGTCCAGAGAGTGAACTGGCACCACTGGGAGAGCAGTGCACTGAGTCCAGAGAGGGCACTGTCAGCAATTGTGATGCAGTTCAGTGAGTCCAGAGAGTGCACTGACACCACTGGGGATGCAGTGCAGTGAGACCAGAGACTTCACAGGCACCACTGGGGATGCAGTGCAGTGAGTCCAGAGAGTGCACTGGCACCACTGGGGATGCATTGCAGTGAGTCCAGAGAGTGCACTGGCACCACTGGGGATGCAGTGCAGTGAGTCCAGAGAGTGCACTGGCACCACCGGGGATGCAATGCAGTGAGTCCAGAGAGTGCACTGGCACCACTGTGGATGCATTGCAGTGAGTCCAGAGAGTGCACTGGCACCACTGGGGATGCACTGCAGTGATTCCGGAGAGTGCACTGGCACCACTGGGGATGCAGTGCAGTGAGTCCAGAGAGTTCACTGGCACCACAGGGGATGTAGTGCAGTGAGTCCACAGAGGGCACTGGCACCACTGGGGATGCAGTGCAGTGAGTCCAGAGAGTACAGTGGCACCACTGGTGATGCAGTGCAGTGAGTCCAAAGAGTGCACTGGCACCATTGGGGATGCACTGCAGTGAGTCCAGAGACTTCACAGGCACCACTGGGGATGCACTGCAGTGAGTCCAGAGAGTGCACTGGCACAACTGGGAATGCAGTGAGTCCAGACAGTGCACTGGCACCACTGGGGATGCAGTGCAGTGAGTCCAGAGAGTGCACTGGCACCACTGGGGATGCACTGCCGTGAGTCCAGAGATTGCACTGGCACCACTGGGGATGCACTGCAGTGAGTCCAGAGAGTGCACTGGCACCACTGGGGATGCAGTGCAGTGAGTCCAGAGAGTGCACTGGCACCACTGGGGATGCACTGCAGTGAGTAAAGAGAGTGCAAAGGCACCACTGGGGATGCAGTGCAGTGAGTCCAGAGAGTGCACTGGCACCACTGGGGATGCACTGCAGTGAGTCCAGAGAGTGCACTGGCACCACTGGGGATGCAGTGCAGTGAGTCCAGAGAGTGCACTGTCACCACTGGGGATGCAGTGCAGTGAGTCCAGAGAGTGCACTGGCACCACTGGGGATGGACTGCAGTGAGTCCAGAGAGTGCACTGGCACCACTGGGGATGCAGTGCAGTGAGACCAGAGAGTGCACTGGCACTAGTGGTGATGCACTGCAGTGAGTAAAGAGAGTACACTGGCACCACTGGGATGCAGTGCACTGACTCCACAGAGTGCACTGGCACCACAGGGGATACACTGCAGTGAGTCCAGAGAGTGCACTGGCACCACTGGGGATGCACTGCCGTGAGTGCAGAGAGTGCACTGGCACCGCTGCGGTTGCACCCCGGTGTTTTCAGAGAGTGCAGTTGCACCACTAGGGATGCAGTGCAGTGAGTCCAGAGAGTGCACTGGCACCACTGGGGATGCAGTGCAGCGAGTCCAGAGAGTGCAGTGGCACCATTGGAGATGCAGTGCAGTGAGTCCAGAGAGTGCACTGGCACCACTGGGGATGCACTGCAGTGAGTCCAGAGAGTGCACTGGCACCACTGGGGATGCACTGCAGTGAGTCCAGAGAGTGCACTGGCACCACTGGTGATGCAGTGCAATGAGTCCAGAGAGCCACTGGCACCACTGGGGATGCACTGCAGTGAGTCCAGAGAGTGAACTGGCACCACTGGGGATGCAGTGCACTGAGTCCAGAGAGGGCACTGTCAGCAATTGGGATGCAGTTCAGTGAGTCCAGAGAGTGCACTGACACCACTGGGGATGCATTGCAGTGAGACCAGAGACTTCACAGGCACCACTAGGGATGCAGTGCAGTTGAGTCCAGAGAGTGCACTGGCACCTTGGGGATGCAGTGCAGTGAGTCCAGAGAGTGCACTGGCACCTTGGGGATGCAGTGCAGTTGAGTCCAGAGAGTGCACTGGCACCACTGGGGATGCAGTGCAGTGAGTCCTGAGAGTGCAATGGCACCACAGGAGATGCACTGCAGTGAGTCCAGAGAGTGCACTGGCACCACTGGGGATGCAATGCAGTGAGTCCAGAGAGTGCACTGGCACCACTGGGGATGCAGTGCAGTGAGTGCAGAGAGTGCACTGGCACCAACTGGAGCTGCACTGCTGTGAGTCCTGAGATTGCACTGGCACCACTGGGGATGCACTGCAGTGAGTCCAGAGACTTCACAGGCACCACTGGGGATGCAGTATAGTGAGTCCAGAGAGTGCACTGGAACCACTGGGTATTCAGTTCCGTGAGTCCAGAGAGTGCACTGGCACCTCTGGGGATGCACCCCGGTGACTCCAGAGGGTGCAGTGGCACCACTGGGGATGCAGTGCAGTAAGTCCAGAGAGTGCACTGGCACCACTGGGGATGCAGTGCAGTGAGTCCAGAGAGTGCACTGGCACCACTGGGGATGCACTGCCGTGAGTCCAGAGAGTGCACTGGCACCACTGGGGATGCAGTGCAGTGAGTCCAGAGAGTGCACTGGCACCACTGGGGATGCACTGCCGTGAGTCCAGAGATTGCACTGGCACCACTGGGGATGCACTGCAGTGAGTCCAGAGAGTGCACTGGCACCACTGGGGATGCAGTGCAGTGAGTCCAGAGAGTGCACTGGCACCACTGGGGATGCACTGCAGTGAGTAAAGAGAGTGCACTGGCACCACTGGGGATGCAGTGCAGTGAGTCCAGAGAGTGCACTGGCACCACTGGGGATGGACTGCAGTGAGTCCAGAGAGTGCACTGGCACCACTGGGGATGCAGTGCAGTGAGTCCAGAGAGTGCACTGGCACCAGTGGGGATGCACTGCAGTGAGTAAAGAGAATGCACTGGCACCTTTGGGGGTGGACTGCAGTGAGTCCAGAGAGTGCACTGGCACCACTAGGGATGCAGTGCAGTGAGTCCAGAGAGTGCACTGGCACCACTGGGGATGCAGTGCAGTGAGTCCAGAGAGTGCAGTGGCACCACTGGGGATGCAGTGCCGTGAGTCCAGAGAGTGCACTGACACCACTGGGGATGCACTGCAGTGAGTCCAGAGAGTGCACTGGCACCACTGGGATGCAGTGCAGTGAGTCCAGAGAGTGCACTGGCACCACTGGGGATGCACTTCAGTGAGTCCAGAGAGTGCACTGGCACCACTGGGATGCAGTGCACTGACTCCACAGAGTGCACTGGCACCACAGGGGATACACTGCAGTGAGTCCAGAGAGTGCACTGGCACCACTGGGGATGCACTGCCGTGAGTGCAGAGAGTGCACTGGCACCGCTGCGGTTGCACCCCGGTGTTTTCAGAGAGTGCAGTGGCACCACTGGGGATGCAGTGCAGTGAGTCCAGAGAGTGCACTGGCACCACTGGGGACGCAGTGCAGTGAGTCCAGAGAGTGCACTGGCACCACTGGGGATGCAGTGCAGTGAGTCCAGAGAGTGCACTGGCACCACAGGGGATGCACTGCAGTGAGTCCAGAGAGTGCACTGGCACCACTGGGGATGCAATGCAGTGAGTCCAGAGAGTGCACTGGCACCACTGGGGATGCAGTGCAGTGAGTGCAGAGAGTGCACTGGCACCAACTGGAGCTGCACTGCTGTGAGTCCAGAGATTGCACTGGCACCACTGGGGATGCACTGCAGTGAGTCCAGAGACTTCACAGGCACCACTGGGGATGCAGTATAGTGAGTCCAGAGAGTGCACTGGAACCACTGGGTATTCAGTTCCGTGAGTCCAGAGAGTGAACTGGCACCACTGGGGATGTAGTGCAGTGAGTCCAGAGAGTGCACTGGCACCTCTGGGGATGCACCCCGGTGACTCCAGAGAGTGCACTGGCACCACTGGGGATGCAGTGCAGTGAGTCCAGAGAGTGCACTGGCACCACTGGGGATGCAGTGCAGTGAGTCCAGAGAGTGCACTGGCACCACTGGGGATGCACTGCCGTGAGTCCAGAGAGTGCACTGGCACCACTGGGGATGCACTGCAGTGAGACCAGAGGTTGCAGTGGCACCACTGGGGATGCAGTGCAGTGAGTCCAGAGAGTGCACTGGTACGATTGGGGATGCAGTGCAGTGAGTCCAGAGAGTGCACTGGCACCACTGGGGATGCACTGCAGTGAGTCCAGAGAGTGCACTGGCACCACTGGGGATGCACTGCAGTGAGTCCAGAGAGTGCACTGGCACCACTGGGAATGCACTGCAATGAGTCCAGATAGTGCACTGGCAGCACTGGGGATGCAGTGCAGTGAGTCCAGAGAGTGCACTGGCAGCACTGGGGATGCACTGCAGTGAGACCAGAGGTTGCAGTGGCACCACTGGGGATGCAGTGCAGTGAGTCCAGAGAGGGCACTGTCAGCAATTGGGATGCAGTTCAGTGAGTCCAGAGAGTGCACTGACACCACTGGGGATGCATTGCAGTGAGACCAGAGACTTCACAGGCACCACTAGGGATGCAGTGCAGTTGAGTCCAGAGAGTGCACTGGCACCTTGGGGATGCAGTGCAGTGAGTCCAGAGAGTGCACTGGCACCTTGGGGATGCAGTGCAGTTGAGTCCAGAGAGTGCACTGGCACCACTGGGGATGCAGTGCAGTGAGTCCTGAGAGTGCAATGGCACCACAGGAGATGCACTGCAGTGAGTCCAGAGAGTGCACTGGCACCACTGGGGATGCAATGCAGTGAGTCCAGAGAGTGCACTGGCACCACTGGGGATGCAGTGCAGTGAGTGCAGAGAGTGCACTGGCACCAACTGGAGCTGCACTGCTGTGAGTCCTGAGATTGCACTGGCACCACTGGGGATGCACTGCAGTGAGTCCAGAGACTTCACAGGCACCACTGGGGATGCAGTATAGTGAGTCCAGAGAGTGCACTGGAACCACTGGGTATTCAGTTCCGTGAGTCCAGAGAGTGCACTGGCACCTCTGGGGATGCACCCCGGTGACTCTAGAGGGTGCAGTGGCACCACTGGGGATGCAGTGCAGTAAGTCCAGAGAGTGCACTGGCACCACTGGGGATGCAGTGCAGTGAGTCCAGAGAGTGCACTGGCACCACTGGGGATGCACTGCCGTGAGTCCAGAGAGTGCACTGGCACCACTGGGGATGCAGTGCAGTGAGTCCAGAGAGTGCACTGGCACCACTGGGGATGCACTGCCGTGAGTCCAGAGATTGCACTGGCACCACTGGGGATGCACTGCAGTGAGTCCAGAGAGTGCACTGGCACCACTGGGGATGCAGTGCAGTGAGTCCAGAGAGTGCACTGGCACCACTGGGGATGCACTGCAGTGAGTAAAGAGAGTGCACTGGCACCACTGGGGATGCAGTGCAGTGAGTCCAGAGAGTGCACTGGCACCACTGGGGATGGACTGCAGTGAGTCCAGAGAGTGCACTGGCACCACTGGGGATGCAGTGCAGTGAGACCAGAGAGTGCACTGGCACCAGTGGGGATGCACTGCAGTGAGTAAAGAGAATGCACTGGCACCTTTGGGGGTGGACTGCAGTGAGTCCAGAGAGTGCACTGGCACCACTAGGGATGCAGTGCAGTGAGTCCAGAGAGTGCACTGGCACCACTGGGGATGCAGTGCAGTGAGTCCAGAGAGTGCAGTGGCACCACTGGGGATGCAGTGCAGTGAGTCCAGAGAGTGCACTGACACCACTGGGGATGCACTGCAGTGAGTCCAGAGAGTGCACTGGCACCACTGGGATGCAGTGCAGTGAGTCCAGAGAGTGCACTGGCACCACTGGGGATGCACTTCAGTGAGTCCAGAGAGTGCACTGGCACCACTGGGATGCAGTGCACTGACTCCACAGAGTGCACTGGCACCACAGGGGATACACTGCAGTGAGTCCAGAGAGTGCACTGGCACCACTGGGGATGCAGTGCAGTGAGTCCAGAGAGTGCACTGGCACCGCTGCGGTTGCACCCCGGTGTTTTCAGAGAGTGCAGTGGCACCACTGGGGATGCAGTGCAGTGAGTCCAGAGAGTGCACTGGCACCACTGGGGACGCAGTGCAGTGATTCCAGAGAGTGCACTGGCACCACTGGGGATGCAGTGCAGTGAGTCCAGAGAGTGCACTGGCACCACAGGGGATGCACTGCAGTGAGTCCAGAGAGTGCACTGGCACCACTGGGGATGCAATGCAGTGAGTCCAGAGAGTGCACTGGCACCACTGGGGATGCAGTGCAGTGAGTGCAGAGAGTGCACTGGCACCAACTGGAGCTGCACTGCTGTGAGTCCAGAGATTGCACTGGCACCACTGGGGATGCACTGCAGTGAGTCCAGAGACTTCACAGGCACCACTGGGGATGCAGTATAGTGAGTCCAGAGAGTGCACTGGAACCACTGGGTATTCAGTTCCGTGAGTCCAGAGAGTGAACTGGCACCACTGGGGATGTAGTGCAGTGAGTCCAGAGAGTGCACTGGCACCTCTGGGGATGCACCCCGGTGACTCCAGAGAGTGCACTGGCACCACTGGGGATGCAGTGCAGTGAGTCCAGAGAGTGCACTGGCACCACTGGGGATGCAGTGCAGTGAGTCCAGAGAGTGCACTGGCACCACTGGGGATGCACTGCCGTGAGTCCAGAGAGTGCACTGGCACCACTGGGGATGCACTGCAGTGAGACCAGAGGTTGCAGTGGCACCACTGGGGATGCAGTGCAGTGAGTCCAGAGAGTGCACTGGTACGATTGGGGATGCAGTGCAGTGAGTCCAGAGAGTGCACTGGCACCACTGGGGATGCACTGCAGTGAGTCCAGAGAGTGCACTGGCACCACTGGGGATGCACTGCAGTGAGTCCAGAGAGTGCACTGGCACCACTGGGAATGCACTGCAATGAGTCCAGATAGTGCACTGGCAGCACTGGGGATGCAGTGCAGTGAGTCCAGAGAGTGCACTGGCAGCACTGGGGATGCACTGCAGTGAGACCAGAGGTTGCAGTGGCACCACTGGGGATGCAGTGCAGTGAGTCCAGAGAGGGCACTGGTACGATCGGGGATGCACTGCAGTCAGTCCAGAGAGTGCACTGGCACCACTGGAGATGCACTGAAGTGAGTCTAGAGAGTGCACTGTCAGCATTGGGGATGCAGTGCAGTGAGTCCAGAGAGGGAACTGGCACCACTGGGGATGCACTGCAGTGACTCCAGAGAGTGCACTGGCACCACTGGGGATGCACTGCAGTGAGTCCAGATGTTAGCCTAGCAACCACAGAATCACCAAGTGATTATATGAAGGTGCTTTATTCAGCGCTGGAAGCCGGGGCAGGTGCCCAAATCTGGCTTCAAGTCCCGTTACTTCCCAGCCGTTATTTATACATACAATATTGCGTCAGGTATACATATTCATTACAGGTTGCAACAGCAGCCTCGCTTTTCATTCTAATTAGCTCCCCTCCCCTTTGCACATGCGTGGCACACTCTGGTGGTCGTCCAGGTGGTCGTCCAGATGAAGTAAGGAGTCTTCCTCTCCGCTAAACTTTTCACCTTTCTTACTCGACGCATGCTCCCTCCGCTTCTTGGTTCTGCTTCAACTCATTTCATCATTTCCAGGCCCTTATCCAAGGTCAGGTTGTACCTGTTCCCTCCCAAGGTTCCCCTTCAATGACTCTTTTGATTGTTCAATGTACTCCCTAAGTTTCCAGTATACATAGATTAATTGATAATGTAAGTACATTTGGCAATGCTTAATTATACTGTAGGTCCCATTACCTAAGAGACATTAGTAAAACATCCATTCGATTCTCCCCAACACTAACACAGAGACTGCACTGGCACCACTGGGGATGCAGTGCAGTGAGTCCAGAGAGTGCACTGTCACCACTGGGGATGCAGTGCCGTGAGTCCAGAGAGTGCATTGGCACCACTGGGGATGCACTGCAATGAGTCCAGAGAGTGCACTGGCACCAATGGCAACGCAGTGCAGTGAGTCCAGAGAGTGCCTTGGCACCCAAGGGGATGCAGTGCAGTGAGTCCAGAGAGTGCACTAGCACCACTGGGGATGCACTGCAGTGAGTCCAGAGAGTGCACTGGCACCACTGGGGATGCAGTGCAGTGAGTCCAGAGAGTTGACTGGCACCACTGGGGATGTAGTGCAGTGAGTCCACAGAGGGCACTGGCACCAATGGGGATGCAGTGCAGTGAGTCCAGAGAGTACAGTGGCACCACTGGGGATGCAGTGCAGTGAGTCCAAAGAGTGCACTGGCACCATTGGGGATGCACTGCAGTGAGTCCAGAGACTTCACAGGCACCACTGGGGATGCACTGCAGTGAGTCCAGAGAGTGCCCTGGCACCACTGGGAATGCAGTGAGTCCAGACAGTGCACTGCCACCACTGGGGATGCACGGTAGTGAGTCCAGAGAGTGCACTGGCACCACTGGGGATGCAACCCGGCAAGTCCAGAGAGTGCACTGGCACCACTGGGGATGCACTGCAGTGAGTAAAGAGAGTGCACTGGCACCACTGGGGATGCAGTGCAGTGAGTCCAGAGAGTGCACTGGCACCACTGGGGATGCAGTGCAGTGAGTCCAGAGAGTGCACTGGCACCACTGGCGATGCAGTGCAGTGAGACCAGAGAGTGCACTGGCACCAGTGGGGATGCACTGCAGTGAGTAAAGAGAATGCACTGGCACCTTTGGGGGTGCACTGCAGTGAGTCCAGAGAGTGCACTGGCACCACTAGGGATGCACTGCAGTGAGTCCAGAGAGTGCACTGGCACCACTGGGGATGCAGTGCAGTGAGTCCAGAGAGTGCAGTGGCACCACTGGGGATGCAGTGCAGTGAGTCCAGAGAGTGCACTGGCACCACTGGGATGCAGTGCAGTGAGTCCAGAGAGTGCACTGGCACCACTGGGGATGCAGTGCAGTGAGTCCAGAGAGTGCAGTGGCACCACTGGGGATGCAGTGCAGTGAGTCCAGAGAGTGCACTGGCACCACTGGGATGCAGTGCACTGACTCCACAGAGTGCACTGGCACCACAGGGGATACACTGCAGTGAGTCCAGAGAGTGCACTGGCACCACTGGGGATGCACTGCCGTGAGTGCAGAGAGTGCACTGGCACCGCTGCGGTTGCACCCCGGTGTTTTCAGAGAGTGCAGTGGCACCACTGGGGATGCAGTGCAGTGAGTCCAGAGAGTGCACTGGCACCACTGGGGATGCAGTGCAGTGAGTCCAGAGAGTGCAGTGGCACCATTGGAGATGCAGTGCAGTGAGTCCAGAGAGTGCACTGGCACCACTGGGGATGCACTGCAGTGAGACCAGAGGTTGCAGTGGCACCACTGGGGATGCAGTGCAGTGAGTCCAGAGAGGGCACTGGTACGATCGGGGATGCACTGCAGTCAGTCCAGAGAGTGCACTGGCACCACTGGAGATGCACTGAAGTGAGTCTAGAGAGTGCACTGTCAGCATTGGGGATGCAGTGCAGTGAGTCCAGAGAGGGAACTGGCACCACTGGGGATGCACTGCAGTGACTCCAGAGAGTGCACTGGCACCACTGGGGATGCACTGCAGTGAGTCCAGATGTTAGCCTAGCAACCACAGAATCACCAAGTGATTATATGAAGGTGCTTTATTCAGCGCTGGAAGCCGGGGCAGGTGCCCAAATCTGGCTTCAAGTCCCGTTACTTCCCAGCCGTTATTTATACATACAATATTGCCTCAGGTATACATATTCATTACAGGTTGCAACAGCAGCCTCGCTTTTCATTCTAATTAGCTCCCCTCCCCTTTGCACATGCGTGGCACACTCTGGTGGTCGTCCAGGTGGTCGTCCAGATGAAGTAAGGAGTCTTCCTCTCCGCTAAACTTTTCACCTTTCTTACTCGACGCATGCTCCCTCCGCTTCTTGGTTCTGCTTCAACTCATTTCATCATTTCCAGGCCCTTATCCAAGGTCAGGTTGTACCTGTTCCCTCCCAAGGTTCCCCTTCAATGACTCTTTTGATTGTTCAATGTACTCCCTAAGTTTCCAGTATACATAGATTAATTGATAATGTAAGTACATTTGGCAATGCTTAATTATACTGTAGGTCCCATTACCTAAGAGACATTAGTAAAACATCCATTCGATTCTCCCCAACACTAACACAGAGACTGCACTGGCACCACTGGGGATGCAGTGCAGTGAGTCCAGAGAGTGCACTGTCACCACTGGGGATGCAGTGCCGTGAGTCCAGAGAGTGCATTGGCACCACTGGGGATGCACTGCAATGAGTCCAGAGAGTGCACTGGCACCAATGGCAACGCAGTGCAGTGAGTCCAGAGAGTGCCTTGGCACCCAAGGGGATGCAGTGCAGTGAGTCCAGAGAGTGCACTAGCACCACTGGGGATGCACTGCAGTGAGTCCAGAGAGTGCACTGGCACCACTGGGGATGCAGTGCAGTGAGTCCAGAGAGTTGACTGGCACCACTGGGGATGTAGTGCAGTGAGTCCACAGAGGGCACTGGCACCAATGGGGATGCAGTGCAGTGAGTCCAGAGAGTACAGTGGCACCACTGGGGATGCAGTGCAGTGAGTCCAAAGAGTGCACTGGCACCATTGGGGATGCACTGCAGTGAGTCCAGAGACTTCACAGGCACCACTGGGGATGCACTGCAGTGAGTCCAGAGAGTGCCCTGGCACCACTGGGAATGCAGTGAGTCCAGACAGTGCACTGCCACCACTGGGGATGCACGGTAGTGAGTCCAGAGAGTGCACTGGCACCACTGGGGATGCACCCCGGCAAGTCCAGAGAGTGCACTGGCACCACTGGGGATGCACTGCAGTGAGTAAAGAGAGTGCACTGGCACCACTGGGGATGCAGTGCAGTGAGTCCAGAGAGTGCACTGGCACCACTGGGGATGGACTGCAGTGAGTCCAGAGAGTGCACTGGCACCACTGGGGATGCAGTGCAGTGAGACCAGAGAGTGCACTGGCACCAGTGGGGATGCACTGCAGTGAGTAAAGAGAATGCACTGGCACCTTTGGGGGTGCACTGCAGTGAGTCCAGAGAGTGCACTGGCACCACTAGGGATGCACTGCAGTGAGTCCAGAGAGTGCACTGGCACCACTGGGGATGCAGTGCAGTGAGTCCAGAGAGTGCAGTGGCACCACTGGGGATGCAGTGCAGTGAGTCCAGAGAGTGCACTGGCACCACTGGTGATGCAGTGCAGTGAGTCCAGAGAGTGCACTGGCACCACTGGGATGCAGTGCACTGACTCCACAGAGTGCACTGGCACCACAGGGGATACACTGCAGTGAGTCCAGAGAGTGCACTGGCACCACTGGGGATGCACTGCCGTGAGTGCAGAGAGTGCACTGGCACCGCTGCGGTTGCACCCCGGTGTTTTCAGAGAGTGCAGTGGCACCACTGGGGATGCAGTGCAGTGAGTCCAGAGAGTGCACTGGCACCACTGGGGATGCAGTGCAGTGAGTCCAGAGAGTGCAGTGGCACCATTGGAGATGCAGTGCAGTGAGTCCAGAGAGTGCACTGGCACCACTGGGGATGCACTGCAGTGAGTCCAGAGAGTACACTGGCACCACTGGGGATGCACTGCAGTGAGTCCAGAGAGTGCACTGGCACCACTGGGAATGCACTGCAATGAGTCCAGATAGTGCACTGGCAGCACTGGGGATGCAGTGCAGTGAGTCCAGAGAGTGCACTGGCAGCACTGGGGATGCACTGCAGTGAGACCAGAGGTTGCAGTGGCACCACTGGGGATGCAGTGCAGTGAGTCCAGAGAGGGCACTGGTACGATCGGGGATGCACTGCAGTCAGTCCAGAGAGTGCACTGGCACCACTGGAGATGCACTGAAGTGAGTCTAGAGAGTGCACTGTCAGCATTGGGGATGCAGTGCAGTGAGTCCAGAGAGGGAACTGGCACCACTGGGGATGCACTGCAGTGACTCCAGAGAGTGCACTGGCACCACTGGGGATGCACTGCAGTGAGTCCAGATGTTAGCCTAGCAACCACAGAATCACCAAGTGATTATATGAAGGTGCTTTATTCAGCGCTGGAAGCCGGGGCAGGTGCCCAAATCTGGCTTCAATTCCCGTTACTTCCCAGCCGTTATTTATACATACAATATTGCGTCAGGTATACATATTCATTACAGGTTGCAACAGCAGCCTCGCTTTTCATTCTAATTAGCTCCCCTCCCCTTTGCACATGCGTGGCACACTCTAGTGGTCGTCCAGGTGGTCGTCCAGATGAAGTAAGGAGTCTTCCTCTCCGCTAAACTTTTCACCTTTCTTACTCGACGCATGCTCCCTCCGCTTCTTGGTTCTGCTTCAACTCATTTCATCATTTCCAGGCCCTTATCCAAGGTCAGGTTGTACCTGTTCCCTCCCAAGGTTCCCCTTCAATGACTCTTTTGATTGTTCAATGTACTCCCTAAGTTTCCAGTATACATAGATTAATTGATAATGTAAGTACATTTGGCAATGCTTAATTATACTGTAGGTCCCATTACCTAAGAGACATTAGTAAAACATCCATTCGATTCTCCCCAACACTAACACAGAGACTGCACTGGCACCACTGGGGATGCAGTGCAGTGAGTCCAGAGAGTGCACTGTCACCACTGGGGATGCAGTGCCGTGAGTCCAGAGAGTGCATTGGCACCACTGGGGATGCACTGCAATGAGTCCAGAGAGTGCACTGGCACCAATGGCAACGCAGTGCAGTGAGTCCAGAGAGTGCCTTGGCACCCAAGGGGATGCAGTGCAGTGAGTCCAGAGAGTGCACTAGCACCACTGGGGATGCACTGCAGTGAGTCCAGAGAGTGCACTGGCACCACTGGGGATGCAGTGCAGTGAGTCCAGAGAGTTGACTGGCACCACTGGGGATGTAGTGCAGTGAGTCCACAGAGGGCACTGGCACCAATGGGGATGCAGTGCAGTGAGTCCAGAGAGTACAGTGGCACCACTGGGGATGCAGTGCAGTGAGTCCAAAGAGTGCACTGGCACCATTGGGGATGCACTGCAGTGAGTCCAGAGACTTCACAGGCACCACTGGGGATGCACTGCAGTGAGTCCAGAGAGTGCCCTGGCACCACTGGAAATGCAGTGAGTCCAGACAGTGCACTGCCACCACTGGGGATGCACGGTAGTGAGTCCAGAGAGTGCACTGGCACCACTGGGGATGCACCCCGGCAAGTCCAGAGAGTGCACTGGCACCACTGGGGATGCACTGCAGTGAGTAAAGAGAGTGCACTGGCACCACTGGGAAGCAGTGCAGTGAGTCCAGAGAGTGCACTGGCACCACTGGGGATGGACTGCAGTGAGTCCAGAGAGTGCACTGGCACCACTGGGGATGCAGTGCAGTGAGACCAGAGAGTGCACTGGCACCAGTGGGGATGCACTGCAGTGAGTAAAGAGAATGCACTGGCACCTTTGGGGGTGCACTGCAGTGAGTCCAGAGAGTGCACTGGCACCACTAGGGATGCACTGCAGTGAGTCCAGAGAGTGCACTGGCACCACTGGGGATGCAGTGCAGTGAGTCCAGAGAGTGCAGTGGCACCACTGGGGATGCAGTGCAGTGAGTCCAGAGAGTGCACTGGCACCACTGGGATGCAGTGCAGTGAGTCCAGAGAGTGCACTGGCACCACTGGTGATGCAGTGCAGTGAGTCCAGAGAGTGCACTGGCACCACTGGGATGCAGTGCACTGACTCCACAGAGTGCACTGGCACCACAGGGGATACACTGCAGTGAGTCCAGAGAGTGCACTGGCACCACTGGGGATGCACTGCCGTGAGTGCAGAGAGTGCACTGGCACCGCTGCGGTTGCACCCCGGTGTTTTCAGAGAGTGCAGTGGCACCACTGGGGATGCAGTGCAGTGAGTCCAGAGAGTGCACTGGCACCACTGGGGATGCAGTGCAGTGAGTCCAGAGAGTGCAGTGGCACCATTGGAGATGCAGTGCAGTGAGTCCAGAGAGTGCACTGGCACCACTGGGGATGCACTGCAGTGAGTCCAGAGAGTGCACTGGCACCACTGGGGATGCACTGCAGTGAGTCCAGAGAGTGCACTGGCACCACTGGGAATGCACTGCAATGAGTCCAGATAGTGCACTGGCAGCACTGGGGATGCAGTGCAGTGAGTCCAGAGAGTGCACTGGCAGCACTGGGGATGCACTGCAGTGAGACCAGAGGTTGCAGTGGCACCACTGGGGATGCAGTGCAGTGAGTCCAGAGAGGGCACTGGTACGATCGGGGATGCACTGCAGTCAGTCCAGAGAGTGCACTGGCACCACTGGAGATGCACTGAAGTGAGTCTAGAGAGTGCACTGTCAGCATTGGGGATGCAGTGCAGTGAGTCCAGAGAGGGAACTGGCACCACTGGGGATGCACTGCAGTGACTCCAGAGAGTGCACTGGCACCACTGGGGATGCACTGCAGTGAGTCCAGATGTTAGCCTAGCAACCACAGAATCACCAAGTGATTATATGAAGGTGCTTTATTCAGCGCTGGAAGCCGGGGCAGGTGCCCAAATCTGGCTTCAAGTCCCGTTACTTCCCAGCCGTTATTTATACATACAATATTGCGTCAGGTATACATATTCATTACAGGTTGCAACAGCAGCCTCGCTTTTCATTCTAATTAGCTCCCCTCCCCTTTGCACATGCGTGGCACACTCTGGTGGTCGTCCAGGTGGTCGTCCAGATGAAGTAAGGAGTCTTCCTCTCCGCTAAACTTTTCACCTTTCTTACTCGACGCATGCTCCCTCCGCTTCTTGGTTCTGCTTCAACTCATTTCATCATTTCCAGGCCCTTATCCAAGGTCAGGTTGTACCTGTTCCCTCCCAAGGTTCCCCTTCAATGACTCTTTTGATTGTTCAATGTACTCCCTAAGTTTCCAGTATACATAGATTAATTGATAATGTAAGTACATTTGGCAATGCTTAATTATACTGTAGGTCCCATTACCTAAGAGACATTAGTAAAACATCCATTCGATTCTCCCCAACACTAACACAGAGACTGCACTGGCACCACTGGGGATGCAGTGCAGTGAGTCCAGAGAGTGCACTGTCACCACTGGGGATGCAGTGCCGTGAGTCCAGAGAGTGCATTGGCACCACTGGGGATGCACTGCAATGAGTCCAGAGAGTGCACTGGCACCAATGGCAACGCAGTGCAGTGAGTCCAGAGAGTGCCTTGGCACCCAAGGGGATGCAGTGCAGTGAGTCCAGAGAGTGCACTAGCACCACTGGGGATGCACTGCAGTGAGTCCAGAGAGTGCACTGGCACCACTGGGGATGCAGTGCAGTGAGTCCAGAGAGTTGACTGGCACCACTGGGGATGTAGTGCAGTGAGTCCACAGAGGGCACTGGCACCAATGGGGATGCAGTGCAGTGAGTCCAGAGAGTACAGTGGCACCACTGGGGATGCAGTGCAGTGAGTCCAAAGAGTGCACTGGCACCATTGGGGATGCACTGCAGTGAGTCCAGAGACTTCACAGGCACCACTGGGGATGCACTGCAGTGAGTCCAGAGAGTGCCCTGGCACCACTGGGAATGCAGTGAGTCCAGACAGTGCACTGCCACCACTGGGGATGCACGGTAGTGAGTCCAGAGAGTGCACTGGCACCACTGGGGATGCACCCCGGCAAGTCCAGAGAGTGCACTGGCACCACTGGGGATGCACTGCAGTGAGTAAAGAGAGTGCACTGGCACCACTGGGGATGCAGTGCAGTGAGTCCAGAGAGTGCACTGGCACCACTGGGGATGGACTGCAGTGAGTCCAGAGAGTGCACTGGCACCACTGGGGATGCAGTGCAGTGAGACCAGAGAGTGCACTGGCACCAGTGGGGATGCACTGCAGTGAGTAAAGAGAATGCACTGGCACCTTTGGGGGTGCACTGCAGTGAGTCCAGAGAGTGCACTGGCACCACTGGGGATGCAGTGCAGTGAGTCCAGAGAGTGCAGTGGCACCACTGGGGATGCAGTGCAGTGAGTCCAGAGAGTGCACTGGCACCACTGGGATGCAGTGCAGTGAGTCCAGAGAGTGCACTGGCACCACTGGTGATGCAGTGCAGTGAGTCCAGAGAGTGCACTGGCACCACTGGGATGCAGTGCACTGACTCCACAGAGTGCACTGGCACCACAGGGGATACACTGCAGTGAGTCCAGAGAGTGCACTGGCACCACTGGGGATGCACTGCCGTGAGTGCAGAGAGTGCACTGGCACCGCTGCGGTTGCACCCCGGTGTTTTCAGAGAGTGCAGTGGCATCACTGGGGATGCAGTGCAGTGAGTCCAGAGAGTGCACTGGCACCACTGGGGATGCAGTGCAGTGAGTCCAGAGAGTGCAGTGGCACCATTGGAGATGCAGTGCAGTGAGTCCAGAGAGTGCACTGGCACCACTGGGGATGCAGTGCAGTGAGTCCAGAGAGTGCACTGGCACCACTGGGGATGCAATGCAGTGAGTCCAGAGAGTGCACTGGCACCACTGGTGATGCAGTGCAATGAGTCCAGAGAGCCACTGGCACCACTGGGGATGCACTGCAGTGAGTCCAGAGAGTGAACTGGCACCACTGGGGATGCAGTGCACTGAGTCCAGAGAGGGCACTGTCAGCAATTGGGATGCAGTTCAGTGAGTCCAGAGAGTGCACTGACACCACTGGGGATGCAGTGCAGTGAGACCAGAGACTTCACAGGCACCACTGGGGATGCAGTGCAGTGAGTCCAGAGAGTGCACTGGCACCACTGGGGATGCAGTGCAGTGAGTCCTGAGAGTGCAATGGCACCACAGGGGATGCACTGCAGTGAGTCCAGAGAGTGCACTGGCACCACTGGGGATGCAATGCAGTGAGTCCAGAGAGTGCACTGGCACCTCTGGGGATGCACCCCGGTGACTCCAGAGAGTGCACTGGCACCACTGGGGATGCAGTGCAGTGAGTCCAGAGAGTGCACTGGCACCACTGGGGATGCAGTGCAGTGAGTCCAGAGAGTGCACTGGCACCACTGGGGATGCAGTGCAGTGAGTCAAGATAGGTCACTGGCACCACTGGGGATGCACTGCAGTGAGTCCAGAGAGTGCACTGGCACCACTGGGGATGCACTGCAGTGAGTCCAGAGAGTGCACTGGCACCACTGGGGATGCAGTGCAGTGAGTCAAGATAGGTCACTGGCACCACTGGGGATGCACCCCGGCAAGTCCAGAGAGTGCACTGGCACCACTGGGTATGCAGCGCACTGAGTCCAGAGAGTGCACTGGCACCACTGGGGATGCACCACGGTGAGTCCAGAGAGTGCACTGGCACCACTGGGGATGCACCACGGTGAGTCCAGAGAGTGCACTGGCACCACTGGGGATGCACTGCAGTGAGTCCAGGGAGTGCACTGGCACCACTGGGGATGCACTGCAGTGAGTCCAGATGTTAGCCTAGCAACCACATAATCACCTAGTGATTATATGAAGGTGCTTTATTCAGCGCTGGAAGCCGGGGCAGGTGCCCAAATCTGGCTTCAAGTCCCGTTACTTCCCAGCCATTATTTATACATACAATATTGCGTCAGGTATACATATTCATTACAGGTTGCAACAGCAGCCTCGCTTTTCATTCTAATTAGCTCCCCTCCCCTTTGCACATGCGTGGCGCACTCTGGTGGTCGTCCAGGTGGTCGTCCAGATGAAGTAAGGAGTCTTCCTCTCCGCTAAACTTTTCACCTTTCTTACTCGACGCATGCTCCCTCCGCTTCTTGGTTCTGCTTCAACTCATTTCATCATTTCCAGGCCCTTATCCAAGGTCAGGTTGTACCTGTTCCCTCCCAAGGTTCCCCTTCAATGATTCTTTTGATTGTTCAATGTACTCCCTAAGTATCCAGTATACATAGATTAATTGATAATGTAAGTACATTTGGCAATGCTTAATTATACTGTAGGTCCCATTACCTAAGAGACATTAGTAAAACATCCATTCGATTCTCCCCAACACTAACACAGAGACTGCACTGGCACCACTGGGGATGCACCCCGGCAAGTCCAGAGAGTGCACTGGCACCACTGGGGATGCAGTGCAGTGAGTCCAGAGAGTGCACTGGCACCACTGGGGATGCAGTGCAGTGAGTCCAGAGAGTGCACTGGCACCACTGGGGATGCACTGCCGTGAGTCCAGAGAGTGCACTGGCACCACTGGGGATGCAGTGCAGTGAGTCCAGAGAGTGCACTGGCACCACTGCGGATGCAGTGCAGTGAGTGCAGAGAGTGCACTGGCACCACTGGGGATGCAGTACAGTGAGTCCAGAGAGTGCACTGGCACCACTGGGGATGCAGTGCAGTGAGTAAAGAGAGTGCACTGGCACCACTGGGGATGCAGTGCAGTGAGTCCAGAGAGTGCACTGGCACCACTGGGGATGCAGTGCAGTGAGTCCAGAGAGTGCACTGGCACCACTGCGGATGCAGTGCAGTGAGTGCAGAGAGTGCACTGGCACCACTGGGGATGCAGTACAGTGAGTCCAGAGAGTGCACTGGCACCACTGGGGATGCAGTGCAGTGAGTAAAGAGAGTGCACTGGCACCACTGGGGATGCAGTGCAGTGAGTCCAGAGAGTGCACTGGCACCACTGGGGATGCACCCCGGCAAGTCCATAGAGTGCACTGGCACCACTGGGGATGCAGTGCAGTGAGTCCAGAGAGTGCACTGGCACCACGGGGGATGCAGTGCAGTGAGTCCAGAGAGTGCCCCGGCACCACTGGGGATGCAGTGCAGTGAGTCCAGAGAGTGCAGTGGCACCACTGGGGATGCAGTGCAGTGAGTCCAAAGAGTGCACTGGCACCATTGGGGATGCACTGCAGTGAGTCCAGAGAGTGCACTGGCACCACTGGGGATGCAGTGCAGTGAGTCCAGAGAGTGCAGTGGCACAACTGGGGATGCAGTGTAGTGAGTCCAGAGAGGTCACTGGCACCACTGGGGATGCAGTGCAGTGAGTCCAGAGAGTGCACTGGCATCACTGGGGATGCAGTGCGGTGAGTCCAGAGTGCACTGGCACCACTGGGGATGCAGTGCAGTGAGTCAAGATAGGTCACTGGCACCACTGGGGATGCACTGCAGTGAGTCCAGAGAGTGCACTGGCACCAGTGGGGATTCACCCCGGTGAGTCCAGAGAGTGCACTGGCACCACTGGGGATGCAGTGCAGTGAGTCCAGAGAGTGCACTGGCACCACTGGGGATGCAGTGCAGTGAGTCCAGAGAGTGCACTGGCACCACTGGGGATGCACTGCCGTGAGTCCAGAGATTGCACTGGCACCACTGGGGATGCACTGCAGTGAGTCCAGAGAGTGCACTGGCACCACTGGGGATGCAGTACAGTGAGTCCAGAGAGTGCACTGGCACCACTGGGGATGCAGTGCAGTGAGTAAAGAGAGTGCACTGGCACCACTGGGGATGCAGTGCAGTGAGTCCAGAGAGTGCACTGGCACCACTGGGGATGCAGTGCAGTGAGTCCAGAGAGTGCACTGGCACCACTGCGGATGCAGTGCAGTGAGTGCAGAGAGTGCACTGGCACCACTGGGGATGCAGTACAGTGAGTCCAGAGAGTGCACTGGCACCACTGGGGATGCACTGCCGTGAGTCCAGAGATTGTACTGGCACAATTGGGGATGCAGTGCAGTGAGTCCAGAGAGTGCACTGGCACCACTGGGGATGCAGTGCAGTGAGTCCAGAGAGTGCACTGGCACCACTGGGGATGCACCCCGGCAAGTCCATAGAGTGCACTGGCACCACTGGGGATGCAGTGCAGTGAGTCCAGAGAGTGCACTGGCACCACGGGGGATGCAGTGCAGTGAGTCCAGAGAGTGCCCCGGCACCACTGGGGATGCAGTGCAGTGAGTCCAGAGAGTGCAGTGGCACCACTGGGGATGCAGTGCAGTGAGTCCAAAGAGTGCACTGGCACCATTGGGGATGCACTGCAGTGAGTCCAGAGAGTGCACTGGCACCACTGGGGATGCAGTGCAGTGAGTCCAGAGAGTGCACTGGCACCACTGGGGATGCAGTGCAGTGAGTCCAGAGAGTGTACTGGCACCACTGGGGATGCAGTGCAGTGAGTCCAGAGAGGTCACTGGCACCACTGGGGATGCAGTGCAGTGAGTCCAGAGAGTGCACTGGCATCACTTGGGATGCAGTGCGGTGAGTCCAGAGTGCACTGGCACCACTGGGGATGCAGTGCAGTGAGTCAAGATAGGTCACTGGCACCACTGGGGATGCACTGCAGTGAGTCCAGAGAGTGCACTGGCACCAGTGGGGATTCACCCCGGTGAGTCCAGAGAGTGCACTGGCACCACTGGGGATGCAGTGCAGTGAGTCCAGAGAGTGCACTGGCACCACTGGGGATGCAGTGCAGTGAGTCCAGAGAGTGCACTGGCACCACTGGGGATGCACTGCCGTGAGTCCAGAGATTGCACTGGCACCACTGGGGATGCACTGCAGTGAGTCCAGAGAGTGCACTGGCACCACTGGGGATGCAGTGCAGTGAGTCCAGAGAGTGCACTGGCACCACTGGGGATGCACTGCAGTGAGTAAAGAGAGTGCAAAGGCACCACTGGTGATGCAGTGCAGTGAGTCCAGAGAGTGCACTGGCACCACTGGGGATGGACTGCAGTGAGTCCAGAGAGTGCACTGGCACCACTGGGGATGCACTGCAGTGAGACCAGAGAGTGCACTGGCACCAGTGGGGATGCACTGCAGTGAGTAAAGAGAATGCACTGGCACCTTTGGGGGTGCACTGCAGTGAGTCCAGAGAGTGCACTGTCACCACTGGGGATGCAGTGCTGTGAGTCCAGAGAGTGCACTGGCACCACTGGGGATGCAGTGCAGTGAGTCCAGAGAGTGCAGTGGCACCACTGGGGATGCAGTGCAGTGAGTCCAGAGAGTGCACTGGCACCACTGGGGATGCACTGCAGTGAGCCCAGAGAGTGCACTGGCACCACTGGGATGCAGTGCAGTGAGTCCAGAGAGTGCACTGGCACCACTGGGGATGCACTGCAGTGAGTCCAGAGAGTGCACTGGCACCACTGGGATGCAGTGCACTGACTCCACAGAGTGCACTGGCACCACAGGGGATACACTGCAGTGAGTCCAGAGAGTGCACTGGCACCACTGGGGATGCACTGCCGTGAGTGCAGAGAGTGCACTGGCACCGCTGAGGTTGCACCCCGGTGTTTTCAGAGAGTGCAGTGGCACCACTAGGGATGCAGTGCAGTGAGTCCAGAGAGTGCACTGGCACCACTGGGGATGCAGTGCAGTGAGTCCAGAGAGTGCAGTGGCACCATTGGAGATGCAGTGCAGTGAGTCCAGAGAGTGCACTGGCACCACTGGGGATGCAGTGCAGTGAGTCCAGAGAGTGCACTGGCACCACTGGGGATGCACTGCAGTGAGTCCAGAGAGTGCACTGGCACCACTGGTGATGCAGTGCAATGAGTCCAGAGAGCAACTGGCACCACTGGGGATGCACTGCAGTGAGTCCAGAGAGTGAACTGGCACCACTGGGGATGCAGTGCACTGAGTCCAGAGAGGGCACTGTCAGCAATTGGGATGCAGTTCAGTGAGTCCAGAGAGTGCACTGACACCACTGGGGATGCAGTGCAGTGAGACCAGAGACTTCACAGGCACCACTGGGGATGCAGTGCAGTGAGTCCAGAGAGTGCACTGGCACCACTGGGGATGCAGTGCAGTGAGTCCTGAGAGTGCAATGGCACCACAGGGGATGCACTGCAGTGAGTCCAGAGAGTGCACTGGCACCACTGGGGATGCAATGCAGTGAGTCCAGAGAGTGCACTGGCACCACTGGGGATGCAGTGCAGTGAGTGCAGAGAGTGCACTGGCACCAACTGGAGCTGCACTGCTGTGAGTCCTGAGATTGCACTGGCACCACTGGGGATGCACTGCAGTGATTCCAGAGACTTCACAGGCACCACTGGGGATGCAGTATAGTGAGTCCAGAGAGTGCACTGGAACCACTGGGTATTCAGTTCCGTGAGTCCAGAGAGTGAACTGGCACCACTGGGGATGTAGTGCAGTGAGTCCAGAGAGTGCACTGGCACCTCTGGGGATGCACCCCGGTGACTCCAGAGAGTGCACTGGCACCACTGGGGATGCAGTGCAGTGAATCCAGAGAGTGCACTGGCACCACTGGGGATGCAGTGCAGTGAGTCCAGAGAGTGCACTGGCACCACTGGGGATGCACTGCCGTGAGTCCAGAGAGTGCACTGGCACCACTGGGGATGCAGTGCAGTGAGTCCAGAGAGTGCACTGGCACCACTGGGGATGCACTGCCGTGAGTCCAGAGATTGCACTGGCACCACTGGGGATGCACTGCAGTGAGTCCAGAGAGTGCACTGGCACCACTGGGGATGCAGTGCAGTGAGTCCAGAGAGTGCACTGGCACGACTGGGGATGCACTGCAGTGAGTAAAGAGAGTGCAAAGGCACCACTGGGGATGCAGTGCAGTGAGTCCAGAGAGTGCACTGGCACCACTGGGGATGGACTGCAGTGAGTCCAGAGAGTGCACTGGCACCACTGGGGATGCAGTGCAGTGAGACCAGAGAGTGCACTGGCACCAGTGGGGATGCACTGCAGTGAGTAAAGAGAATGCACTGGCACCTTTGGGGGTGCACTGCAGTGAGTCCAGAGAGTGCACTGGCACCACTGGGGATGCACTGCAGTGAGTCCAGAGAGTGCACTGGCACCACTGGGGATGCAGTGCAGTATGTCCAGAGAGTGCAGTGGCACCACTGGGGATGCAGTGCAGTGAGTCCAGAGAGTGCACTGGCACCACTGGGGATGCACTGCAGTGAGTCCAGAGAGTGCACTGGCACCACTGGGATGCAGTGCGGTGAGTCCAGAGAGTGCACTGGCACCACTGGGGATGCACTGCAGTGAGTCCAGAGAGTGCACTGGCACCACTGGGGATGCAGTGCACTGACTCCACAGAGTGCACTGGCACCACAGGGGATACACTGCAGTGAGTCCAGAGAGTGCACTGGCACCACTGGGGATGCACTGCCGTGAGTGCAGAGAGTGCACTGGCACCGCTGCGGTTGCACCCCGGTGTTTTCAGAGAGTGCAGTGGCACCACTAGGGATGCAGTGCAGTGAGTCCAGAGAGTGCACTGGCACCACTGGGGATGCAGTGCAGTGAGTCCAGAGAGTGCAGTGGCACCATTGGAGATGCAGTGCAGTGAGTCCAGAGAGTGCACTGGCACCACTGGGGATGCAGTGCAGTGAGTCCAGAGAGTGCACTGGCACCACTGGGGATGCAGTGCAGTGAGTCCAGAGAGTGCACTGGCACCACTGGTGATGTAGTGCAATGAGTCCAGAGAGCCACTGGCACCACTGGGGATGCACTGCAGTGAGTCCAGAGAGTGAACTGGCACCACTGGGGATGCAGTGCACTGAGTCCAGAGAGGGCACTGTCAGCAATTGGGATGCAGTTCAGTGAGTCCAGAGAGTGCACTGACACCACTGGGGATGAGGTGCAGTGAGGCCAGAGACTTCACAGGCACCACTGGGGATGCAGTGCAGTGAGTCCAGAGAGTGCACTGGCACCACTGGGGATGCAGTGCAGTGAGTCCTGAGAGTGCACTGGCACCACTGGGGATGCAATGCAGTGAGTCCAGAGAGTGCACTGGCACTACTGGGGATGCAGTGCAGTGAGTGCAGAGAGTGCACTGGCACCAACTGGAGCTGCACTGCTGTGAGTCCTGAGATTGCACTGGCACCACTGGGGATGCACTGCAGTGAGTCCAGAGACTTCACAGGCACCACTGGGGATGCACTGCAGTGAGTCCAGAGAGTGCACTGGAACCACTGGGTATTCAGTTCCGTGAGTCCAGAGAGTGAACTGGCACCACTGGGGATGTAGTGCAGTGAGTCCAGAGAGTGCACTGGCACCTCTGGGGATGCACCCCGGTGACTCCAGTGAGTGCACTGGCACCACTGGGGATGCACAGCAGTGAGTCCAGAGAGTGCACTGGCACCACTGGGGATGCACTGCAGTGGGGGCAGAGAGTGCACTGGCACCACTGGGGATGCAGTGCAGTGAGTCCAGAGAGTGCACTGGTACGATTGGGGATGCACGGCAATGAGTCCAGAGAGTGCACTGGCACCACTGGGGATGCAGTGCAGTGAGTCCAGAGAGTGCACTGGCACCACTGGGGATGCAATGCAGTGAGTCCAGAGAGTGCACTGGCACCACTGGGGATGCACCCCGGCAAGTCCAGAGAGTGCACTGGCACCACTGGGTATGCAGCGCACTGAGTCCAGAGAGTGCACTGGCACCACTGGGGATGCAGTGCAGTGAGTCCAGAGAGTGCACTGGCACCACTGGGGATGCACCACGGTGAGTCCAGAGAGTGCACTGGCACCACTGGGGATGCACTGCAGTGAGTCCAGGGAGTGCACTGGCACCACTGGGGATGCACTGCAGTGACTCCAGAGAGTGCACTGGCACCACTGGGGATGCACTGCAGTGAGTCCAGATGTTAGCCTAGCAACCACATAATCACCTAGTGATTATATGAAGGTGCTTTATTCAGCGCTGGAAGCCGGGGCAGGTGCCCAAATCTGGCTTCAAGTCCCGTTACTTCCCAGCCATTATTTATACATACAATATTGCGTCAGGTATACATATTCATTACAGGTTGCAACAGCAGCCTCGCTTTTCATTCTAATTAGCTCCCCTCCCCTTTGCACATGCGTGGCGCACTCTGGTGGTCGTCCAGGTGGTCGTCCAGATGAAGTAAGGAGTCTTCCTCTCCGCTAAACTTTTCACCTTTCTTACTCGACGCATGCTCCCTCCGCTTCTTGGTTCTGCTTCAACTCATTTCATCATTTCCAGGCCCTTATCCAAGGTCAGGTTGTACCTGTTCCCTCCCAAGGTTCCCCTTCAATGACTCTTTTGATTGTTCATTGTATTCCCTAAGTATCCAGTATACATAGATTAATTGATAATGTAAGTACATTTGGCAATGCTTAATTATACTGTAGGTCCCATTACGTAAGAGACATTAGTAAAACATCCATTCGATTCTAGCCAACACTAACACAGAGACTGCACTGGCACCACTGGGGATACACCCCGGCAAGTCCAGAGAGTGCACTGGCACCACTGGGGATGAAGTGCAGTGAGTCCAGAGAGTGCACTGGCACCACTGGGGATGCAGTGCAGTGAGTCCAGAGAGTGCACTGGCACCACTGGGGATGCAGTGCAGTGAGTCCAGAGAGTGCACTGGCACCACTGGGGATGCACTGCAGTGAGTCCAGAGAGTGCACTGGCACCACTGGGGATGCAGTACAGTGAGTCCAGAGAGTGCACTGGCACCACTGGGGATGCAGTGCAGTGAGTCCAGAGAGTGCACTGGCACCACTGGGGATGCAGTGCAGTGAGTCCTGAGAGTGCAATGGCACCACAGGGGATGCACTGCAGTGAGTCCAGAGAGTGCACTGGCACCACTGGGGATGCAATGCAGTGAGTCCAGAGAGTGCACTGGCACCACTGGGGATGCAGTGCAGTGAGTGCA
The DNA here is from genome assembly GCF_964034855.1 of Anser brachyrhynchus. Lineage (NCBI taxonomy): Eukaryota > Metazoa > Chordata > Aves > Anseriformes > Anatidae > Anser > Anser brachyrhynchus. The sequence continues at coordinate 81,611 of NW_027663688.1, read as the reverse complement.
GAGAGTGCACTGGCACCAACTGGAGCTGCACTGCTGTGAGTCCTGAGATTGCACTGGCACCACTGGGGATGCACTGCAGTGAGTCCAGAGACTTCACAGGCACCACTGTGGATGTAGTATAGTGAGTCCAGAGAGTGCACTGGAACCACTGGGTATTCAGTTCCGTGAGTCCAGAGAGTGAACTGGCACCACTGGGGATGTAGTGCAGTGAGTCCAGAGAGTGCACTGGCACCTCTGGGGATGCACCCCGGTGACTCCAGAGAGTGCACTGGCACCAACTGGAGCTGCAGTGCAGTGAGTCCAGAGAGTGCACTGGCACCACTGGGGATGCAGTGCAGTGAGTCCAGAGAGTGCACTGGCACCACTGGGGATGCACTGCCGTGAGTCCAGAGAGTGCACTGGCACCACTGGGGATGCACTGCAGTGAGACCAGAGGTTGCAGTGGCACCACTGGGGATGCAGTGCAGTGAGTCCAGAGAGTGCACTGGTACGATTGGGGATGCAGTGCAGTGAGTCCAGAGAGTGCACTGGCACCACTGGGGATGCACTGCAGTGAGTCCAGAGAGTGCACTGGCACCACTGGGGATGCACTGCAGTGAGTCCAGAGAGTGCACTGGCACCACTGCGGATGCAATGCAGTGAGTCCAGAGAGTGCACTGGCACCACTGGGGATGCACCCCGGCAAGTCCAGAGAGTGCACTGGCACCACTGGGGATGCACCCCGGCAAGTCCATAGAGTGCACTGTCACCACTGGGGATGCAGTGCAGTGAGTCCAGAGAGTGCACTGGCCCCACTGGGGATGCAGTGCAGTGAGTCCAGAGAGTGCACTGGCACCACGGGGGATGCAGTGCAGTGAGTCCAGAGAGTGCCCCGGCACCACTGGGGATGCAGTGCAGTGAGTCCAGAGAGTGCAGTGGCACCACTGGGGATGCAGTGCAGTGAGTCCAAAGAGTGCACTGGCACCATTGGGGATGCAGTGCAGTGAGTCCAGAGAGTGCACTGGCACCACTGGGGATGCAGTGCAGTGAGTCCAGAGAGTTCAGTGGCACAACTGGGGATGCAGTGCACTGACTCCAGAGAGTCCACTGGCACCACTGGGCATGCAGTGCAGTGAGTCCAGAGAGTGTACTGGCACCACTGGGGATGCAGTGCAGTGAGTCCAGAGAGGTCACTGGCACCACTGGGGATGCAGTGCAGTGAGTCCAGAGAGTGCACTGGCATCACTGGGGATGCAGTGCGGTGAGTCCAGAGTGCACTGGCTCCACTGGGGATGCAGTGCAGTGAGTCAAGATAGGTCACTGGCACCACTGGGGATGCACTGCAGTGAGTCCAGAGAGTGCACTGGCACCACTGGGGATTCACCCCGGTGAGTCCAGAGAGTGCACTGGCACCACTGGGGATGCCCCCCGGCAAGTCCAGAGAGTGCACTGTCACCACTGGGGATGCAGTGCAGTGAGTGCAGAGAGTACACTGGCACCACTGGGGATGCAGTGCAGTGAGTCCAGAGAGTGCACTGGTACCACTGGGTATGCACCCCGGTGAGTCTAGAGAGTGCACTGGCACCACTGGAGATGCACTGCAGTGAGTCCAGAGAGTGCACTGGCACCACTGGGGATGCAGTGCAATGAGTCCAGAGAGTGCACTGGCACCACTGGGGATGCAGTGCAGTGAGACCACAGATTGCAGTGGCACCACTGGGAATGGAGTGCAGCGAGTCCAGAGAGTGCACTGGTACGATTGGGGATGCAGTGCAGTGAGTCCAGAGAGTGCACTGGCACCACTGGGGATGCAATGCAGTGAGTCCTGAGAGTGTAATGGCACCAATAGGATGCAGCGCAGTGAGTCCAGAGAGTGCACTGGCACCACTGGGGATGCAGTGCAGTGAGTCCAGAGAGTGCACTGGCACCACTGGGGATGCAGTGTAGTGAGTCCAGAGAGTGCACTGGCACCACTGGGGATGCACTCGGGTGAGTCCAGAGAGTGCACTGGTACCACTGGGGATGCACTCGGGTGAGTCCAGAGAGTGCACTGGCACCACAGGAGATGCAGTGCAGTGAGTCCAGAGAGTGCACTGGCACCACTGGGGATGCACCCCGGTGAGTCCAGAGAGTGCACTGGCACCACTGGGGATGCACCCCGGCAAGTCCAGAGAGTGCACTCTCTGGACTCACTGACGTGCATCCCCAGTGCACTGGCACCACTGGGGATGCACCCCGGCAAGTCCAGAGAGTGCACTCTCTGGACTCACTGGACTGCAACCCCAGTGGTGCCATTGCACTCTCTGGACTCACTGCGCTGCATCCCCAGTGGTGCCAGTGCACTCACTGGACTCACTGTACTGCATCACCAGTGGTGCCAGTGCACTCTCTGGACTCACTGCACTGCATCCCCAGTGGTGCCAGTGCACTCTCTGGACTCACTGCACCGCATCCCCAGTGGTGCCAGTGCACTCTCTGGACTCACTGCACCGCATCCCCAGTGGTGCCAGTGCACTCTCTGGACTCACTGCAGTGCATCCCCAGTGGTGCCAGTGCACTCTCTGGACTCACTGCACTGCATCCCCAGTGGTGCCAGTGCACTCTCTGGACTCACTGCACTGCATCACCAATGGTGCCACTGCACTCTCTGGACTCACTGCACTGCATCCCCAGTGGTGCCAGTGCACTCTCTGGACTCACTGTACTGCGTCCCCAGTGGTGCCAGTGCACTCTCTGGACTCACTGCACTGCATCCCCAGTGGTGCCAGTGCACTCTCTGGAGTCACTGCACTGCATCCTCAGAAGTGCCAGTGCACTCTCTGGAGTCACTGCACTGCATCCCCAGTCGTGCCAGTGCACTCTCTGGACTCACTGCACTGCATCCCCAGTGGTGCCAGTGCACTCTCTGGACTCACTGCAGTGCATCCCCAAGGTGCCAGTGCACTCTCTGGACTCACTGCACTGCATCCCCAGTGGTGCCAGTGCACTCTCTGGACTCACTGCACTGCATCCCCAGTGGTGCCAGTGCACTCTCTGGAGTCACTGCACTGTATCCCCAGTGGTGCCAGTGCACTCTCTGGAATCACTGCAGTGCATCCCCTGTGGTGCCAGTGCACTCTCTGTACTCACTGCACTGCATCACCTGTGGTGCCAGTGCACTCTCTGGACTCACTGCACTGCATCCCCAGTGGTGCCAGTGCACTCTCTGAACTCACCGCACTGCATCCCCAGTGGTGCCAGTGCACTCTCTGGACTCACTGCACTGCATCCCCAGTGGTGCCAGTGCACTCTCTGAACTCACCGCACTGCATCCCCAGTGGTGTCAGTGCACTCTCTGGACTCACTGCACTGCATCCCCAGTGGTGCCTGTGCACTCTGTGGACTCATCGCATTGCATCCCCAGTGGTGCCAGTGCACTCTCTGGACTCACTGCACTGCATCCCCAGTGGTGCCAGTGCACTCTCTGCCCTCACTGCAGTGCATCCCCAGTGGTGCCAGTGCACTCTCTGCACTCACTGCACTGCATCCCCAGTGGTGCCAGTGCACTCTCTGCCCTCACTGCAGTGCATCCCCAGTGGTGCCAGTGCACTCTCTGCCCTCACTGCATTGCATCCCCAGTGGTGCCAGTGCACTCTCTGGACTCACTGCACTGCATCCCCAGTGGTGCCAGTGCACTCTCTGGACTCACCGCAGTGCATCCCCAGTGGTGCCAGTGCACTCTCTGCACTCACTGCACTGCATCCCCAGTGGTGCCAGTGCACTCTCTGGAGTCACTGCACTGCATCCTCAGTGGTGCCAGTGCACTCTCTGGACTCACTGCACTGCATCCCCAGTGGTGCCAGGGCACTCTCTGGACTCACTGCACTGCATCCCCAGTGGTCCCAGTGCACTCTCTGCCCTCACTGCAGTGCATCCCCAGTGGTGCCAGTGCACTCTCTGCACTCACTGCAGTGCATCCCCAGTGGTGCCAGTGCAATCTCTGGGCTCACCGGGGTGCATCCCCAGTGGTGCCAGTGCACTCTCTGGACTCACTGCACTGCATCCCCAGTGGTGCCAGTGCACTCTCTGGACTCACTGCAGTGCATCCCCCGTGGTGCCAGTGCACTCTCTGCACTCACTGCACTGCATCCCCAGTGGTGCCAGTGCACTCTCTGGACTCACTACACTGCATCCCCAGTGGTGCCAGTGCACTCTCTGGACTCACTGCAGTGCATCCGCAGTGGTGCCAGTGCACTCTCTGGACTCACTGCAGTGCATTCCCAGTAGTGCCAGTGCACTCTCTGGACTCACTGCGCTGCATCCCCAGTGGTGCCAGTGCACTCTCTGGACTCACTGCACTGCATCCCCAGTGGTGCCAGTGCACTCTCTGCACTCACTGCACTGCATCCCCAGTGGTGCCAGTGCACTATCTGGACTCATTGCAGTGCATCCCCAGTGGTGCTAGTGCACTCTCTGAGTCACTGCACTGCATCCCCAGTGGTGCCAGTGCACTCTCTGGACTCACTGCAGTGCATCCCAAGTGGTGCCAGTGCACTCTCTGGACTCACTGCACTGCATCCCCAGTGGTGCCAGTGCACTCTCTGGACTCACTGCAGTGCATCCCCAGTGGTGCCAGTGTACTCTCTGGACTCACCGCACTGCATCCCCAGTGGTGCCAGTGCACTCTCTGGACTCACTGCACTGCATCCCCAAGGTGCCAGTGCACTCTCTGGACTCAACTGCACTGCATCCCCAGTGGTGCCAGTGCACTCTCTGGACTCACTGCACTGCATCCCCAGTGGTGCCAGTGCACTCTCTGGACTCACTGCATTGCATCCCCAGTGGTGCCAGTGCACTCTCTGCACTCACTGCACTGCATCCCCAGTGGTGCCAGTGCACTCTCTGGAGTCACTGGACTGCATCCCCAGTGGTGCCTGTGCAGTCTCTGGACTCACTACAGTTCATCCCCAGTGGAGCCAGTGCACTCTCTGGACTCACTGCACTGCATCCCCAGTGGTGCCAGTGCACTCTCTCGACTCACTGCACTCCATCCCCACTGGTGCCAGTGCACTCTCTGGACTCACTGCACTGCATCCCCAGTGGTGCCAGTGCACTCTCTGCACTCATGCACTGCATACCCAGTGGTGCCAGTGCACTCTTTGGACTCACTGCACTGCATGAACAGTGGTGCCAGTGCACTCTCTGGACTCACTGTACTGCATCCCCAGTGGTGCCAGTGCACTCTCTGGACTTGCCGGGGTGCATCCGCAGTGGTGCCAGTGCACTCTCTGGACTCACTGCACTGCATCTCCAATGGTGCCACTGCACTCTCTGGACTCACTGCACTGCATCCCCAGTGGTGCCAGTGCACTCTCTGGACTCACTGTACTGCGTCCCCAGTGGTGCCAGTGCACTCTCTGGACTCACTGCACTGCATCCCCAGTGGTGCCAGTGCACTCTCTGGAGTCACTGCACTGCATCCCCAGAAGTGCCAGTGCACTCTCTGGAGTCACTGCACTGCATCCCCAGTCGTGCCAGTGCACTCTCTGGACTCACTGCACTGTATCCCCAGTGGTGCCAGTGCACTCTCTGGACTCACTGCAGTGCATCCCCAAGGTGCCAGTGCACTCTCTGGACTCACTGCACTGCATCCCCAGTGGTGCCAGTGCACTCTCTGGACTCACTGCACTGCATCCCCAGTGGTGCCAGTGCACTCTCTGGAATCACTGCAGTGCATCCCCTGTGGTGCCAGTGTACTCTCTGTACTCACTGCACTGCATCACCTGTGGTGCCAGTGCACTCTCTGGACTCACTGCACTGCATCCCCAGTGGTGCCAGTGCACTCTCTGAACTCACCGCACTGCATCCCCAGTGGTGTCAGTGCACTCTCTGGACTCACTGCACTGCATCCCCAGTGGTGCCTGTGCACTCTGTGGACTCATCACATTGCATCCCCAGTGGTGCCAGTGCACTCTCTGGACTCACTGCACTGCATCCCCAGTGGTGCCAGTGCACTCTCTGCCCTCACTGCAGTGCATCCCCAGTGGTGCCAGTGCACTCTCTGCACTCACTGCACTGCATCCCCAGTGGTGCCAGTGCACTCTCTGCCCTCACTGCAGTGCATCCCCAGTGGTGCCAGTGCACTCTCTGCCCTCACTACATTGCATCCCCAGTGGTGCCAGTGCACTCTCTGGACTCACTGCACTGCATCCCCAGTGGTGCCAGTGCACTCTCTGGACTCACCGCATTGCATCCCCAGTGGTGCCAGTGCACTCTCTGGACTCACTGCACTGCATCCCCAGTGGTGCCAGTGCACTCTCTGGAGTCACTGCACTGCATCCTCAGTGGTGCCAGTGCACTCTCTGGACTCACTGCACTGCATCCCCACTGGTGCCAGGGCACTCTCTGGACTCACTGTACTCCATCCCCAGTGGTCACAGTGCACTCTCTGCCCTCACTGCAGTGCACAACCAGTGGTGCCAGTGCACTCTCTGCACTCACTGCAGTGCATCCCCAGTGGTGCCAGTGCAATCTCTGGGCTCACCGGGGTGCATCCCCAGTGGTGCCAGTGCACTCTCTGGACTCACTGCACTGCATCCCCAGTGGTGCCAGTGCACTCTCTGGACTCACTGCAGTGCATCCACAGTGGTGCCAGTGCACTCTCTGCACTCACTGCACTGCATCCCCAGTGGTGCCAGTGCACTCTCTGGACTCACTGCACTGCATCCCCAGTGGTGCCAGTGCACTCTCTGGACTCACTGCACTGCATCCCCAGTGCTGCCAGTGCACTCTCTGGACTCACTGCAGTGCATCCCCAGTGGTGCCAGTGCACTCTCTGGACTCACCGCGCTGCATCCCCAGTGGTGCCAGTGCACTCTCTGGACTCACTGCACTGCATCCCCAGTGGTGCCAGTGCACTCTCTGCACTCACTGCACTGCATCCCCAGTGGTGCCAGTGCACTATCTGGACTCATTGCAGTGCATCCCCAGTGGTGCCAGTGCACTCTCTGAGTCACTGCACTGCATTCCCAGTGGTGCCAGTGCACTCTCTGGACTCACTGCAGTGCATCCCAAGTGGTGCCAGTGCACTCTCTGGACTCACTGCAGTGCATCCCCAGTGGTGCCAGTGCACTCTCTGGACTCACTGCAGTGCTTCCGCACTGGTGCCAGTGCACTCTCTGGACTCACCGCACTGCATCCCCAGTGGTGCCAGTGCACTCTCTGGACTCAACTGCACTGCATCCCCAGTGGTGCCCGTGCACTCTCTGGACTCACTGCATTGCATCCCCAGTGGTGCCAGTGCACTCTCTGGAGTCACTGCACTGCATCCCCAGTGGTTCCTGTGCAGTCTCTGGACTCACTACAGTTCATCCCCAGTGGTGCCAGTGCACTCTCTGGACTCACTGCACTGCATCCCCAGTGGTGCCAGTGCACTCTCTGGACTCACTGCACTCCATCCCCACTGGTGCCAGTGCACTCTCTGGACTCACTGCACTGCATCCCCAGTGGTGCCAGTGCACTCTCTGCACTCATGCACTGAATACCCAGTGGTGCCAGTGAACTCTTTGGACTCACTGCAGTGCATCCCCAGTGGTGCCAGTGCACTCTCTGGACTCACTGCACTGCATCCCCAGTGGTGCCAGTATAGTCTCTGGACTCACTGTAGTGCATCCCCAGTGGTGCCAGTGCAATCTCAGGACTCACTGCAGTGCAGCTCCAGTTGGTGCCAGTGCAGTCTCTGGACTCACTGCACTGCATCCCCAGTGGTGCCAGTGCACTCTCTGGACTCACTGCACTGCATCCCCAGTGGTGCCAGTGCACTCTCTGGAGTCACTGCAGTGTATCCCCAGTGGTGCCAGTGCACTCTCTGGACTCACTGAACTGCATCCCCAGTGGTGCCAGAGCACTCTCTGGACTCACTGCAGTGCATCCCCAGTGCTGCCAGTGCACTCTCTGGACTCACTGCACTGCATCGCCAGTGGTGCCAGTGCACTCTCTGGACTCACTGCACTGCATCACCAGTGGTGCCAGTGCACTCTCTGGACTCACTGCACTGCATCCCCAGTGGTGCCAGTGCACTCTCTGGACTCACAGCACTGCATCAACAGTGGTGCCTCTGCACTCTCTGGAGTCACTGCACTGCATCCCCAGTGGTGCCAGTGCACTCTCTGGACTCACTGCATTGCATCCCCAGTGGTGCCAGTGCACTCTCTGGACTCACTGCACTGCATCCCCAGTAGTGCCAGTGCACTCTCTGGACTCACTGCACTGCATCCCCAGTGGTGCCAGTGCACTCTCTGGAATCACTGCAGTGCATCCCCAGTGGTGCCAGTGCACTCTCTGGAGTCACTGCACTGCATCCCCAGTGGTGCCAGTGCACTCTCTGGACTCACTGCATTGCATCCCCAGTTGTGCCAGTGCACTCTCTGGACTCACTGCAGTGCATCCCCAGTGGTGCCAGTGCACTCTCTGGACTCACTGCACTGCATCACCATTGGTGCCAGGGCACTCTCCGGACTCACTGCACTGCATCCCCAGTGGTGCCAGTGCACTCTCTGGACTCACTGCACTGCATCCCCAGTGGTGCCAGTGCACTTTCTGGACTCACTGCACTGCATCCCCAGTGGTGCCAGTGCACTCACTGGAGTCACAGCACTGCACCAACAGTGGTGCCTCTGCACTCTCTGGAGTCACTGCACTGCATCCCCAGTGGTGCCAGTGCACTCTCTGGACTCACTGCAGTGCATCCCCAGTGGTGTCAGTGCACTCTCTGGACTCACTGTACTGCATCCCCAGTGGTGCCAGTGCACTCTCTGGACTCACTGCACTGCATCCCCAGTGGTGCCAGTGCACTCTCCGGAATCACTGCAGTGCATCCCCAGTGGTGCCAGTGCAGTCTCTGGACTCACTGCACTGCATCCACAGTGGTGCCAGTGCACTCTCTGGACTCACTGCATTGCATCCCCAGTGGTGCCAGTGCACTCTCTGGACTCACTGCACTGCATCCCCAGTGGTGCCAGGGCACTCTCTGGACTCACTGCAGTGCATCCCCAGTGGTGCCAGTGCACTCTCTGCCCTCACTGCAGTGCATCCCCACTGGTGCCAGTGCAATCTCTGGGCTCACGGGGGTGCATCCCCAGTGGTGCCAGTGCACTCTCTGGACTCACTGCACTGCATCCCCAGTGGTGCCAGTGCACTCTCTGCCCTCACTGCAGTGCATCCCCAGTGGTGCCAGTGCACTCTCTGCCCTCACTGCAGTGCATCCCCAGTGGTGCCAGTGCACTCTCTGGACTCACTGCACTGCATCCCCAGTGGTGCCCGTGCACTCTCTGGATTCACTGCAGTGCATCCCTAGTGGTGCCAGTGCACTCTCTGGACTCACTGCATTGCATCCCCAGTGGTGCCAGTGCACTCTCTGCACTCACTGCACTGCATCCCCAGTGGTGCCAGTGCACTCTCTGGACTCACTGCACTGCATCCCCAGTGGTGCCTGTGCAGTCTCTGGACTCACTACAGTGCATCCCCAGTGGAGCCAGTGCACTCTCTGGACTCACTGCAGTGCATCCCCAGTGGTGCCAGTGCACTCTTTGGACTCACTGCACTCCATCCCCAGTGGTGCCAGTCCACTCTCTGGACTCACTGCACTGCATCCCCAGTGGTGCCAGTGCACTCTCTGGACTCAAGCACTGCATCCCCAGTGGTGCCAGTGCACTCTTTGGACTCACTGCACTGCATCCCCAGTGGTGCCAGTGCACTCTCTGGACTCACTGCACTGCATCCCCAGTGGTGCCAGTGCACTCTCTGGACTCACTGCACTCCATCCCCACTGGTGCCAGTGCACTCTCTGGACTCACTGCACTGCATCCCCAGTGGTGCCAGTGCACTCTCTGCACTCATACACTGAATACCCAGTGGTGCCAGTGCACTCTTTGGACTCACTGCACTGCATGAACAGTGGTGCCAGTGCACTCTCTGGACTCACTGCACTGCATCCCCAGTGGTGCCAGTATAGTCTCTGGACTCACTGTAGTGCATCCCCAGTGGTGCCAGTGCAATCTCAGGACTCACTGCAGTGCAGCTCCAGTTGGTGCCAGTGCAGTCTCTGGACTCACTGCACTGCATCCCCAGTGGTGCCAGTGCACTCTCTGGACTCACTGCACTGCATCCCCAGTGGTGTCAGTGCACTCTCTGGAGTCACTGCAGTGTATCCCCAGTGGTGCCAGTGCACTCTCTGGACTCACTGCAGTGCATCCCCAGTGCTGCCAGTGCACTCTCTGGACTCACTGCACTGCATCGCCAGTGGTGCCAGTGCACTCTCTGGACTCACTGCACTGCATCCCCAGTGGTGCCAGTGCACTCTCTGGACTCACTGCACTGCATCCCCAGTGGTGCCAGTGCACTCTCTGGAGTCACAGCACTGCATCAACAGTGTTGCCTCTGCACTCTCTGGAGTCACTGCACTGTATCCCCAGTGGTGCCAGTGCACTCTCTGGACTCACTGCAGTGCATCCCCTGTGGTGCCAGTGCACTCTCTGGACTCACTGCACTGCATCCCCAGTAGTGCCAGTGCACTCTCTGGACTCACTGCACTGCATCCCCAGTGGTGCCAGTGCACTCTCTGGAATCACTGCAGTGCATCCCCAGTGGTGCCAGTGCACTCTCTGGAGTCACTGCACTGCATCCCCAGTGGTGCCAGTGCACTCTCTGGACTCACTGCATTGCATCCCCAGTGGTGCCAGTGCACTCTCTGGACTCACTGCACTGCATCCCCAGTGGTGCCAGTGCACTCTCTGGACTCACTGCACTGCATCACCATTGGTGCCAGGGCACTCTCCGGACTCACTGCAGTGCATCCCCAGTGGTGCCAGTGCACTCTCTGGACTCACTGCACTGCATCCCCAGTGGTGCCAGTGCACTCTCTGGACTCACTGCACTGCATCCCCAGTGGTGCCAGTGCACTCACTGGAGTCACAGTACTGCACCAACAGTGGTGCCTCTGCACTCTCTGGAGTCACTGCACTGCATCCCCAGTGGTGCCAGTGCACTCTCTGGACTCACTGCAGTGCATCCCCAGTGGTGCCAGTGCACTCTCTGGACTCACTGCAGTGCATCCCCAGTGGTGCCAGTGCACTCTCTGGACTCACTGCACTGCATCCCCAGTGGTGCCAGTGCACTCTCCGGAATCACTGCAGTGCATCCCCAGTGGTGCCAGTGCACTCTCTGGACTCACTGCACTGCATCCACAGTGGTGCCAGTGCACTCTCTGGACTCACTGCATTGCATCCCCAGTGGTGCCAGTGCACTCTCTGGACTCACTGTAGTGCATCCCCAGTGGTGCCAGTGCAATCTCAGGACTCACTGCAGTGCAGCTCCAGTTGGTGCCAGTGCAGTCTCTGGACTCACTGCACTGCATCCCCAGTGGTGCCAGTGCACTCTCTGGACTCACTGCACTGCATCCCCACTGGTGCCAGTGCACTCTCTGGAGTCACTGCAGTGTTTCCCCGGTGGTGCCAGTGCACTCTCTGGACTCACTGAACTGCATCCCCAGTGGTGCCAGAGCACTCTCTGGACTCACTGCAGTGCATCCCCAGTGCTGCCAGTGCACTCTCTGGACTCACTGCACTGCATCGCCAGTGGTGCCAGTGCACTCTCTGGACTCACTGCACTGCATCCCCAGTGGTGCCAGTGCACTCTCTGGACTCACTGCACTGCATCCCCAGTGGTGCCAGTGCACTCTCTGGACTCACAGCACTGCATCAACAGTGGTGCCTCTGCACTCTCTGGAGTCACTGCACTGCATCCCCAGTGGTGCCAGTGCACTCTCTGGACTCACTGCAGTGCATCCCCAGTGGTGCCAGTGCACTCTCTGGACTCACTGCACTGCATCCCCAGTAGTGCCAGTGCACTCTCTGGACTCACTGCAGTGCATCCCCAGTGGTGCCAGTGCACTCTCTGGAATCACTGCAGTGCATCCCCAGTGGTGCCAGTGCACTCTCTGGAGTCACTGCACTGCATCCCCAGTGGTGCCAGTGCACTCTCTGGACTCACTGCATTGCATCCCCAGTTGTGCCAGTGCACTCTCTGGACTCACTGCACTGCATCCCCAGTGGTGCCAGTGCACTCTCTGGACTCACTGCACTGCATCACCATTGGTGCCAGGGCACTCTCCGGACTCACTGCAGTGCATCCCCAGTGGTGCCAGTGCACTCTCTGGACTCACTGCACTGCATCCCCAGTGGTGCCAGTGCACTCACTGGAGTCACAGCACTGCACCAACAGTGGTGCCAGTGCATTCTCTGGAGTCACTGCACTGCATCCCCAGTGGTGCCAGTGCACTCTCTGGACTCACTGCAGTGCATCTCCAGTGGTGCCAGTGCACTCTCTGGACTCACTGCACTGCATCCCCAGTGGTGCCAGTGCACTCTCTGGACTCACTGCACTGCATCCCCAGTGGTGCCAGTGCACTCTCCGGAATCACTGCAGTGCATCCCCAGTGGTGCCAGTGCACTCTCTGGACTCACTGCACTGCATCCACAGTGGTGCCAGTGCACTCTCTGGACTCACTGCATTGCATCCCCAGTGGTGCCAGTGCACTCTCTGGACTCACTGCACTGCATCCCCAGTGGTGCCAGGGCACTCTCTGGACTTACTGCAGTGCATCCCCAGTGGTGCCAGTACACTCTCTGCCCTCACTGTAGTGCATCCCCAGTGGTGCCAGTGCAATCTCTGGGCTCACGGGGGTGCATCCCCAGTGGTGCCAGTGCACTCTCTGGACTCACTGCACTGCATCCCCAGTGGTGCCAGTGCACTCTCTGCCCTCACTGCAGTGCATCCCCAGTGGTGCCAGTGCACTCTCTGCCCTCACTGCAGTGCATCCCCAGTGGTGCCAGTGCACTCTCTGGACTCACTGCACTGCATCCCCAGTGGTGCCCGTGCACTCTCTGGACTCACTGCAGTGCATCCCCAGTGGTGCCAGTGCACTCTCTGGACTCACTGCATTGCATCCCCAGTGGTGCCAGTGCACTCTCTGCACTCACTGCACTGCATCCCCAGTGGTGCCAGTGCACTCTCTGGAGTCACTGCACTGCATCCCCAGTGGTGCCTGTGCAGTCTCTGGACTCACTACAGTGCATCCGCAGTGGAGCCAGTGCACTCTCTGGACTCACTGCAGTGCATCCCCAGTGGTGCCAGTGCACTCTTTGGACTCACTGCACTCCATCCCCAGTGGTGCCAGTCCACTCTCTGGACTCACTGCACTGCATCCCCAGTGGTGCCAGTGCACTCTCTGGACTCAAGCACTGCATCCCCAGTGGTGCCAGTGCACTCTTTGGACTCACTGCACTGCATCCCCAGTGGTGCCAGTGCACTCTCTGGACTCACTGCAGTGCATCACCAGTGGTGCCAGTGCACTCTCTGGACTCACTGCAGTGCTTCACCAGTGGTGCCAGTGCACTCTCTGGACTCACTGCACTCCATCCCCAGTGGTGCCAGTGCACTCTCTGGAATCACTGCAGTGCATCCCCAGTGGTGCCAGTGCACTCTCTGGACTCACTGCACTGCATCCACAGTGGTGCCAGTGCACTCTCTGGACTCAACTGCACTGCATCCCCAGTGGTGCCCGTGCACTCTCTGGACTCACTGCATTGCATCCCCAGTGGTGCCAGTGCACTCTCTGGACTCACTGCACTGCATCCCCAGTGGTGCCAGTGCACTCTCTGGAGTCACTGCACTGCATCCCCAGTGGTGCCAGTGCAGTCTCTGGACTCACTACAGTTCATCCCCAGTGGAGCCAGTGCACTCTCTGGACTCACTGCACTGCATCCCCAGTGGTGCCAGTGCACTCTCTGGACTCACTGCACTCCATCCCCACTGGTGCCAGTGCACTCTCTGGACTCACTGCACTGCATCCCCAGTGGTGCCAGTGCACTCTCTGCACTCATGCACTGAATACCCAGTGGTGCCAGTGCACTCTTTGGACTCACCGCACTGCATCCCCAGTGGTGCCAGTATAGTCTCTGGACTCACTGTAGTGCATCCCCAGTGGTGCCAGTGCAATCTCAGGACTCACTGCAGTGCAGCTCCAGTTGGTGCCAGTGCAGTCTCTGGACTCACTGCACTGCATCCCCAGTGGTGCCAGTGCACTCTCTGGACTCACTGCACTGCATCCCCAGTGGTGCCAGTGCACTCTCTGGAGTCACTGCAGTGTATCCCCAGTGGTGCCAGTGCACTCTCTGGACTCACTGAACTGCATCCCCAGTGGTGCCAGAGCACTCTCTGGACGCACTGCAGTGCATCCCCAGTGCTGCCAGTGCACTCTTTTGAGTCACTGCACTGCATCCCCAGTGGTGCCAGTGCACTCTCTGGACTCACTGCAGTGCATCCCCAGTGGTGCCAGTGCACTCTCTGGACTCACTGCAGTGCTTCACCAGTGGTGCCAGTGCACTCTCTGGACTCACTGCACTGCATCCCCAGTGGTGCCAGTGCACTCTCTGGAATCACTGCAGTGCATCCCCAGTGGTGCCAGTGCACTCTCTGGACTCACTGCACTGCATCCACAGTGGTGCCAGTGCACTCTCTGGACTCAACTGCACTGCATCCCCAGTGGTGCCCGTGCACTCTCTGGACTCACTGCATTGCATCCCCAGTGGTGCCAGTGCACTCTCTGGACTCACTGCACTGCATCCCCAGTGGTGCCAGTGCACTCTCTGGAGTCACTGCACTGCATCCCCAGTGGTGCCAGTGCAGTCTCTGGACTCACTACAGTTCATCCCCAGTGGAGCCAGTGCACTCTCTGGACTCACTGCACTGCATCCCCAGTGGTGCCAGTGCACTCTCTGGACTCACTGCACTCCATCCCCACTGGTGCCAGTGCACTCTCTGGACTCACTGCACTGCATCCCCAGTGGTGCCAGTGCACTCTCTGCACTCATGCACTGAATACCCAGTGGTGCCAGTGCACTCTTTGGACTCACCGCACTGCATCCCCAGTGGTGCCAGTATAGTCTCTGGACTCACTGTAGTGCATCCCCAGTGGTGCCAGTGCAATCTCAGGACTCACTGCAGTGCAGCTCCAGTTGGTGCCAGTGCAGTCTCTGGACTCACTGCACTGCATCCCCAGTGGTGCCAGTGCACTCTCTGGACTCACTGCACTGCATCCCCAGTGGTGCCAGTGCACTCTCTGGAGTCACTGCAGTGTATCCCCAGTGGTGCCAGTGCACTCTCTGGACTCACTGAACTGCATCCCCAGTGGTGCCAGAGCACTCTCTGGACTCACTGCAGTGCATCCCCAGTGCTGCCAGTGCACTCTCTGGACTCACTGCACTGCATCGCCAGTGGTGCCAGTGCACTCTCTGGACTCACTGCACTGCATCACCAGTGGTGCCAGTGCACTCTCTGGACTCACTGCACTGCATCCCCAGTGGTGCCAGTGCACTCTCTGGAGTCACAGCACTGCATCAACAGTGGTGCCTCTGCACTCTCTGGAGTCACTGCACTGCATCCCCAGTGGTGCCAGTGCACTCTCTGGACTCACTGCAGTGCATCCCCAGTGGTGCCAGTGCACTCTCTGGAATCACTGCAGTGCATCCCCAGTGGTGCCAGTGCACTCTCTGGAGTCACTGCACTGCATCCCCAGGGGTGCCAGTGCACTCTCTGGACTCACTGCACTGCATCCCCAGTGGTGCCAGTGCACACTCTGGACTCACTGCACTGCATCCCCAGTGGAGCCAGTGCACTCTCTGGACTCACTGCACTGCATCACCATTGGTGCCAGGGCACTCTCCGGACTCACTGCAGTGCATCCCCAGTGGTGCCAGTTCACTCTCTGGACTCACTGCACTGCATCCCCAGTGGTGCCAGTGCACTCTCTGGACTCACTGCACTGCATCCCCAGTGGTGCCAGTGCACTCACTGGAGTCACAGCACTGCACCAACAGTGGTGCCTCTGCACTCTCTGGAGTCACTGCACTGCATCCCCAGTGGTGCCAGTGCACTCTCTGGACTCACTGCAGTGCATCCCCAGTGGTGCCAGTGCACTCTCTGGACTCACTGCAGTGCATCCCCAGTGGTGCCAGTGCACTCTCTGGACTCACTGCACTGCATCCCCAGTGGTGCCAGTGCACTCTCCGGAATCACTGCAGTGCATCCCCAGTGGTGCCAGTGCACTCTCTGGACTCACTGCACTGCATCCACAGTGGTGCCAGTGCACTCTCTGGACTCACTGCATTGCATCCCCAGTGGTACCAGTGCACTCTCTGGACTCACTGCACTGCATCCCCAGTGGTGCCAGGGCACTCTCTGGACTCACTGCAGTGCACCCCCAGTGGTGCCAGTGCACTCTCTGCCCTCACTGCAGTGCATCCCCAGTGGTGCCAGTGCAATCTCTGGGCTCACGGGGGTGCATCCCCAGTGGTGCCAGTGCACTCTCTGGACTCACTGCACTGCATCCCCAGTGGTGCCAGTATAGTCTCTGGACTCACTGTAGTGCATCCCCAGTGGTGCCAGTGCAATCTCAGGACTCACTGCAGTGCAGCTCCAGTTGGTGCCAGTGCAGTCTCTGGACTCACTGCACTGCATCCCCAGTGGTGCCAGTGCACTCTCTGGACTCACTGCACTGCATCCCCAGTGGTGCCAGTGCACTTTCTGGACTCACTGAACTGCATCCCCAGTGGTGCCAGAGCACTCTCTGGACTCACTGCAGTGCATCCCCAGTGCTGCCCGTGCACTCTCTGGACTCACTGCACTGCATCGCCAGTGGTGCCAGTGCACTCTCTGGACTCACTGCACTGCATCACCAGTGGTGCCAGTGCACTCTCTGGACTCACTGCACTGCATCCCCAGTGGTGCCAGTGCACTCTCTGGACTCACTGCACTGCATCCCCAGTAGTGCCAGTGCACTCTCTGGAGTCACTGCACTGCATCCCCAGTGGTGCCAGTGCACTCTCTGGACTCACTGCAGTGCATCCCCAGTGGTGCCAGTGCACTCTCTGGACTCACTGCACTGCATCCCCAGTAGTGCCAGTGCACTCTCTGGACTCACTGCACTGCATCCCCAGTGGTGCCAGTGCACTCTCTGGAATCACTGCAGTGCATCACCAGTGGTGCCAGTGCACTCTCTGGAGTCACTGCACTGCATCCCCAGTGGTGCCAGTGCACTCTCTGGACTCACTGCATTGCATCCCCAGTTGTGCCAGTGCACTCTCTGGACTCACTGCACTGCATCCCCAGTGGTGCCAGTGCACTCTCTGGACTCACTGCACTGCATCACCATTGGTGCCAGGGCACTCTCCGGACTCACTGCAGTGCATCCCCAGTGGTGCCAGTGCAGTCTCTGGACTCACTGCACTGCATCCCCAGTGGTGCCAGTGCACTCTCTGGACTCACTGCACTGCATCCCCAGTGGTGCCAGTGCACTCACTGGAGTCACAGCACTGCACCAACAGTGGTGCCTCTGCACTCTCTGGACTCACTGCACTGCATCCCCAGTGGTGCCTCTGCACTCTCTGGAGTCACTGCAGTGCATCCCCAGTGGTGCCAGTGCACTCTCTGGACTCACTGCACTGCATCCCCAGTGGTGCCAGTGCACTCTCTGGACTCACTGCAGTGCATCCCCAGTGGTGCCAGTGCACTCTCCGGAATCACTGCAGTGCATCCCCAGTGGTGCCAGTGCACTCTCTGGACTCACTGCACTGCATCCACAGTGGTGCCAGTGCACTCTCTGGACGCACTACATTGCATCCCCGGTGGTGCCAGTGCACTCTCTGGACTCACTGCACTGCATCCCCAGTGGTGCCAGGGCACTCTCTGGACTCACTGCAGTGCATCCCCACTGGTGCCAGTGCACTCTCTGGACTCACTGCACTGCATCCCCAGTGGTGCCAGTGCACTCTCTGGACTCACTGCACTCCATCCCCACTGGTGCCAGTGCACTCTCTGGACTCACTGCACTGCATCCCCAGTGGTGCCAGTGCACTCTCTGCACTCATGCACTGAATACCCAGTGGTGCCAGTGCACTCTTTGGACTCACTGCACTGCATGAACAGTGGTGCCAGTGCACTCTCTGGACTCACTGCACTGCATCCCCAGTGGTGCCAGTATAGTCTCTGGACTCACTGTAGTGCATCCCCAGTGGTGCCAGTGCAATCTCAGGACTCACTGCAGTGCAGCTCCAGTTGGTGCCAGTGCAGTCTCTGGACTCACTGCACTGCATCCCCAGTGGTGCCAGTGCACTCTCTGGGCTCACTGCACTGCATCCCCAGTGGTGCCAGTGCACTCTCTGGAGTCACTGCAGTGTATCCCCAGTGGTGCCAGTGCACTCTCTGGACTCACTGAACTGCATCCCCAGTGGTGCCAGAGCACTCTCTGGACTCACTGCACTGCATCCCCAGTGCTGCCAGTGCACTCTCTGGACTCACTGCACTGCATCCCCAGTGGTGCCAGTGCACTCTCTGGACTCACTGCACTGCATCACCAGTGGTGCCAGTGCACTCTCTGGACTCACTGCACTGCATCCCCAGTGGTGCCAGTGCACTCTCTGGAGTCACAGCACTGCATTAACAGTGGTGCCTCTGCACTCTCTGGAGTCACTGCACTGCATCCCCAGTGGTGCCAGTGCACTCTCTGGACTCACTGCAGTGCATCCCCAGTGGTGCCAGTGCACTCTCTGGACTCACTGCACTGCATCCCCAGTAGTGCCAGTGCACTCTCTGGACTCACTGCAGTGCATCTCCAGTGGTGCCAGTGCACTCTCTGGACTCACTGCACTGCATCCCCAGTGGGGCCAGTGCACTCTCTGGACTCACTGCAGTGCATCCCCAGTGGTGCCAGTGCACTCTCTGGACTCACTGCATTGCATCCCCAGTGGTGCCAGTGCACTCTCTGGACTCACTGCACTGCATCCCCAGTGGTGCCAGTGCACTCTCTGGACTCACTGCACTGCATCACCATTGGTGCCAGGGCACTCTCCGGACTCACTGCAGTGCATCCCCAGTGGTGCCAGTGCACTCTCTGGACTCACTGCACTGCATCCCCAGTGGTGCCAGTGCACTCTCTGGACTCACTGCACTGCATCCCCAGTGGTGCCAGTATAGTCTCTGGACTCACTGTAGTGCATCCCCAGTGGTGCCAGTGCAATCTCAGGACTCACTGCAGTGCAGCTCCAGTTGGTGCCAGTGCAGTCTCTGGACTCACTGCACTGCATCCCCAGTGGTGCCAGTGCACTCTCTGGACTCACTGCACTGCATCCCCAGTGGTGCCAGTGCACTCTCTGGAGTCACTGCAGTGTATCCCCAGTGGTGCCAGTGCACTCTCTGGACTCACTGAACTGCATCCCCAGTGGTGCCAGAGCACTCTCTGGACTCACTGCAGTGCATCCCCAGTGCTGCCAGTGCACTCTCTGGACTCACTGCACTGCATCGCCAGTGGTGCCAGTGCACTCTCTGGACTCACTGCACTGCATCACCAGTGGTGCCAGTGCACTCTCTGGACTCACTGCACTGCATCCCCAGTGGTGCCAGTGCACTCTCTGGAGTCACAGCACTGCATCAACAGTGGTGCCTCTGCACTCTCTGGAGTCACTGCACTGCATCCCCAGTTTTGCCAGTGCACTCTCTGGACTCACTGCAGTGCATCCCCAGTGGTGCCAGTGCACTCTCTGGACTCACTGCACTGCATCCCCAGTAGTGCCAGTGCACTCTCTGTACTCACTGCACTGCATCCCCAGTGGTGCCAGTGCACTCTCTGGAATCACTGCAGTGCATCCCCAGTGGTGCCAGTGCACTCTCTGGAGTCACTGCACTGCATCCCCAGGGGTGCCAGTGCACTCTCTGGACTCACTGCACTGCATCCCCAGTGGTGCCAGTGCACACTCTGGACTCACTGCACTGCATCCCCAGTGGAGCCAGTGCACTCTCTGGACTCACTGCACTGCATCACCATTGGTGCCAGGGCACTCTCCGGACTCACTGCAGTGCATCCCCAGTGGTGCCAGTTCACTCTCTGGACTCACTGCACTGCATCCCCAGTGGTGCCAGTGCACTCTCTGGACTCACTGCACTGCATCCCCAGTGGTGCCAGTGCACTCACTGGAGTCACAGCACTGCACCAACAGTGGTGCCTCTGCACTCTCTGGAGTCACTGCACTGCATCCCCAGTGGTGCCAGTGCACTCTCTGGACTCACTGCAGTGCATCCCCAGTGGTGCCAGTGCACTCTCTGGACTCACTGCAGTGCATCCCCAGTGGTGCCAGTGCACTCTCTGGACTCACTGCACTGCATCCCCAGTGGTGCCAGTGCACTCTCCGGAATCACTGCAGTGCATCCCCAGTGGTGCCAGTGCACTCTCTGGACTCACTGCACTGCATCCACAGTGGTGCCAGTGCACTCTCTGGACTCACTGCATTGCATCCCCAGTGGTACCAGTGCACTCTCTGGACTCACTGCACTGCATCCCCAGTGGTGCCAGGGCACTCTCTGGACTCACTGCAGTGCACCCCCAGTGGTGCCAGTGCACTCTCTGCCCTCACTGCAGTGCATCCCCAGTGGTGCCAGTGCAATCTCTGGGCTCACGGGGGTGCATCCCCAGTGGTGCCAGTGCACTCTCTGGACTCACTGCACTGCATCCCCAGTGGTGCCAGTATAGTCTCTGGACTCACTGTAGTGCATCCCCAGTGGTGCCAGTGCAATCTCAGGACTCACTGCAGTGCAGCTCCAGTTGGTGCCAGTGCAGTCTCTGGACTCACTGCACTGCATCCCCAGTGGTGCCAGTGCACTCTCTGGACTCACTGCACTGCATCCCCAGTGGTGCCAGTGCACTTTCTGGACTCACTGAACTGCATCCCCAGTGGTGCCAGAGCACTCTCTGGACTCACTGCAGTGCATCCCCAGTGCTGCCAGTGCACTCTCTGGACTCACTGCACTGCATCGCCAGTGGTGCCAGTGCACTCTCTGGACTCACTGCACTGCATCACCAGTGGTGCCAGTGCACTCTCTGGACTCACTGCACTGCATCCCCAGTGGTGCCAGTGCACTCTCTGGACTCACTGCACTGCATCCCCAGTAGTGCCAGTGCACTCTCTGGAGTCACTGCACTGCATCCCCAGTGGTGCCAGTGCACTCTCTGGACTCACTGCAGTGCATCCCCAGTGGTGCCAGTGCACTCTCTGGACTCACTGCACTGCATCCCCAGTAGTGCCAGTGCACTCTCTGGACTCACTGCACTGCATCCCCAGTGGTGCCAGTGCACTCTCTGGAATCACTGCAGTGCATCACCAGTGGTGCCAGTGCACTCTCTGGAGTCACTGCACTGCATCCCCAGTGGTGCCAGTGCACTCTCTGGACTCACTGCATTGCATCCCCAGTTGTGCCAGTGCACTCTCTGGACTCACTGCACTGCATCCCCAGTGGTGCCAGTGCACTCTCTGGACTCACTGCACTGCATCACCATTGGTGCCAGGGCACTCTCCGGACTCACTGCAGTGCATCCCCAGTGGTGCCAGTGCAGTCTCTGGACTCACTGCACTGCATCCCCAGTGGTGCCAGTGCACTCTCTGGACTCACTGCACTGCATCCCCAGTGGTGCCAGTGCACTCACTGGAGTCACAGCACTGCACCAACAGTGGTGCCTCTGCACTCTCTGGACTCACTGCACTGCATCCCCAGTGGTGCCTCTGCACTCTCTGGAGTCACTGCAGTGCATCCCCAGTGGTGCCAGTGCACTCTCTGGACTCACTGCACTGCATCCCCAGTGGTGCCAGTGCACTCTCTGGACTCACTGCAGTGCATCCCCAGTGGTGCCAGTGCACTCTCCGGAATCACTGCAGTGCATCCCCAGTGGTGCCAGTGCACTCTCTGGACTCACTGCACTGCATCCACAGTGGTGCCAGTGCACTCTCTGGACGCACTACATTGCATCCCCGGTGGTGCCAGTGCACTCTCTGGACTCACTGCACTGCATCCCCAGTGGTGCCAGGGCACTCTCTGGACTCACTGCAGTGCATCCCCACTGGTGCCAGTGCACTCTCTGGACTCACTGCACTGCATCCCCAGTGGTGCCAGTGCACTCTCTGGACTCACTGCACTCCATCCCCACTGGTGCCAGTGCACTCTCTGGACTCACTGCACTGCATCCCCAGTGGTGCCAGTGCACTCTCTGCACTCATGCACTGAATACCCAGTGGTGCCAGTGCACTCTTTGGACTCACTGCACTGCATGAACAGTGGTGCCAGTGCACTCTCTGGACTCACTGCACTGCATCCCCAGTGGTGCCAGTATAGTCTCTGGACTCACTGTAGTGCATCCCCAGTGGTGCCAGTGCAATCTCAGGACTCACTGCAGTGCAGCTCCAGTTGGTGCCAGTGCAGTCTCTGGACTCACTGCACTGCATCCCCAGTGGTGCCAGTGCACTCTCTGGGCTCACTGCACTGCATCCCCAGTGGTGCCAGTGCACTCTCTGGAGTCACTGCAGTGTATCCCCAGTGGTGCCAGTGCACTCTCTGGACTCACTGAACTGCATCCCCAGTGGTGCCAGAGCACTCTCTGGACTCACTGCACTGCATCCCCAGTGCTGCCAGTGCACTCTCTGGACTCACTGCAGTGCATCCCCAGTGGTGCCAGTGCACTCTCTGGACTCACTGCACTGCATCACCAGTGGTGCCAGTGCACTCTCTGGACTCACTGCACTGCATCCCCAGTGGTGCCAGTGCACTCTCTGGAGTCACAGCACTGCATTAACAGTGGTGCCTCTGCACTCTCTGGAGTCACTGCACTGCATCCCCAGTGGTGCCAGTGCCCTCTCTGGACTCACTGCAGTGCATCCCCAGTGGTGCCAGTGCACTCTCTGGACTCACTGCACTGCATCCCCAGTAGTGCCAGTGCACTCTCTGGACTCACTGCAGTGCATCTCCAGTGGTGCCAGTGCACTCTCTGGACTCACTGCACTGCATCCCCAGTGGGGCCAGTGCACTCTCTGGACTCACTGCAGTGCATCCCCAGTGGTGCCAGTGCACTCTCTGGACTCACTGCATTGCATCCCCAGTGGTGCCAGTGCACTCTCTGGACTCACTGCACTGCATCCCCAGTGGTGCCAGTGCACTCTCTGGACTCACTGCACTGCATCACCATTGGTGCCAGGGCACTCTCCGGACTCACTGCAGTGCATCCCCAGTGGTGCCAGTGCACTCTCTGGACTCACTGCACTGCATCCCCAGTGGTGCCAGTGCACTCTCTGGACTCACTGCACTGCATCCCCAGTGGTGCCAGTATAGTCTCTGGACTCACTGTAGTGCATCCCCAGTGGTGCCAGTGCAATCTCAGGACTCACTGCAGTGCAGCTCCAGTTGGTGCCAGTGCAGTCTCTGGACTCACTGCACTGCATCCCCAGTGGTGCCAGTGCACTCTCTGGACTCACTGCACTGCATCCCCAGTGGTGCCAGTGCACTCTCTGGAGTCACTGCAGTGTATCCCCAGTGGTGCCAGTGCACTCTCTGGACTCACTGAACTGCATCCCCAGTGGTGCCAGAGCACTCTCTGGACTCACTGCAGTGCATCCCCAGTGCTGCCAGTGCACTCTCTGGACTCACTGCACTGCATCGCCAGTGGTGCCAGTGCACTCTCTGGACTCACTGCACTGCATCACCAGTGGTGCCAGTGCACTCTCTGGACTCACTGCACTGCATCCCCAGTGGTGCCAGTGCACTCTCTGGAGTCACAGCACTGCATCAACAGTGGTGCCTCTGCACTCTCTGGAGTCACTGCACTGCATCCCCAGTGGTGCCAGTGCACTCTCTGGACTCACTGCAGTGCATCCCCAGTGGTGCCAGTGCACTCTCTGGACTCACTGCACTGCATCCCCAGTAGTGCCAGTGCACTCTCTGTACTCACTGCACTGCATCCCCAGTGGTGCCAGTGCACTCTCTGGAATCACTGCAGTGCATCCCCAGTGGTGCCAGTGCACTCTCTGGAGTCACTGCACTGCATCCCCAGGGGTGCCAGTGCACTCTCTGGACTCACTGCACTGCATCCCCAGTGGTGCCAGTGCACACTCTGGACTCACTGCACTGCATCCCCAGTGGAGCCAGTGCACTCTCTGGACTCACTGCACTGCATCACCATTGGTGCCAGGGCACTCTCCGGACTCACTGCAGTGCATCCCCAGTGGTGCCAGTTCACTCTCTGGACTCACTGCACTGCATCCCCAGTGGTGCCAGTGCACTCTCTGGACTCACTGCACTGCATCCCCAGTGGTGCCAGTGCACTCACTGGAGTCACAGCACTGCACCAACAGTGGTGCCTCTGCACTCTCTGGAGTCACTGCACTGCATCCCCAGTGGTGCCAGTGCACTCTCTGGACTCACTGCAGTGCATCCCCAGTGGTGCCAGTGCACTCTCTGGACTCACTGCAGTGCATCCCCAGTGGTGCCAGTGCACTCTCTGGACTCACTGCACTGCATCCCCAGTGGTGCCAGTGCACTCTCCGGAATCACTGCAGTGCATCCCCAGTGGTGCCAGTGCACTCTCTGGACTCACTGCACTGCATCCACAGTGGTGCCAGTGCACTCTCTGGACTCACTGCATTGCATCCCCAGTGGTACCAGTGCACTCTCTGGACTCACTGCACTGCATCCCCAGTGGTGCCAGGGCACTCTCTGGACTCACTGCAGTGCACCCCCAGTGGTGCCAGTGCACTCTCTGCCCTCACTGCAGTGCATCCCCAGTGGTGCCAGTGCAATCTCTGGGCTCACGGGGGTGCATCCCCAGTGGTGCCAGTGCACTCTCTGGACTCACTGCACTGCATCCCCAGTGGTGCCAGTATAGTCTCTGGACTCACTGTAGTGCATCCCCAGTGGTGCCAGTGCAATCTCAGGACTCACTGTAGTGCAGCTCCAGTTGGTGCCAGTGCAGTCTCTGGACTCACTGCACTGCATCCCCAGTGGTGCCAGTGCACTCTCTGGACTCACTGCACTGCATCCCCAGTGGTGCCAGTGCACTTTCTGGACTCACTGAACTGCATCCCCAGTGGTGCCAGAGCACTCTCTGGACTCACTGCAGTGCATCCCCAGTGCTGCCAGTGCACTCTCTGGACTCACTGCACTGCATCGCCAGTGGTGCCAGTGCACTCTCTGGACTCACTGCACTGCATCACCAGTGGTGCCAGTGCACTCTCTGGACTCACTGCACTGCATCCCCAGTGGTGCCAGTGCACTCTCTGGACTCACTGCACTGCATCCCCAGTAGTGCCAGTGCACTCTCTGGAGTCACTGCACTGCATCCCCAGTGGTGCCAGTGCACTCTCTGGACTCACTGCAGTGCATCCCCAGTGGTGCCAGTGCACTCTCTGGACTCACTGCACTGCATCCCCAGTAGTGCCAGTGCACTCTCTGGACTCACTGCACTGCATCCCCAGTGGTGCCAGTGCACTCTCTGGAATCACTGCAGTGCATCACCAGTGGTGCCAGTGCACTCTCTGGAGTCACTGCACTGCATCCCCAGTGGTGCCAGTGCACTCTCTGGACTCACTGCATTGCATCCCCAGTTGTGCCAGTGCACTCTCTGGACTCACTGCACTGCATCCCCAGTGGTGCCAGTGCACTCTCTGGACTCACTGCACTGCATCACCATTGGTGCCAGGGCACTCTCCGGACTCACTGCAGTGCATCCCCAGTGGTGCCAGTGCAGTCTCTGGACTCACTGCACTGCATCCCCAGTGGTGCCAGTGCACTCTCTGGACTCACTGCACTGCATCCCCAGTGGTGCCAGTGCACTCACTGGAGTCACAGCACTGCACCAACAGTGGTGCCTCTGCACTCTCTGGACTCACTGCACTGCATCCCCAGTGGTGCCTCTGCACTCTCTGGACTCACTGCAGTGCATCCCCAGTGGTGCCAGTGCACTCTCTGGACTCACTGCACTGCATCCCCAGTGGTGCCAGTGCACTCTCTGGACTCACTGCAGTGCATCCCCAGTGGTGCCAGTGCACTCTCCGGAATCACTGCAGTGCATCCCCAGTGGTGCCAGTGCACTCTCTGGACTCACTGCACTGCATCCACAGTGGTGCCAGTGCACTCTCTGGACGCACTACATTGCATCCCCGGTGGTGCCAGTGCACTCTCTGGACTCACTGCACTGCATCCCCAGTGGTGCCAGGGCACTCTCTGGACTCACTGCAGTGCATCCCCACTGGTGCCAGTGCACTCTCTGGACTCACTGCACTGCATCCCCAGTGGTGCCAGTGCACTCTCTGGACTCACTGCACTCCATCCCCACTGGTGCCAGTGCACTCTCTGGACTCACTGCACTGCATCCCCAGTGGTGCCAGTGCACTCTCTGCACTCATGCACTGAATACCCAGTGGTGCCAGTGCACTCTTTGGACTCACTGCACTGCATGAACAGTGGTGCCAGTGCACTCTCTGGACTCACTGCACTGCATCCCCAGTGGTGCCAGTATAGTCTCTGGACTCACTGTAGTGCATCCCCAGTGGTGCCAGTGCAATCTCAGGACTCACTGCAGTGCAGCTCCAGTTGGTGCCAGTGCAGTCTCTGGACTCACTGCACTGCATCCCCAGTGGTGCCAGTGCACTCTCTGGGCTCACTGCACTGCATCCCCAGTGGTGCCAGTGCACTCTCTGGAGTCACTGCAGTGTATCCCCAGTGGTGCCAGTGCACTCTCTGGACTCACTGAACTGCATCCCCAGTGGTGCCAGAGCACTCTCTGGACTCACTGCACTGCATCCCCAGTGCTGCCAGTGCACTCTCTGGACTCACTGCACTGCATCCCCAGTGGTGCCAGTGCACTCTCTGGACTCACTGCACTGCATCACCAGTGGTGCCAGTGCACTCTCTGGACTCACTGCACTGCATCCCCAGTGGTGCCAGTGCACTCTCTGGAGTCACAGCACTGCATCAACAGTGGTGCCTCTGCACTCTCTGGAGTCACTGCACTGCATCCCCAGTGGTGCCAGTGCACTCTCTGGACTCACTGCAGTGCATCCCCAGTGGTGCCAGTGCACTCTCTGGACTCACTGCACTGCATCCCCAGTAGTGCCAGTGCACTCTCTGGACTCACTGCAGTGCATCTCCAGTGGTGCCAGTGCACTCTCTGGACTCACTGCACTGCATCCCCAGTGGGGCCAGTGCACTCTCTGGACTCACTGCAGTGCATCCCCAGTGGTGCCAGTGCACTCTCTGGACTCACTGCATTGCATCCCCAGTGGTGCCAGTGCACTCTCTGGACTCACTGCACTGCATCCCCAGTGGTGCCAGTGCACTCTCTGGACTCACTGCACTGCATCACCATTGGTGCCAGGGCACTCTCCGGACTCACTGCAGTGCATCCCCAGTGGTGCCAGTGCACTCTCTGGACTCACTGCACTGCATCCCCAGTGGTGCCAGTGCACTCTCTGGACTCACTGCACTGCATCCCCAGTGGTGCCAGTGCACTCACTGGAGTCACAGCACTGCACCAACAGTGGTGCCTCTGCACTCTCTGGAGTCACTGCACTGCATCCCCAGTGGTGCCAGTGCACTCTCTGGACTCACTGCAGTGCATCCCCAGTGGTGCCAGTGCACTCTCTGGACTCACTGCATTGCATCCCCAGTGGTGCCAGTGCACTCTCTGGACTCACTGCACTGCATCCCCAGTGGTGCCAGGGCACTCTCTGGACTCACTGCAGTGCATCCCCAGTGGTGCCAGTGCAATCTCTGGGCTCACAGGGGTGCATCCCCAGTGGTGCCAGTGCACTCTCTGGACTCACTGCACTGCATCCCCAGTGGTGCCAGTATAGTCTCTGGACTCACTGTAGTGCATCCCCAGTGGTGCCAGTGCAATCTCAGGACTCACTGCAGTGCAGCTCCAGTTGGTGCCAGTGCAGTCTCTGGACTCACTGCAGTGCATCCCCAGTGGTGCCAGTGCACTCTCTGGACTCACTGCACTGCATCCCCAGTGCTGCCAGTGCACTCTCTGGACTCACTGCAGTGTATCCCCAGTGGTGCCAGTGCACTCTCTGGACTCACTGAACTGCATCCCCAGTGGTGCCAGGGCACTCTCTGGACTCACTGCAGTGCATCCCCAGTGCTGCCAGTGCACTCTCTGGACTCACTGCACTGCATCGCCAGTGGTGCCAGTGCACTCTCTGGACTCACTGCACTGCATCACCAGTGGTGCCAGTGCACTCTCTGGACTCACTGCACTGCATCCCCAGTGGTGCCAGTGCACTCTCTGGAGTCACAGCACTGCATCAACAGTGGTGCCTCTGCACTCTCTGGAGTCACTGCACTGCATCCCCAGTGGTGCCAGTGCACTCTCTGGACTCACTGCAGTGCATCCCCAGTGGTGCCAGTGCACTCTCTGGACTCACTGCACTGCATCCCCAGTAGTGCCAGTGCACTCTCTGGACTCAATGCACTGCATCCCCAGTGGTGCCAGTGCACTCTCTGGAATCACTGCACTGCATCCCCAGTGGTGCCAGTGCACTCTCTGGACTCACTGCATTGCATCCCCAGTTGTGCCAGTGCACTCTCTGGACTCACTGCACTGCATCCCCAGTGGTGCCAGTGCACTCTCTGGACTCACTGCACTGCATCCCCAGTGGTGCCAGTGCACTCACTGGAGTCACAGCACTGCACCAACAGTGGTGCCTCTGCACTCTCTGGAGTCACTGCAGTGCATCCCCAGTGGTGCCAGTGCACTCTCTGGACTCACTGCAGTGCATCCCCAGTGGTGCCAGTGCACTCTCTGGACTCACTGCAGTGCATCCCCAGTGGTGCCAGTGCACTCTCTGGACTCACTGCACTGCATCCCCAGTGGTGCCAGTGCACTCTCCGGAATCACTGCAGTGCATCCCCAGTGGTGCCAGTGCACTCTCTGGACTCACTGCACTGCATCCACAGTGGTGCCAGTGCACTCTCTGGACTCACTGCATTGCATCCCCAGTGGTGCCAGTGCACTCTCTGGACTCACGGCACTGCATCCCCAGTGGTGCCAGTGCACTCTCTGGACTCACTGCAGTGCATCCCCAGTGGTGCCAGTGCACTCTCTGCCCTCACTGCAGTGCATCCCCAGTGGTGCCAGTGCAATCTCTGGGCTCACGGGGGTGCATCCCCAGTGGTGCCAGTGCACTCTCTGGACTCACTGCACTGCATCCCCAGTGGTGCCAGTATAGTCTCTGGACTCACTGTAGTGCATCCCCAGTGGTGCCAGTGCAATCTCAGGACTCACTGCAGTGCAGCTCCAGTTGGTGCCAGTGCAGTCTCTGGACTCACTGCACTGCATCCCCAGTGGTGCCAGTGCACTCTCTGGACTCACTGCACTGCATCCCCAGTGGTGCCAGTGCACTCTCTGGACTCACTGAACTGCATCCCCAGTGGTGCCAGAGCACTCTCTGGACTCACTGCAGTGCATCCCCAGTGCTGCCAGTGCACTCTCTGGACTCACTGCACTGCATCGCCAGTGGTGCCAGTGCACTCTCTGGACTCACTGCACTGCATCCCCAGTGGTGCCAGTGCACTCTCTGGAGTCACAGCACTGCATCAACAGTGGTGCCTCTGCACTCTCTGGAGTCACTGCACTGCATCCCCAGTGGTGCCAGTGCACTCTCTGGACTCACTGCAGTGCATCCCCAGTGGTGCCAGTGCACTCTCTGGACTCACTGCACTGCATCCCCAGTAGCGCCAGTGCACTCTCTGGACTCACTGCACTGCATCCCCAGTGGTGCCAGTGCACTCTCTGCACTCACTGCAGTGCATCCCCAGTGGTGCCAGTGCACTCTCTGGACTCACTGCACTGCATCACCATTGGTGCCAGGGCACTCTCCGGACTCACTGCAGTGCATCCCCAGTGGTGCTAGTGCACTCTCTGGACTCACTGCACTGCATCCCCAGTGGTGCCAGTGCACTCTCTGGACTCACTGCACTGCATCCCCAGTGGTGCCAGTACACTCACTGGAGTCACAGCACTGCACCAACAGTGGTGCCTCTGCACTCTCTGGAGTCACTGCACTGCATCCCCAGTGGTGCCAGTGCACTCTCTGGACTCACTGCAGTGCATCCCCAGTGGTGCCAGTGCACTCTCTGGACTCACTGCACTGCATCCCCAGTGGTGCCAGTGCACTCTCCGGAATCACTGCAGTGCATCCCCAGTGGTGCCAGTGCACTCTCTGGACTCACTGCAATGCATCCACAGTGGTGCCAGTGCACTCTCTGGACTCACTGCATTGCATCCCCGGTGGTGCCAGTGCACTCTCTGGACTCACTGCACTGCATCCCCAGTGGTGCCAGGGCACTCTCTGGACTCACTGCACTGCATCCCCAGTGGTGCCAGTGCACTCTCTGGACTCACTGCACTCCATCCCACTGGTGCCAGTGCACTCTCTGGACTCACTGCACTGCATCCCCAGTGGTGCCAGTGCACTCTCTGCACTCACTGCAGTGCATCCCCAGTGGTGCCAGTGCACTCTTTGGACTCACTGCACTGCATGAACAGTGGTGCCAGTGCACTCTCTGGACTCACTGCACTGCATCCCCAGTGGTGCCAGTATAGTCTCTGGACTCACTGTAGTGCATCCCCAGTGGTGCCAGTGCAATCTCAGGACTCACTGCAGTGCAGCTCCAGTTGGTGCCAGTGCAGTCTCTGGACTCACTGCACTGCATCCCCAGTGGTGCCAGTGCACTCTCTGGACTCACTGCACTGCATCCCCAGTGGTGCCAGTGCACTCTCTGGAGTCACTGCAGTGTATCCCCAGTGGTGCCAGTGCACTCTCTGGACTCACTGAACTGCATCCCCAGTGGTGCCAGAGCACTCTCTGGACTCACTGCAGTGCATCCCCAGTGCTGCCAGTGCACTCTCTGGACTCACTGCACTGCATCGCCAGTGGTGCCAGTGCACTCTCTGGACTCACTGCACTGCATCACCATTGGTGCCAGGGCACTCTCCGGACTCACTGCAGTGCATCCCCAGTGGTGCCAGTGCACTCTCTGGACTCACTGCACTGCATCCCCAGTGGTGCCAGTGCACTCTCTGGACTCACTGCACTGCATCCCCAGTGGTGCCAGTGCACTCACTGGAGTCACAGCACTGCACCAACAGTGGTGCCTCTGCACTCTCTGGAGTCACTGCACTGCATCCCCAGTGGTGCCAGTGCACTCTCTGGACTCACTGCAGTGCATCCCCAGTGGTGCCAGTTCACTCTCTGGACTCACTGCACTGCATCCCCAGTGGTGCCAGTGCACTCTCTGGACTCACTGCACTGCATCCCCAGTGGTGCCAGTGCACTCTCCGGAATCACTGCAGTGCATTCCCAGTGGTGCCAGTGCACTCTCTGGACTCACTGCACTGCATCCACAGTGGTGCCAGTGCACTCTCTGGACTCACTGCATTGCATCCCCAGTGGTGCCAGTGCACTCTCTGGAGTCACTGCACTGCATCCCCAGTGGTGCCAGTACACTCTCTGGACTCACTGCATTGCATCCCCAGTTGTGCCAGTGCACTCTCTGGACTCACTGCACTGCATCCCCAGTGGTGCCAGTGCACTCTCTGGAATCACTGCAGTGCATCCCCAGTGGTGCCAGTGCACTCTCTGGACTCACTGCACTGCATAACCAGTGGTGCCAGTATAGTCTCTGGACTCACTGTAGTGCATCCCCAGTGGTGCCAGTGCAATCTCAGGACTCACTGCAGTGCAGCTCCAGTTGGTGCCAGTGCAGTCTCTGGACTCACTGCAGTGCATCCCCAGTGGTGCCAGTGCACTCTCTGGACTCACTGCACTGCATCCCCAGTGGTGCAGGAGCACTCTCTGGACTCTCGGCACTGCATCACCAGTGGTGCCAGTGCACTCTCTGGACTCACTGAACTGCATCCCCAGTGGTGCCAGAGCACTCTCTGGACTCACTGCAGTGCATCCCCAGTGGTGCCAGTGCACTCTCTGGACTCACTGCACTGCATCGCCAGTGGTGCCAGTGCACTCTCTGGACTCACTGCACTGCATCACCAGTGGTGCCAGTGCACTCTCTGGACTCACTGCACTGCATCCCCACTGGTGCCAGTGCACTCTCTGGAGTCACAGCACTGCATCAACAGTGGTGCCTCTGCACTCTCTGGAGTCACTGCACTGCATCCCCAGTGGTGCCAGTGCACTCTCTGGACTCACTGCAGTGCATCCCCAGTGGAGCCAGTGCACTCTCTGGACTCACTGCACTGCATCCCCAGTAGTGCCAGTGCACTCTCTGGACTCACTGCACTGCATCCCCAGTGGTGCCAGTGCACTCTCTGGAATCACTGCAGTGCATCCCCAGTGGTGCCAGTGCACTCTCTGGAGTCACTGCACTGCATCCCCAGTGGTGCCAGTGCACTCTCTGGACTCACTGCATTGCATCCCCAGTTGTGCCAGTGCACTCTCTGGACTCACTGCACTGCATCCCCAGTGGTGCCAGTGCACTCTCTCGACTCACTGCACTGCATCACCATTGGTGCCAGGGCACTCTCCGGACTCACTGCAGTGCATCCCCAGTGGTGCCAGTGCACTCTCTGGACTCACTGCACTGCATCCCCAGTGGTGCCAGTGCACTCTCTGGACTCACTGCACTGCATCCCCAGTGGTGCCAGTGCACTCACTGGAGTCACAGCACTGCATCCCCAGTGGTGCCAGTGCACTCTCTGGAGTCACTGCACTGCATCCCCAGTGGTGCCAGTGCACTCTCTGGACTCACTGCAGTGCATCCCCAGTGGTGCCAGTGCACTCTCTGGACTCACTGCACTGCATCCCCAGTGGTGCCAGTGCACTCTCTGGACTCACTGCACTGCATCCCCAGTGGTGCCAGTGCACTCTCCGGAATCACTGCAGTGCATCCCCAGTGGTGCCAGTGCACTCTCTGGACTCACTGCACTGCATCCACAGTGGTGCCAGTGCACTCTCTGGACTCACTGCATTGCATCCCCAGTGGTGCCAGTGCACTCTCTGGACTCACTGCACTGCATCCCCAGTGGTGTCAGGGCACTCTCTGGACTCACTGCAGTGCATCCCCAGTGGTGCCAGTGCACTCTCTGCCCTCACTGCAGTGCATCCCCAGTGGTGCCAGTGCAATCTCTGGGCTCACGGGGGTGCATCCCCAGTGGTGCCAGTGCACTCTCTGGACTCACTGCACTGCATCCCCAGTGGTGCCAGTATAGTCTCTGGACTCACTGTAGTGCATCCCCAGTGGTGCCAGTGCAATCTCAGGACTCACTGCAGTGCAGCTCCAGTTGGTGCCAGTGCAGTCTCTGGACTCACTGCAGTGCATCCCCAGTGGTGCCAGTGCACTCTCTGGACTCACTGCACTGCATCCCCAGTGGTGCCAGTGCACTCTCTGGAGTCACTGCAGTGTATCCCCAGTGGTGCCAGTGCACTCTCTGGACTCACTGAACTGCATCACCAGTGGTGCCAGAGCACTCTCTGGACTCACTGCAGTGCATCCCCAGTGCTGCCAGTGCACTCTCTGGACTCACTGCACTGCATCGCCAGTGGTGCCAGTGCACTCTCTGGACTCACTGCACTGCATCACCAGTGGTGCCAGTGCACTCTCTGGACTCACTGCACTGCATCCCCAGTGGTGCCAGTACACTCTCTGGAGTCACAGCACTGTATCAACAGTGGTGCCTCTGCACTCTCTGGAGTCACTGCACTGCATCCCCAGTGGTGCCAGTGCACTCTCTGGACTCACTGCAGTGCATCCACAGTGGTGCCAGTGCACTCTCTGGACTCACTGCACTGCATCCCCAGTAGTGCCAGTGCACTCTCAGGACTCACTGCACTGCATCCCCAGTGGTGCCAGTGCACTCTCTGGAGTCACTGCACTGCATCCCCAGTGGTGCCAGTACACTCTCTGGACTCACTGCATTGCATCCCCAGTTGTGCCAGTGCACTCTCTGGACTCACTGCACTGCATCCCCAGTGGTGCCAGTGCACTCTCTGGAATCACTGCAGTGCATCCCCAGTGGTGCCAGTGCACTCTCTGGAGTCACTGCACTGCATCCCCAGGGGTGCCAGTGCACTCTCTGGACTCACTGCACTGCATCCCCAGTGGTGCCAGTGCACACTCTGGACTCACTGCACTGCATCCCCAGTGGAGCCAGTGCACTCTCTGGACTCACTGCACTGCATCACCATTGGTGCCAGGGCACTCTCCGGACTCACTGCAGTGCATCCCCAGTGGTGCCAGTTCACTCTCTGGACTCACTGCACTGCATCCCCAGTGGTGCCAGTGCACTCTCTGGACTCACTGCACTGCATCCCCAGTGGTGCCAGTGCACTCACTGGAGTCACAGCACTGCACCAACAGTGGTGCCTCTGCACTCTCTGGAGTCACTGCACTGCATCCCCAGTGGTGCCAGTGCACTCTCTGGACTCACTGCAGTGCATCCCCAGTGGTGCCAGTGCACTCTCTGGACTCACTGCAGTGCATCCCCAGTGGTGCCAGTGCACTCTCTGGACTCACTGCACTGCATCCCCAGTGGTGCCAGTGCACTCTCCAGAATCACTGCAGTGCATCCCCAGTGGTGCCAGTACACTCTCTGGACTCACTGCACTGCATCCACAGTGGTGCCAGTGCACTCTCTGGACTCACTGCATTGCATCCCCAGTGGTGCCAGTGCACTCTCTGGACTCACTGCACTGCATCCCCAGTGGTGCCAGGGCACTCTCTGGACTCACTGCAGTGCATCCCCAGTGGTGCCAGTGCACTCTCTGCCCTCACTGCAGTGCATCCCCAGTGGTGCCAGTGCAATCTCTGGGCTCACGGGGGTGCATCCCCAGTGGTGCCAGTGCACTCTCTGGACTCACTGCACTGCATCCCCAGTGGTGCCAGTATAGTCTCTGGACTCACTGTAGTGCATCCCCAGTGGTGCCAGTGCAATCTCAGGACTCACTGCAGTGCAGCTCCAGTTGGTGCCAGTGCACTCTCTGGACTCACTGCACTGCATCGCCAGTGGTGCCAGTGCACTCTCTGGACTCACTGCACTGCATCACCAGTGGTGCCAGTGCACTCTCTGGACTCACTGCAGTGCATCCCCAGTGGTGCCAGTGCACTCTCTGGACTCACTGCACTGCATCCCCAGTAGTGCCAGTGCACTCTCTGGAGTCACTGCACTGCATCCCCAGTGGTGCCAGTGCACTCTCTGGACTCACTGCAGTGCATCCCCAGTGGTGCCAGTGCACTCTCTGGACTCACTGCACTGCATCCCCAGTAGTGCCAGTGCACTCTCTGGACTCACTGCAGTGCATCCCCAGTGGTGCCAGTGCACTCTCTGGAATCACTGCAGTGCATCACCAGTGGTGCCAGTGCACTCTCTGGAGTCACTGCACTGCATCCCCAGTGGTGCCAGTGCACTCTCTGGACTCACTGCATTGCATCCCCAGTTGTGCCAGTGCACTCTCTGGACTCACTGCACTGCATCCCCAGTGGTGCCAGTGCACTCTCTGGACTCACTGCACTGCATCACCATTGGTGCCAGTGCACTCTCCGGACTCACTGCAGTGCATCCCCAGTGGTGCCAGTGCAGTCTCTGGACTCACTGCACTGCATCCCCAGTGGTGCCAGTGCACTCTCTGGACTCACTGCACTGCATCCCCAGTGGTGCCAGTGCACTCACTGGAGTCACAGCACTGCACCAACAGTGGTGCCTCTGCACTCTCTGGACTCACTGCACTGCATCCCCAGTGGTGCCTCTGCACTCTCTGGACTCACTGCAGTGCATCCCCAGTGGTGCCAGTGCACTCTCTGGACTCACTGCACTGCATCCCCAGTGGTGCCAGTGCACTCTCTGGACTCACTGCAGTGCATCCCCAGTGGTGCCAGTGCACTCTCCGGAATCACTGCAGTGCATCCCCAGTGGTGCCAGTGCACTCTCTGGACTCACTGCACTGCATCCACAGTGGTGCCAGTGCACTCTCTGGACGCTCTACATTGCATCCCCGGTGGTGCCAGTGCACTCTCTGGACTCACTGCACTGCATCCCCAGTGGTGCCAGGGCACTCTCTGGACTCACTGCAGTGCATCCCCACTGGTGCCAGTGTACTCTCTGGACTCACTGCACTGCATCCCCAGTGGTGCCAGTGCACTCTCTGGACTCACTGCACTCCATCCCCACTGGTGCCAGTGCACTCTCTGGACTCACTGCACTGCATCCCCAGTGGTGCCAGTGCACTCTCTGCACTCATGCACTGAATACCCAGTGGTGCCAGTGCACTCTTTGGACTCACTGCACTGCATGAACAGTGGTGCCAGTGCACTCTCTGGACTCACTGCACTGCATCCCCAGTGGTGCCAGTATAGTCTCTGGACTCACTGTAGTGCATCCCCAGTGGTGCCAGTGCAATCTCAGGACTCACTGCAGTGCAGCTCCAGTTGGTGCCAGTGCAGTCTCTGGACTCACTGCACTGCATCCCCAGTGGTGCCAGTGCACTCTCTGGACTCACTGCACTGCATCCCCAGTGGTGCCAGTGCACTCTCTGGAGTCACTGCAGTGTATCCCCAGTGGTGCCAGTGCACTCTCTGGACTCACTGAACTGCATCCCCAGTGGTGCCAGAGCACTCTCTGGACTCACTGCACTGCATCCCCAGTGCTGCCAGTGCACTCTCTGGACTCACTGCACTGCATCGCCAGTGGTGCCAGTGCACTCTCTGGACTCACTGCACTGCATCCCCAGTGGTGCCAGTGCACTCTCTGGACTCACTGCACTGCATCCCCAGTGGTGCCAGTGCACTCTCTGGAGTCACAGCACTGCATCAACAGTGGTGCCTCTGCACTCTCTGGAGTCACTGCACTGCATCCCCAGTGGTGCCGGTGCACTCTCTGGACTCACTGCAGTGCATCCCCAGTGGTGCCAGTGCACTCTCTGGACTCACTGCACTGCATCCCCAGTAGTGCCAGTGCACTCTCTGGACTCACTGCAGTGCATCCCCAGTGGTGCCAGTGCACTCTCTGGACTCACTGCAGTGCATCCCCAGTGGTGCCAGTGCACTCTCTGGACTCACTGCACTGCATCCCCAGTGGTGCCAGTGCACTCTCTGGACTCACTGCATTGCATCCCCAGTTGTGCCAGTGCACTCTCTGGACTCACTGCACTGCATCCCCAGTGGTGCCAGTGCACTCTCTGGACTCACTGCACTGCATCACCATTGGTGCCAGGGCACTCTCCGGACTCACTGCAGTGCATCCCCAGTGGTGCCAGTGCACTCTCTGGACTCACTGCACTGCATCCCCAGTGGTGCCAGTGCACTCTCTGGACTCACTGCAGTGCATCCCCAGTGGTGCCAGTGCACTCACTGGAGTCACAGCACTGCACCAACAGTGGTGCCTCTGCACTCTCTGGAGTCACTGCACTGCATCCCCAGTGGTGCCAGTGCACTCTCTGGACTCACTGCAGTGCATCCCCAGTGGTGCCAGTGCACTCTCTGGACTCACTGCAGTGCATCCCCAGTGGTGCCAGTGCACTCTCTGCACTCACGGCAGTGCATCCCCAGTGGTGCCAGTGCACTCTCCGGAATCACTGCAGTGTATTCCCAGTGGTGCCAGTGCACGCTCTGGACTCACTGCACTGCATCCACAGTGGTGCCAGTGCACTCTCTGGACTCACTGCATTGCATCCCCAGTGGTGCCAGTGCACTCTCTGGACTCACTGCACTGCATCCCCAGTGGTGCCAGGGCACTCTCTGGACTCACTGCAGTGCATCCCCAGTGGTGCCAGTGCACTCTCTGCCCTCACTGCAGTGCATCCCCAGTGGTGCCAGTGCACTCTCTGGACTCACTGCACTGCATCCCCAGTGGTGCCAGTATAGTCTCTGGACTCACTGTAGTGCATCCCCAGTGGTGCCAGTGCAATCTCAGGACTCACTGCAGTGCAGCTCCAGTTGGTGCCAGTGCAGTCTCTGGACTCACTGCACTGCATCCCCAGTGGTGCCAGTACACTCTCTGGACTCACTGCACTGCATCCCCAGTGCTGCCAGTGCACTCTCTGGACTCACTGCAGTGTATCCCCAGTGGTGCCAGTGCACTCTCTGGACTCACTGAACTGCATCCCCAGTTGTGCCAGGGCACTCTCTGGACTCACTGCAGTGCATCCCCAGTGCTGCCAGTGCACTCTCTGGACTCACTGCACTGCATCCCCAGTGGTGCCAGTGCACTCTCTGGACTCACTGCACTGCATCACCAGTGGTGCCAGTGCACTCTCTGGACTCACTGCACTGCATCCCCAGTGGTGCCAGTGCACTCTCTGGAGTCACAGCACTGCATCAACAGTGGTGCCTCTGCACTCTCTGGAGTCACTGCACTGCATCCCCAGTGGTGCCAGTGCACTCTCTGGACTCACTGCAGTGCATCCCCAGTGGTGCCAGTGCACTCTCTGGACTCACTGCACTGCATCCCCAGTAGTGCCAGTGCACTCTCTGGACTCAATGCACTGCATCCCCAGTGGTGCCAGTGCACTCTCTGGACTCACTGCACTGCATCCCCAGTGGTGCCAGTGCACTCTCTGGACTCACTGCATTGCATCCCCAGTTGTGCCAGTGCACTCTCTGGACTCACTGCACTGCATCCCCAGTGGTGCCAGTGCACTCTCTGGACTCACTGCACTGCATCCCCAGTGGTGCCAGTGCACTCACTGGAGTCACAGCACTGCACCAACAGTGGTGCCTCTGCACTCTCTGGAGTCACTGCACTGCATCCCCAGTGGTGCCAGTGCACTCTCTGGACTCACTGCAGTGCATCCCCAGTGGTGCCAGTGCACTCTCTGGACTCACTGCACTGCATCCCCAGTGGTGCCAGTGCACTCTCCGGAATCACTGCAGTGCATCCCCAGTGGTGCCAGTGCACTCTCTGGACTCACTGCACTGCATCCACAGTGGTGCCAGTGCACTCTCTGGACTCACTGCATTGCATCCCCAGTGGTGCCAGTGCACTCTCTGGACTCACGGCACTGCATCCCCAGTGGTGCCAGGGCACTCTCTGGACTCACTGCAGTGCATCCCCAGTGGTGCCAGTGCACTCTCTGCCCTCACTGCAGTGCATCCCCAGTGGTGCCAGTGCAATCTCTGGGCTCACGGGGGTGCATCCCCAGTGGTGCCAGTGCACTCTCTGGACTCACTGCACTGCATCCCCAGTGGTGCCAGTATAGTCTCTGGACTCACTGTAGTGCATCCCCAGTGGTGCCAGTGCAATCTCAGGACTCACTGCAGTGCAGCTCCAGTTGGTGCCAGTGCAGTCTCTGGACTCACTGCACTGCATCCCCAGTGGTGCCAGTGCACTCTCTGGACTCACTGCACTGCATCCCCAGTGGTGCCAGTGCACTCTCTGGACTCACTGAACTGCATCCCCAGTGGTGCCAGAGCACTCTCTGGACTCACTGCAGTGCATCCCCAGTGCTGCCAGTGCACTCTCTGGAGTCACTGCACTGCATCCCCAGTGGTGCCAGTGCACTCTCTGGACTCACTGCACTGCATCCCCAGTGGTGCCAGTGCACTCTCTGGAGTCACAGCACTGCATCAACAGTGGTGCCTCTGCACTCTCTGGAGTCACTGTACTGCATCCCCAGTGGTGCCAGTGCACTCTCTGGACTCACTGCAGTGCATCCCCAGTGGTGCCAGTGCACTCTCTGGACTCACTGCACTGCATCCCCAGTAGTGCCAGTGCACTCTCTGGACTCACTGCACTGCATCCCCAGTGGTGCCAGTGCACTCTCTGCACTCACTGCACTGCATCCCCAGTGGTGCCAGTGCACTCTCTGGACTCACTGCACTGCATCACCATTGGTGCCAGGGCACTCTCCGGACTCACTGCAGTGCATCCCCAGTGGTGCCAGTGCACTCTCTGGACTCACTGCACTGCATCCCCAGTGGTGCCAGTGCACTCTCTGGACTCACTGCACTGCATCCCCAGTGGTGCCAGTACACTCACTGGAGTCACAGCACTGCACCAACAGTGGTGCCAGTGCACTCTCTGGAGTCACTGCACTGCATCCCCAGTGGTGCCAGTGCACTCTCTGGACTCACTGCAGTGCATCCCCAGTGGTGCCAGTGCACTCTCCGGAATCACTGCAGTGCATCCCCAGTGGTGCCAGTGCACTCTCTGGACTCACTGCAATGCATCCACAGTGGTGCCAGTGCACTCTCTGGACTCACTGCATTGCATCCCCGGTGGTGCCACTGCACTCTCTGGACTCACTGCACTGCATCCCCAGTGGTGCCAGGGCACTCTCTGGACTCACTGCAGTGCATCCCCACTGGTGCCAGTGCACTCTCTGGACTCACTGCACTGCATCCCCAGTGGTGCCAGTGCACTCTCTGGACTCACTGCAGTGCATCCCCAGTGCTGCCAGTGCACTCTCTGGACTCACTGCACTGCATCCCCAGTGGTGCCAGTGCACTCTCTGGAGTCACTGCAGTGTATCCCCAGTGGTGCCAGTGCACTCTCTGGACTCACTGAACTGCATCCCCAGTGGTGCCAGAGCACTCTCTGGACTCACTGCAGTGCATCCCCAGTGCTGCCAGTGCACTCTCTGGACTCACTGCACTGCATCGCCAGTGGTGCCAGTGCACTCTCTGGACTCACTGCACTGCATCACCATTGGTGCCAGGGCACTCTCCGGACTCACTGCAGTGCATCCCCAGTGGTGCCAGTGCACTCTCTGGACTCACTGCACTGCATCCCCAGTGGTGCCAGTGCACTCTCTGGACTCACTGCACTGCATCCCCAGTGGTGCCAGTGCACTCACTGGAGTCACAGCACTGCACCAACAGTGGTGCCTCTGCACTCTCTGGAGTCACTGCACTGCATCCCCAGTGGTGCCAGTGCACTCTCTGGACTCACTGCAGTGCATCCCCAGTGGTGCCAGTGCACTCTCTGGACTCACTGCAGTGCATCCCCAGTGGTGCCAGTGCACTCTCTGGACTCACTGCACTGCATCCCCAGTGGTGCCAGTGCACTCTCCGGAATCACTGCAGTGCATTCCCAGTGGTGCCAGTGCACTCTCTGGACTCACTGCACTGCATCCACAGTGGTGCCAGTGCACTCTCTGGACTCACTGCATTGCATCCCCAGTGGTGCCAGTGCACTCTCTGGACTCACTGCACTGCATCCCCAGTGGTGCCAGGGCACTCTCTGGACTCACTGCAGTGCATCCCCAGTGGTGCCAGTGCACTCTCTGCCCTCACTGCAGTGCATCCCCAGTGGTGCCAGTGCAATCTCTGGGCTCACGGGGGTGCATCCCCAGTGGTGCCAGTGCACTCTCTGGACTCACTGCACTGCATAACCAGTGGTGCCAGTATAGTCTCTGGACTCACTGTAGTGCATCCCCAGTGGTGCCAGTGCAATCTCAGGACTCACTGCAGTGCAGCTCCAGTTGGTGCCAGTGCAGTCTCTGGACTCACTGCAGTGCATCCCCAGTGGTGCCAGTGCACTCTCTGGACTCACTGCACTGCATCCCCAGTGGTGCCAGTGCACTCTCTGGAGTC
This sequence comes from Anser brachyrhynchus, assembly GCF_964034855.1. Classification (NCBI taxonomy): domain Eukaryota; kingdom Metazoa; phylum Chordata; class Aves; order Anseriformes; family Anatidae; genus Anser; species Anser brachyrhynchus. Next base: position 40,181 of record NW_027663688.1, on the reverse strand, counting down.
ACTGCAGTGTATCCCCAGTGGTGCCAGTGCACTCTCTGGACTCACTGCAGTGCATCCCCAGTGGTGCCAGTGCACTCTCTGGACTCACTGCACTGCATCCCCAGTGGTGCCAGTGCACTCTCTGGACTCACTGCACTGCATCCCCAGTGGTGCCAGTGCACTCACTGGATTCACAGCACTGCACCAACAGTGGTGCCTCTGCACTCTCTGGAGTCACTGCACTGCATCCCCAGTGGTGCCAGTGCACTCTCTGGACTCACTGCAGTGCATCCCCAGTGGTGCCAGTGCACTCTCTGGACTCACTGCAGTGCATCCCCAGTGGTGCCAGTGCACTCTCTGGACTCACTGCACTGCATCCCCAGTGGTGCCAGTGCACTCTCCGGAATCACTGCAGTGCATCCCCAGTGGTGCCAGTGCACTCTCTGGACTCACTGCACTGCATCCCCAGTGGTGCCAGGGCACTCTCTGGACTCACTGCAGTGCATCCCCAGTGGTGCCAGTGCACTCTCTGCCCTCACTGCAGTGCATCCCCAGTGGTGCCAGTGCAATCTCTGGGCTCACTGCACTGCATCCCCAGTGGTGCCAGTGCACTCTCTGCCCTCACTGCAGTGCATCCCCAGTGGTGCCAGTGCACTCTCTGCCCTCACTGCAGTGCATCCCCAGTGGTGCCAGTGCACTCTCTGGACTCACTGCATTGCATCCCCAGTGGTGCCAGTGCACTCTCTGCACTCACTGCACTGCATCCCCAGTGGTGCCAGTGCACTCTCTGGAGTCACTGCAGTGTATCCCCAGTGGTGCCAGTGCACTCTCTGGACTCACTACAGTGCATCCCCAGTAGAGCCAGTGCACTCTCTGGACTCACTGCAGTGCATCCCCAGTGGTGCCAGTGCACTCTTTGGACTCACTGCACTCCATCCCCAGTGGTGCCAGTCCACTCTCTGGACTCACTGCACTGCATCCCCAGTGGTGCCAGTGCACTCTCTGGACTCAAGCACTGCATCCCCAGTGGTGCCAGTGCACTCTTTGGACTCACTGCAGTGCATCCCCAGTGGTGCCAGTGCACTCTCTGGACTCACTGCAGTGCATCCCCAGTGGTGCCAGTGCACTCTCTGGACTCACTGCAGTGCTTCACCAGTGGTGCCAGTGCACTCTCTGGACTCACTGCACTGCATCCCCAGTGGTGCCAGTGCACTCTCTGGAATCACTGCAGTGCATCCCCAGTGGTGCCAGTGCACTCTCTGGACTCACTGCACTGCATCCCCAGTGGTGCCAGTGCACTCTCTGGACTCAACTGCACTGCATCCCCAGTGGTGCCCGTGCACTCTCTGGACTCACTGCATTGCATCCCCAGTGATGCCAGTGCACTCTCTGGACTCACTGCACTGCATCACCAGTGGTGCCAGTGCACTCTCTGGAGTCACTGCAGTGCATCCCCAGTGGTGCCTGTGCAGTCTCTGGACTCACTACAGTTCATCCCCAGTGGAGCCAGTGCACTCTCTGGACTCACTGCACTGCATCCCCAGTGGTGCCAGTGCACTCTCTGGACTCACTGCACTCCATCCCCACTGGTGCCAGTGCACTCTCTGGACTCACTGCACTGCATCCCCAGTGGTGCCAGTGCACTCTCTGCACTCATGCACTGAATACCCAGTGGTGCCAGTGCACTCTTTGGACTCACTGCACTGCATGAACAGTGGTGCCAGTGCACTCTCTGGACTCACTGCACTGCATCCCCAGTGGTGCCAGTGCACTCTCTGCACTCATGCACTGAATACCCAGTGGTGCCAGTGCACTCTTTGGACTCACTGCACTGCATGAACAGTGGTGCCAGTGCACTCTCTGGACTCACTGCACTGCATCCCCAGTGGTGCCAGTATAGTCTCTGGACTCACTGTAGTGCATCCCCAGTGGTGCCAGTGCAATCTCAGGACTCACTGCAGTGCAGCTCCAGTTGGTGCCAGTGCAGTCTCTGGACTCACTGCACTGCATCCCCAGTGGCGCCAGTGCACTCTCTGGACTCACTGCACTGCATCCCCAGTGGTGCCAGTGCACTCTCTGGAGTCACTGCAGTGTATCCCCAGTGGTGCCAGTGCACTCTCTGGACTCACTGAACTGCATCCCCAGTGGTGCCAGAGCACTCTCTGGACTCACTGCAGTGCATCCCCAGTGCTGCCAGTGCACTCTCTGGACTCACTGCACTGCATCGCCAGTGGTGCCAGTGCACTCTCTGGACTCACTGCACTGCATCACCAGTGGTGCCAGTGCACTCTCTGGACTCACTGCACTGCATCCCCAGTGGTGCCAGTGCACTCTCTGGAGTCACAGCACTGCATCAACTGTGGTGCCTCTGCACTCTTTGGAGTCACTGCACTGCATCCCCAGTGGTGCCAGTGCACTCTCTGGACTCACTGCAGTGCATCCCCAGTGGTGCCAGTGCACTCTCTGGACTCACTGCACTGCATCCCCAGTAGTGCCAGTGCACTCTCTGGACTCACTGCACTGCATCCCCAGTGGTGCCAGTGCACTCTCTGGAATCACTGCAGTGCATCCCCAGTGGTGCCAGTGCACTCTCTGGAGTCACTGCACTGCATCCCCAGTGGTGCCAGTGCACTCTCTGGACTCACTGCATTGCATCCCCAGTTGTGCCAGTGCACTCTCTGGACTCACTGCACTGCATCCCCAGTGGTGCCAGTGCACTCTCTGGACTCACTGCACTGCATCACCATTGGTGCCAGTGCACTCTCCGGACTCACTGCAGTGCATCCCCAGTGGTGCCAGTGCACTCTCTGGACTCACTGCACTGCATCCCCAGTGGTGCCAGTGCACTCTCTGGACTCACTGCACTGCATACCCAGTGGTGCCAGTGCACTCACTGGAGTCACAGCACTGCACCAACAGTGGTGCCTCTGCACTCTCTGGAGTCACTGCACTGCATCCCCTGTGGTGCCAGTGCACTCTCTGGACTCACTGCAGTGCATCCCCAGTGGTGCCAGTGCACTCTCTGGACTCACTGCAGTGCATCCCCACTGGTGCCAGTGCACTCTCTGGACTCACTGCACTGCATCCCCAGTGGTGCCAGTGCACTCTCCGGAATCACTGCAGTGCATCCCCAGTGGTGCCAGTGCACTCTCTGGACTCACTGCACTGCATCCCCAGTGGTGCCAGTGCACTCTCTGGACTCACTGCACTGCATCCCCAGTGGTGCCAGTGCACTCTCTGGACTCACTGCACTGCATCCCCAGTGGTGCCAGGGCACTCTCTGGACTCACTGCAGTGCATCCCCAGTGGTGCCAGTGCACTCTCTGCCCTCACTGCAGTGCATCCCCACTGGTGCCAGTGCAATCTCTGGGCTCACGGGGGTGCATCCCCAGTGGTGCCAGTGCACTCTCTGGACTCACTGCACTGCATCCCCAGTGGTGCCAGTGCACTCACTGGATTCACAGCACTGCACCAACAGTGGTGCCTCTGCACTCTCTGGAGTCACTGCACTGCATCCCCAGTGGTGCCAGTGCACTCTCTGGACTCACTGCAGTGCATCCCCAGTGGTGCCAGTGCACTCTCTGGACTCACTGCAGTGCATCCCCAGTGGTGCCAGTGCACTCTCTGGACTCACTGCACTGCATCCCCAGTGGTGCCAGTGCACTCTCCGGAATCACTGCAGTGCATCCCCAGTGGTGCCAGTGCACTCTCTGGACTCATTGCACTGCATCCCCAGTGGTGCCAGGGCACTCTCTGGACTCACTGCAGTGCATCCCCAGTGGTGCCAGTGCACTCTCTGCCCTCACTGCAGTGCATCCCCAGTGGTGCCAGTGCAATCTCTGGGCTCACTGCACTGCATCCCCAGTGGTGCCAGTGCACTCTCTGCCCTCACTGCAGTGCATCCCCAGTGGTGCCAGTGCACTCTCTGCCCTCACTGCAGTGCATCCCCAGTGGTGCCAGTGCACTCTCTGGACTCACTGCATTGCATCCCCAGTGGTGCCAGTGCACTCTCTGCACTCACTGCACTGCATCCCCAGTGGTGCCAGTGCACTCTCTGGAGTCACTGCACTGCTACCCCAGTGGTGCCTGTGCAGTCTCTGGACTCACTACAGTGCATCCCCAGTGGAGCCAGTGCACTCTCTGGACTCACTGCAGTGCATCCCCAGTGGTGCCAGTGCACTCTTTGGACTCACTGCACTCCATCCCCAGTGGTGCCAGTCCACTCTCTGGACTCACTGCACTGCATCCCCAGTGGTGCCAGTGCACTCTCTGGACTCAAGCACTGCATCCCCAGTGGTGCCAGTGCACTCTTTGGACTCACTGCAGTGCATCCCCAGTGGTGCCAGTGCACTCTCTGGACTCACTGCAGTGCATCCCCAGTGGTGCCAGTGCACTCTCTGGACTCACTGCAGTGCTTCACCAGTGGTGCCAGTGCACTCTCTGGACTCACTGCACTGCATCCCCAGTGGTGCCAGTGCACTCTCTGGAATCACTGCAGTGCATCCCCAGTGGTGCCAGTGCACTCTCTGGACTCACTGCACTGCATCCCCAGTGGTGCCAGTGCACTCTCTGGACTCAACTGCACTGCATCCCCAGTGGTGCCCGTGCACTCTCTGGACTCACTGCATTGCATCCCCAGTGATGCCAGTGCACTCTCTGGACTCACTGCACTGCATCACCAGTGGTGCCAGTGCACTCTCTGGAGTCACTGCAGTGCATCCCCAGTGGTGCCTGTGCAGTCTCTGGACTCACTACAGTTCATCCCCAGTGGAGCCAGTGCACTCTCTGGACTCACTACACTGCATCCCCAGTGGTGCCAGTGCACTCTCTGGACTCACTGCACTCCATCCCCACTGGTGCCAGTGCACTCTCTGGACTCACTGCACTGCATCCCCAGTGGTGCCAGTGCACTCTCTGCACTCATGCACTGAATACCCAGTGGTGCCAGTGCACTCTTTGGACTCACTGCACTGCATGAACAGTGGTGCCAGTGCACTCTCTGGACTCACTGCACTGCATCCCCAGTGGTGCCAGTGCACTCTCTGCACTCATGCACTGAATACCCAGTGGTGCCAGTGCACTCTTTGGACTCACTGCACTGCATGAACAGTGGTGCCAGTGCACTCTCTGGACTCACTGCACTGCATCCCCAGTGGTGCCAGTATAGTCTCTGGACTCACTGTAGTGCATCCCCAGTGGTGCCAGTGCAATCTCAGGACTCACTGCAGTGCAGCTCCAGTTGGTGCCAGTGCAGTCTCTGGACTCACTGCACTGCATCCCCAGTGGCGCCAGTGCACTCTCTGGACTCACTGCACTGCATCCCCAGTGGTGCCAGTGCACTCTCTGGAGTCACTGCAGTGTATCCCCAGTGGTGCCAGTGCACTCTCTGGACTCACTGAACTGCATCCCCAGTGGTGCCAGAGCACTCTCTGGACTCACTGCAGTGCATCCCCAGTGCTGCCAGTGCACTCTCTGGACTCACTGCACTGCATCGCCAGTGGTGCCAGTGCACTCTCTGGACTCACTGCACTGCATCACCAGTGGTGCCAGTGCACTCTCTGGACTCACTGCACTGCATCCCCAGTGGTGCCAGTGCACTCTCTGGAGTCACAGCACTGCATCAACTGTGGTGCCTCTGCACTCTTTGGAGTCACTGCACTGCATCCCCAGTGGTGCCAGTGCACTCTCTGGACTCACTGCAGTGCATCCCCAGTGGTGCCAGTGCACTCTCTGGACTCACTGCACTGCATCCCCAGTAGTGCCAGTGCACTCTCTGGACTCACTGCACTGCATCCCCAGTGGTGCCAGTGCACTCTCTGGAATCACTGCAGTGCATCCCCAGTGGTGCCAGTGCACTCTCTGGAGTCACTGCACTGCATCCCCAGTGGTGCCAGTGCACTCTCTGGACTCACTGCATTGCATCCCCAGTTGTGCCAGTGCACTCTCTGGACTCACTGCACTGCATCCCCAGTGGTGCCAGTGCACTCTCTGGACTCACTGCACTGCATCACCATTGGTGCCAGGGCACTCTCCGGACTCACTGCAGTGCATCCCCAGTGGTGCCAGTGCACTCTCTGGACTCACTGCACTGCATCCCCAGTGGTGCCAGTGCACTCTCTGGACTCACTGCACTGCATACCCAGTGGTGCCAGTGCACTCACTGGAGTCACAGCACTGCACCAACAGTGGTGCCTCTGCACTCTCTGGAGTCACTGCACTGCATCCCCTGTGGTGCCAGTGCACTCTCTGGACTCACTGCAGTGCATCCCAGTGGTGCCAGTGCACTCTCTGGACTCACTGCAGTGCATCCCCAGTGGTGCCAGTGCACTCTCTGGACTCACTGCACTGCATCCCCAGTGGTGCCAGTGCACTCTCCGGAATCACTGCAGTGCATCCCCAGTGGTGCCAGTGCACTCTCTGGACTCACTGCACTGCATCCACAGTGGTGCCAGTGCACTCTCTGGACTCACTGCATTGCATCCCCAGTAGTGCCAGTGCACTCTCTGGACTCACTGCACTGCATCCCCAGTGGTGCCAGGGCACTCTCTGGACTCACTGCAGTGCATCCCCAGTGGTGCCAGTGCACTCTCTGCCCTCACTGCAGTGCATCCCCACTGGTGCCAGTGCAATCTCTGGGCTCACGGGGGTGCATCCCCAGTGGTGCCAGTGCACTCTCTGGACTCACTGCACTGCATCCCCAGTGGTGCCAGTGCACTCTCTGCCCTCACTGCAGTGCATCCCCAGTAGTGCCAGTGCACTCTCTGCCCTCACTGCAGTGCACCCCCAGTGGTGCCAGTGCACTCTCTGGACTCACTGCACTGCATCCCCAGTGGTGCCCGTGCACTCTCTGGATTCACTGCAGTGCATCCCTAGTGGTGCCATTGCACTCTCTGGACTCACTGCATTGCATCCCCAGTGGTGCCAGTGCACTCTCTGCACTCACTGCACTGCATCCCCAGTGGTGCCAGTGCACTCTCTGGAGTCACTGCACTGCATCCCCAGTGGTGCCTGTGCAGTCTCTGGACTCACTACAGTGCATCCCCAGTGGAGCCAGTGCACTCTCTGGACTCACTGCAGTGCATCCCCAGTGGTGCCAGTGCACTCTTTGGACTCACTGCACTCCATCCCCAGTGGTGCCAGTCCACTCTCTGGACTCACTGCACTGCATCCCCAGTGGTGCCAGTGCACTCTCTGGACTCAAGCACTGCATCCCCAGTGGTGCCAGTGCACTCTTTGGACTCACTGCACTGCATCCCCAGTGGTGCCAGTGCACTCTCTGGACTCACTGCACTGTATCCCCAGTGGTGCCAGTGCACTCTCTGGACTCACTGCAGTGCTTCACCAGTGGTGCCAGTGCACTCTCCGGACTCACTGCACTGCATCCCCAGTGGTGCCAGTGCACTCTCTGGAATCACTGCAGTGCATCCCCAGTGGTGCCAGTGCACTCTCTGGACTCACTGCACTGCATCCCCAGTGGTGCCAGTGCACTCTCTGGACTCACTGCATTGCATCCCCAGTGGTGCCAGTGCACTCTCTGGACTCACTGCACTGCATCCCCAGTGGTGCCACTGCACTCTCTGGACTCACTGCACTGCATCACCATTGGTGCCAGTGCAATCTCCGGACTCACTGCAGTGCATCCGCAGTGGTGCCAGTGCACTCTTTCGAGTCACTGCATTGCATCCCAAGTGGTGCCAGTGCACTCTCTGGACTCACTGCAGTGCATCCCCAGTGGTGCCAGTGCACTCTCTGGACTCACTGCAGTGCATCCCCAGTGGTACCAGTGCACTCTCTGGACTCACTGCACTGCATCCCCAGTGGTGCCAGTGCACTCTCCGGACTCACTGCACTGCATCCCCAGTGGTGCCAGTGCACTCTCTGGACTCACTGCACTGCATCCCCAGTGGTGCCAGTGCACTCTCTGCACTCACTGCACTGCATCCCCGGTGTTCCCAGAGCACTCTCTGGACTCACCGAGGTGCATCCCCAGTGGTGCCAGTGCACTCTCTGGACTCACCGCACTGCATCCCCAGTGGTGCCAGTGCACTCTCTGGACTCACTGCAGTACAGCCCCTGAGGTGCCAGTGTACTCCCTGGACTCACTGCACTGCATCCCCAGTGGTGCCAGTGCACTCTCTGGAGTCACTACACTGCATCCCCAGTGGTGCCAGTGCTCTCTCTGGAGTCACTGCAGTGCATTTCCAGTGGTGCCAGTGTAGTCTCTGGACTCACTGCACTGCATCCCCAGTGGTGCCAGTGCAATCTCAGGACTCACTGCAGTGCAGCTCCAGTTGGTGCCAGTGCACTCTCTGGACTCACTGCACTGCACCCCCACTGGTGCCAGTGCACTCTCTGGACTCACTGCACTGCATCCCCAGTGGTGCCAGTGCACTCTCCGGACTCACTGCAGTGCATCCCCAGTGGTGCCAGTGCACTCTCTGGACTCACTGCACTGCATCCCCAGTGGTGCCAGGGCACTCTCTGCACTCACTGCACTGCATCCCCGGTGTTCCCAGAGCACTCTCTGGACTCACCGAGGTGCATCCCCAGTGGTGCCAGTGCACTCTCTGGACTCACTGCAGTGCAGCCCCTGAGGTGCCAGTGTACTCTCTGGACTCACTGCACTGCATCCCCAGTGGTGCCTGTGCACTCTCTTGAGTCACTGCACTGCATCCCCAGTGGAGCCAGTGCACTCTATGGACTAACTGCACTGCATACCCAGTGGTGCCAGTGCACTCTCTGGACTCACTGCACTGCATCCCCAGTGGTGCCAGTGCACTCTCTGGACTCACTGCACTGCATCCCCAGTGGTTCCAGTGCACTCTCTGTATCACTGCACTGCATCACCATTGGTGCCAGGGCACTCTCCGGACTCACTGCAGTGCATCCCCAGTGGTGCCAGTGCACTCTTTCGAGTCACTGCACTGCATCCCCAGTGGTGCCAGTGCATTCTCTGGACTCACTGAAGTGCATCCCCAGTGGTGCCAGTGCACTCTCTGGACTCACTGCAGTGCATCCCCAGTGGTGCCAGTGCACTCTCTGGACTCACTGCACTGCATCCCCAGTGGTGCCAGTGCACTCTCTGCACTCACTGCACTGCATCCCCAGTGGTGCCGGTGTACTCTCTGGACTCAGTGCACTGCATCACCAGTGGTGCCACTGCACTCTCTGGACTCACTGCACTGCATCCCCAGTGGTGCCAGTGCACTCTCTGGACTCACAGCAGTGCATCACCTTTTGTGCCAGTGCACTCTCTGGACTCACTGCACTGCATCCCCAGTAGTGCCAGTGCACTCTCTGGACTCACTGCACTGCATCCACAGTGGTGCCAGTGCACTCTCTGGACTCACTGCAGTGCATCCCCAGTGGTGCCAGTGCACTCTCTGGACTCACTGCAGTGCATCCCCAGTGGTGCCAGTGCACTGTCTGGACTCACTGCATCCCCAGTGGTGCCAGTGCACTCTTTGGACTCACTGCACTCCATCCCCAGTGGTGCCAGTCCACTCTCTGGACTCACTGCACTGCATCCCCAGTGGTGCCAGTGCACTCTCTGGACTCAAGCACTGCATCCCCAGTGGTGCCAGTGCACTCTTTGGACTCACTGCACTGCATCCCCAGTGGTGCCAGTGCACTCTCTGGACTCACTGCACTGTATCCCCAGTGGTGCCAGTGCACTCTCTGGACTCACTGCAGTGCTTCACCAGTGGTGCCAGTGCACTCTCCGGACTCACTGCACTGCATCCCCAGTGGTGCCAGTGCACTCTCTGGAATCACTGCAGTGCATCCCCAGTGGTGCCAGTGCACTCTCTGGACTCACTGCACTGCATCCCCAGTGGTGCCAGTGCACTCTCTGGACTCACTGCATTGCATCCCCAGTGGTGCCAGTGCACTCTCTGGACTCACTGCACTGCATCCCCAGTGGTGCCACTGCACTCTCTGGACTCACTGCACTGCATCACCATTGGTGCCAGTGCAATCTCCGGACTCACTGCAGTGCATCCGCAGTGGTGCCAGTGCACTCTTTCGAGTCACTGCATTGCATCCCAAGTGGTGCCAGTGCACTCTCTGGACTCACTGCAGTGCATCCCCAGTGGTGCCAGTGCACTCTCTGGACTCACTGCAGTGCATCCCCAGTGGTACCAGTGCACTCTCTGGACTCACTGCACTGCATCCCCAGTGGTGCCAGTGCACTCTCCGGACTCACTGCACTGCATCCCCAGTGGTGCCAGTGCACTCTCTGGACTCAGTGCAGTGCATCCCCAGTGGTGCCAGTGCACTCTCTGCACTCACTGCACTGCATCCCCAGTGGTGCCAGTGCACTCTCTGCACTCACTGCACTGCATCCCCGGTGTTCCCAGAGCACTCTCTGGACTCACCGAGGTGCATCCCCAGTGGTGCCAGTGCACTCTCTGGACTCACCGCACTGCATCCCCAGTGGTGCCAGTGCACTCTCTGGACTCACTGCAGTACAGCCCCTGAGGTGCCAGTGTACTCCCTGGACTCACTGCACTGCATCCCCAGTGGTGCCAGTGCACTCTCTGGAGTCACTACACTGCATCCCCAGTGGTGCCAGTGCTCTCTCTGGAGTCACTGCAGTGCATTTCCAGTGGTGCCAGTGTAGTCTCTGGACTCACTGCACTGCATCCCCAGTGGTGCCAGTGCAATCTCAGGACTCACTGCAGTGCAGCTCCAGTTGGTGCCAGTGCACTCTCTGGACTCACTGCACTGCACCCCCACTGGTGCCAGTGCACTCTCTGGACTCACTGCACTGCATCCCCAGTGGTGCCAGTGCACTCTCCGGACTCACTGCAGTGCATCCCCAGTGGTGCCAGTGCACTCTCTGGACTCACTGCACTGCATCCCCAGTGGTGCCAGGGCACTCTCTGCACTCACTGCACTGCATCCCCGGTGTTCCCAGAGCACTCTCTGGACTCACCGAGGTGCATCCCCAGTGGTGCCAGTGCACTCTCTGGACTCACTGCAGTGCAGCCCCTGAGGTGCCAGTGTACTCTCTGGACTCACTGCACTGCATCCCCAGTGGTGCCTGTGCACTCTCTTGAGTCACTGCACTGCATCCCCAGTGGAGCCAGTGCACTCTATGGACTAACTGCACTGCATACCCAGTGGTGCCAGTGCACTCTCTGGACTCACTGCACTGCATCCCCAGTGGTGCCAGTGCACTCTCTGGACTCACTGCACTGCATCCCCAGTGGTGCCAGTGCACTCTTTGGACTCACTGCACTCCATCCCCAGTGGTGCCAGTCCACTCTCTGGACTCACTGCACTGCATCCCCAGTGGTGCCAGTGCACTCTCTGGACTCAAGCACTGCATCCCCAGTGGTGCCAGTGCACTCTTTGGACTCACTGCAGTGCATCCCCAGTGGTGCCAGTGCACTCTCTGGACTCACTGCAGTGCATCCCCAGTGGTGCCAGTGCACTCTCTGGACTCACTGCAGTGCTTCACCAGTGGTGCCAGTGCACTCTCTGGACTCACTGCACTGCATCCCCAGTGGTGCCAGTGCACTCTCTGGAATCACTGCAGTGCATCCCCAGTGGTGCCAGTGCACTCTCTGGACTCACTGCACTGCATCCCCAGTGGTGCCAGTGCACTCTCTGGACTCAACTGCACTGCATCCCCAGTGGTGCCCGTGCACTCTCTGGACTCACTGCATTGCATCCCCAGTGATGCCAGTGCACTCTCTGGACTCACTGCACTGCATCACCAGTGGTGCCAGTGCACTCTCTGGAGTCACTGCAGTGCATCCCCAGTGGTGCCTGTGCAGTCTCTGGACTCACTACAGTTCATCCCCAGTGGAGCCAGTGCACTCTCTGGACTCACTACACTGCATCCCCAGTGGTGCCAGTGCACTCTCTGGACTCACTGCACTCCATCCCCACTGGTGCCAGTGCACTCTCTGGACTCACTGCACTGCATCCCCAGTGGTGCCAGTGCACTCTCTGCACTCATGCACTGAATACCCAGTGGTGCCAGTGCACTCTTTGGACTCACTGCACTGCATGAACAGTGGTGCCAGTGCACTCTCTGGACTCACTGCACTGCATCCCCAGTGGTGCCAGTGCACTCTCTGCACTCATGCACTGAATACCCAGTGGTGCCAGTGCACTCTTTGGACTCACTGCACTGCATGAACAGTGGTGCCAGTGCACTCTCTGGACTCACTGCACTGCATCCCCAGTGGTGCCAGTATAGTCTCTGGACTCACTGTAGTGCATCCCCAGTGGTGCCAGTGCAATCTCAGGACTCACTGCAGTGCAGCTCCAGTTGGTGCCAGTGCAGTCTCTGGACTCACTGCACTGCATCCCCAGTGGCGCCAGTGCACTCTCTGGACTCACTGCACTGCATCCCCAGTGGTGCCAGTGCACTCTCTGGAGTCACTGCAGTGTATCCCCAGTGGTGCCAGTGCACTCTCTGGACTCACTGAACTGCATCCCCAGTGGTGCCAGAGCACTCTCTGGACTCACTGCAGTGCATCCCCAGTGCTGCCAGTGCACTCTCTGGACTCACTGCACTGCATCGCCAGTGGTGCCAGTGCACTCTCTGGACTCACTGCACTGCATCACCAGTGGTGCCAGTGCACTCTCTGGACTCACTGCACTGCATCCCCAGTGGTGCCAGTGCACTCTCTGGAGTCACAGCACTGCATCAACTGTGGTGCCTCTGCACTCTTTGGAGTCACTGCACTGCATCCCCAGTGGTGCCAGTGCACTCTCTGGACTCACTGCAGTGCATCCCCAGTGGTGCCAGTGCACTCTCTGGACTCACTGCACTGCATCCCCAGTAGTGCCAGTGCACTCTCTGGACTCACTGCACTGCATCCCCAGTGGTGCCAGTGCACTCTCTGGAATCACTGCAGTGCATCCCCAGTGGTGCCAGTGCACTCTCTGGAGTCACTGCACTGCATCCCCAGTGGTGCCAGTGCACTCTCTGGACTCACTGCATTGCATCCCCAGTTGTGCCAGTGCACTCTCTGGACTCACTGCACTGCATCCCCAGTGGTGCCAGTGCACTCTCTGGACTCACTGCACTGCATCACCATTGGTGCCAGGGCACTCTCCGGACTCACTGCAGTGCATCCCCAGTGGTGCCAGTGCACTCTCTGGACTCACTGCACTGCATCCCCAGTGGTGCCAGTGCACTCTCTGGACTCACTGCACTGCATACCCAGTGGTGCCAGTGCACTCACTGGAGTCACAGCACTGCACCAACAGTGGTGCCTCTGCACTCTCTGGAGTCACTGCACTGCATCCCCTGTGGTGCCAGTGCACTCTCTGGACTCACTGCAGTGCATCCCAGTGGTGCCAGTGCACTCTCTGGACTCACTGCAGTGCATCCCCAGTGGTGCCAGTGCACTCTCTGGACTCACTGCACTGCATCCCCAGTGGTGCCAGTGCACTCTCCGGAATCACTGCAGTGCATCCCCAGTGGTGCCAGTGCACTCTCTGGACTCACTGCACTGCATCCACAGTGGTGCCAGTGCACTCTCTGGACTCACTGCATTGCATCCCCAGTAGTGCCAGTGCACTCTCTGGACTCACTGCACTGCATCCCCAGTGGTGCCAGGGCACTCTCTGGACTCACTGCAGTGCATCCCCAGTGGTGCCAGTGCACTCTCTGCCCTCACTGCAGTGCATCCCCACTGGTGCCAGTGCAATCTCTGGGCTCACGGGGGTGCATCCCCAGTGGTGCCAGTGCACTCTCTGGACTCACTGCACTGCATCCCCAGTGGTGCCAGTGCACTCTCTGCCCTCACTGCAGTGCATCCCCAGTAGTGCCAGTGCACTCTCTGCCCTCACTGCAGTGCACCCCCAGTGGTGCCAGTGCACTCTCTGGACTCACTGCACTGCATCCCCAGTGGTGCCCGTGCACTCTCTGGATTCACTGCAGTGCATCCCTAGTGGTGCCATTGCACTCTCTGGACTCACTGCATTGCATCCCCAGTGGTGCCAGTGCACTCTCTGCACTCACTGCACTGCATCCCCAGTGGTGCCAGTGCACTCTCTGGAGTCACTGCACTGCATCCCCAGTGGTGCCTGTGCAGTCTCTGGACTCACTACAGTGCATCCCCAGTGGAACCAGTGCACTCTCTGGACTCACTGCAGTGCATCCCCAGTGGTGCCAGTGCACTCTTTGGACTCACTGCACTCCATCCCCAGTGGTGCCAGTCCACTCTCTGGACTCACTGCACTGCATCCCCAGTGGTGCCAGTGCACTCTCTGGACTCAAGCACTGCATCCCCAGTGGTGCCAGTGCACTCTTTGGACTCACTGCACTGCATCCCCAGTGGTGCCAGTGCACTCTCTGGACTCACTGCACTGTATCCCCAGTGGTGCCAGTGCACTCTCTGGACTCACTGCAGTGCTTCACCAGTGGTGCCAGTGCACTCTCCGGACTCACTGCACTGCATCCCCAGTGGTGCCAGTGCACTCTCTGGAATCACTGCAGTGCATCCCCAGTGGTGCCAGTGCACTCTCTGGACTCACTGCACTGCATCCCCAGTGGTGCCAGTGCACTCTCTGGACTCACTGCATTGCATCCCCAGTGGTGCCAGTGCACTCTCTGGACTCAGTGCAGTGCATCCCCAGTGGTGCCAGTGCACTCTCTGCACTCACTGCACTGCATCCCCAGTGGTGCCAGTGCACTCTCTGCACTCACTGCACTGCATCCCCGGTGTTCCCAGAGCACTCTCTGGACTCACCGAGGTGCATCCCCAGTGGTGCCAGTGCACTCTCTGGACTCACCGCACTGCATCCCCAGTGGTGCCAGTGCACTCTCTGGACTCACTGCAGTACAGCCCCTGAGGTGCCAGTGTACTCCCTGGACTCACTGCACTGCATCCCCAGTGGTGCCAGTGCACTCTCTGGAGTCACTACACTGCATCCCCAGTGGTGCCAGTGCTCTCTCTGGAGTCACTGCAGTGCATTTCCAGTGGTGCCAGTGTAGTCTCTGGACTCACTGCACTGCATCCCCAGTGGTGCCAGTGCAATCTCAGGACTCACTGCAGTGCAGCTCCAGTTGGTGCCAGTGCACTCTCTGGACTCACTGCACTGCACCCCCACTGGTGCCAGTGCACTCTCTGGACTCACTGCACTGCATCCCCAGTGGTGCCAGTGCACTCTCCGGACTCACTGCAGTGCATCCCCAGTGGTGCCAGTGCACTCTCTGGACTCACTGCACTGCATCCCCAGTGGTGCCAGGGCACTCTCTGCACTCACTGCACTGCATCCCCGGTGTTCCCAGAGCACTCTCTGGACTCACCGAGGTGCATCCCCAGTGGTGCCAGTGCACTCTCTGGACTCACTGCAGTGCAGCCCCTGAGGTGCCAGTGTACTCTCTGGACTCACTGCACTGCATCCCCAGTGGTGCCTGTGCACTCTCTTGAGTCACTGCACTGCATCCCCAGTGGAGCCAGTGCACTCTCTGGACTAACTGCACTGCATACCCAGTGGTGCCTGTGCACTCTCTGGACTCACTGCACTGCATCCCCAGTGGTGCCAGTGCACTCTCTGGACTCACTGCACTGCATCCCCAGTGGTTCCAGTGCACTCTCTGTATCACTGCACTGCATCACCATTGGTGCCAGGGCACTCTCCGGACTCACTGCAGTGCATCCCCAGTGGTGCCAGTGCACTCTTTCGAGTCACTGCACTGCATCCCCAGTGGTGCCAGTGCATTCTCTGGACTCACTGAAGTGCATCCCCAGTGGTGCCAGTGCACTCTCTGGACTCACTGCAGTGCATCCCCAGTGGTGCCAGTGCACTCTCTGGACTCACTGCACTGCATCCCCAGTGGTGCCAGTGCACTCTCTGCACTCACTGCACTGCATCCCCAGTGGTGCCGGTGTACTCTCTGGACTCAGTGCACTGCATCACCAGTGGTGCCACTGCACTCTCTGGACTCACTGCACTGCATCCCCAGTGGTGCCAGTGCACTCTCTGGACTCACAGCAGTGCATCACCTTTTGTGCCAGTGCACTCTCTGGACTCACTGCACTGCATCCCCAGTAGTGCCAGTGCACTCTCTGGACTCACTGCACTGCATCCACAGTGGTGCCAGTGCACTCTCTGGACTCACTGCAGTGCATCCCCAGTGGTGCCAGTGCACTCTCTGGACTCACTGCAGTGCATCCCCAGTGGTGCCAGTGCACTGTCTGGACTCACTGCATCCCCAGTGGTGCCAGTGCACTCTTTGGACTCACTGCACTCCATCCCCAGTGGTGCCAGTCCACTCTCTGGACTCACTGCACTGCATCCCCAGTGGTGCCAGTGCACTCTCTGGACTCAAGCACTGCATCCCCAGTGGTGCCAGTGCACTCTTTGGACTCACTGCACTGCATCCCCAGTGGTGCCAGTGCACTCTCTGGACTCACTGCACTGTATCCCCAGTGGTGCCAGTGCACTCTCTGGACTCACTGCAGTGCTTCACCAGTGGTGCCAGTGCACTCTCCGGACTCACTGCACTGCATCCCCAGTGGTGCCAGTGCACTCTCTGGAATCACTGCAGTGCATCCCCAGTGGTGCCAGTGCACTCTCTGGACTCACTGCACTGCATCCCCAGTGGTGCCAGTGCACTCTCTGGACTCACTGCATTGCATCCCCAGTGGTGCCAGTGCACTCTCTGGACTCACTGCACTGCATCCCCAGTGGTGCCACTGCACTCTCTGGACTCACTGCACTGCATCACCATTGGTGCCAGTGCAATCTCCGGACTCACTGCAGTGCATCCGCAGTGGTGCCAGTGCACTCTTTCGAGTCACTGCATTGCATCCCAAGTGGTGCCAGTGCACTCTCTGGACTCACTGCAGTGCATCCCCAGTGGTGCCAGTGCACTCTCTGGACTCACTGCAGTGCATCCCCAGTGGTACCAGTGCACTCTCTGGACTCACTGCACTGCATCCCCAGTGGTGCCAGTGCACTCTCCGGACTCACTGCACTGCATCCCCAGTGGTGCCAGTGCACTCTCTGGACTCAGTGCAGTGCATCCCCAGTGGTGCCAGTGCACTCTCTGCACTCACTGCACTGCATCCCCAGTGGTGCCAGTGCACTCTCTGCACTCACTGCACTGCATCCCCGGTGTTCCCAGAGCACTCTCTGGACTCACCGAGGTGCATCCCCAGTGGTGCCAGTGCACTCTCTGGACTCACCGCACTGCATCCCCAGTGGTGCCAGTGCACTCTCTGGACTCACTGCAGTACAGCCCCTGAGGTGCCAGTGTACTCCCTGGACTCACTGCACTGCATCCCCAGTGGTGCCAGTGCACTCTCTGGAGTCACTACACTGCATCCCCAGTGGTGCCAGTGCTCTCTCTGGAGTCACTGCAGTGCATTTCCAGTGGTGCCAGTGTAGTCTCTGGACTCACTGCACTGCATCCCCAGTGGTGCCAGTGCAATCTCAGGACTCACTGCAGTGCAGCTCCAGTTGGTGCCAGTGCACTCTCTGGACTCACTGCACTGCACCCCCACTGGTGCCAGTGCACTCTCTGGACTCACTGCACTGCATCCCCAGTGGTGCCAGTGCACTCTCCGGACTCACTGCAGTGCATCCCCAGTGGTGCCAGTGCACTCTCTGGACTCACTGCACTGCATCCCCAGTGGTGCCAGGGCACTCTCTGCACTCACTGCACTGCATCCCCGGTGTTCCCAGAGCACTCTCTGGACTCACCGAGGTGCATCCCCAGTGGTGCCAGTGCACTCTCTGGACTCACTGCAGTGCAGCCCCTGAGGTGCCAGTGTACTCTCTGGACTCACTGCACTGCATCCCCAGTGGTGCCTGTGCACTCTCTTGAGTCACTGCACTGCATCCCCAGTGGAGCCAGTGCACTCTATGGACTAACTGCACTGCATACCCAGTGGTGCCAGTGCACTCTCTGGACTCACTGCACTGCATCCCCAGTGGTGCCAGTGCACTCTCTGGACTCACTGCACTGCATCCCCAGTGGTTCCAGTGCACTCTCTGTATCACTGCACTGCATCACCATTGGTGCCAGGGCACTCTCCGGACTCACTGCAGTGCATCCCCAGTGGTGCCAGTGCACTCTTTCGAGTCACTGCACTGCATCCCCAGTGGTGCCAGTGCATTCTCTGGACTCACTGAAGTGCATCCCCAGTGGTGCCAGTGCACTCTCTGGACTCACTGCAGTGCATCCCCAGTGGTGCCAGTGCACTCTCTGGACTCACTGCACTGCATCCCCAGTGGTGCCAGTGCACTCTCTGCACTCACTGCACTGCATCCCCAGTGGTGCCGGTGTACTCTCTGGACTCAGTGCACTGCATCACCAGTGGTGCCACTGCACTCTCTGGACTCACTGCACTGCATCCCCAGTGGTGCCAGTGCACTCTCTGGACTCACAGCAGTGCATCACCTTTTGTGCCAGTGCACTCTCTGGACTCACTGCACTGCATCCCCAGTAGTGCCAGTGCACTCTCTGGACTCACTGCACTGCATCCACAGTGGTGCCAGTGCACTCTCTGGACTCACTGCAGTGCATCCCCAGTGGTGCCAGTGCACTCTCTGGACTCACTGCAGTGCATCCCCAGTGGTGCCAGTGCACTGTCTGGACTCACTGCATCCCCAGTGGTTCCAGGGCACTCTCTGGACTCACAGCACTGCATCCCCATTGGTGCCAGTGCACTCTCTGGACTCACTGCACTAAAACCCCAGTGGTGCCAGTGCACTCTCTGGACTCACTGCACTGCATCCCCAGTGGTGCCAGTGCACTCTCTGGACTCACTGCACTGCATCCCCTGTGGTGCCAGTACACTCTCTGGACTCACTGCAGTGCATCACCAGTGGTGCCAGTTTACTCTCTGGACTCACTGCACTGCATCACCAGCGGTGCCAGTGCACTCTCTGGACTCACTGCAGTGCATCCCCAGTGGTGCCAGTGCACTTTCTGGAGTCACTGCAGTGCATCCCCTATTGTGCCAGTGCACTCTCTGCACTCACTGCACTGCATCCCCAGAAGTGCCAGTGCACTCTCTGGACCCACTGCAGTGCATCCCCACTGGTGCCAGTGCACTCTCTGGACTCACTGCACTGCGTCCCCAGTGGTGCCAGTGCACTCTCTGTACTCACTGCAGTGCATTCCCAGTGGTGTCAGTGCACACTCTGGACTCACTGCAGTGAATCCCCAGTGGTGCCAGTGCACTCTCTGGACTCACTGCACTGCATTCCCAGTGGTGCCAGTTCGCAACCGCACACTCAACACTCTGCTCTCAGCGGAAGCCTTTGGGTACACCTGAACTCCCTGGGGGAGCCTTTACGCAACCCCACACTCAACAGGACTCTGCGTCTTCACTCTTTCCTAACAACCCTAAACATAACCCTAACCGCAACAAGAAGCTCAACCCGAGTTAGACCCGAAAAAACACGTACGGTGCCACTTTCTGCCATCAAAAAGTGCTCTCAGCGGAAGCCTTTGGGTACACCTGAACTCCCTGGGGGATCCTTTACGCAACCCCACACTCAACAGGACTCTGCGTCTTCACTCTTTCCTAACAACCCTAAACATAACCCTAACCGCAACAAGAAGCTGAACCCGAGTTAGACTCGAAAAAACACGTACGGTGCCACTTTCTGCCATCAAAAAGTGCTCTCAGCGGAAGCCTTTGGGTACACCTGAACTCCCTTGGGGGGAGCCTTTACGCAACCCCACACTCAACAGGACTCTGCGTCTTCACTCTTTCCTAACAACCCTAAACATAACCCTAACCGCAACAAGAAGCTGAACCCGAGTTAGACCCGAAAAAACACGTACGGTGCCACTTTCTGCCATCAAAAAGTGCTCTCAGCGGAAGCCTTTGGGTACACCTGAACTCCCTGGGGGAGCCTTTACGCAACCCCACACTCAACAGGACTCTGCGTCTTCACTCTTTCCTAACAACCCTAAACATAACCCTAACCGCAACAAGAAGCTGAACCCGAGTTAGACCCGAAAAAACACGTACGGTGCCACTTTCTGCCATCAAAAAGTGCTCTCAGCGGAAGCCTTTGGGTACACCTGAACTCCCTGGGGGAGCCTTTACGCAACCCCACACTCAACAGGACTCTGCGTCTTCACTCTTTCCTAACAACCCTAAACATAACCCTAACCGCAACAAGAAGCTGAACCCGAGTTAGACCCGAAAAAACACGTACGGTGCCACTTTCTGCCATCAAAAAGTGCTCTCAGCGGAAGCCTTTGGGTACACCTGAACTCCCTGGGGGAGCCTTTACGCAACCCCACACTCAACAGGACTCTGCGTCTTCGCTCTTTCCTAACAACCCTAAACATAACCCTAACCGCAACAAGAAGCTCAACCCGAGTTAGACCCGAAAAAACACGTACGGTGCCACTTTCTGCCATCAAAAAGTGCTCTCAGCGGAAGCCTTTGGGTACACCTGAACTCCCTGGGGGAGCCTTTACGCAACCCCACACTCAACAGGACTCTGCGTCTTCACTCTTTCCTAACAACCCTAAACATAACCCTAACCGCAACAAGAAGCTCAACCCGAGTTAGACCCGAAAAAACACGTACGGTGCCACTTTCTGCCATCAAAAAGTGCTCTCAGCGGAAGCCTTTGGGTACACCTGAACTCCCTGGGGGAGCCTTTACGCAACCCCACACTCAACAGGACTCTGCGTCTTCACTCTTTCCTAACAACCCTAAACATAACCCTAACCGCAACAAGAAGCTCAACCCGAGTTAGACCCGAAAAAACACGTACGGTGCCACTTTCTGCCATCAAAAAGTGCTCTCAGCGGAAGCCTTTGGGTACACGTGAACTCCCTGGGGGAGCCTTTACGCAACCCCACACTCAACAGGACTCTGCGTCTTCACTCTTTCCTAACAACCCTAAACATAACCCTAACCGCAACAAGAAGCTGAACCCGAGTTAGACCCGAAAAAACACGTACGGTGCCACTTTCTGCCATCAAAAAGTGCTCTCAGCGGAAGCCTTTGGGTACACCTGAACTCCCTGGGGGAGCCTTTACGCAACCCCACACTCAACAGGACTCTGCGTCTTCGCTCTTTCCTAACAACCCTAAACATAACCCTAACCGCAACAAGAAGCTGAACCCGAGTTAGACCCGAAAAAACACGTACGGTGCCACTTTTTGCCATCAAAAAGTGCTCTCAGCGGAAGCCTTTGGGTACACCTGAACTCCCTGGGGGAGCCTTTACGCAACCCCACACTCAACAGGACTCTGCGTCTTCACTCTTTCCTAACAACCCTAAACATAACCCTAACCGCAACAAGAAGCTGAACCCGAGTTAGACCCGAAAAAACACGTACGGTGCCACTTTCTGCCATCCAAAAGTGCTCTCAGCGGAAGCCTTTGGGTACACCTGAACTCCCTGGGGGAGCCTTTACGCAACCCCACACTCAACAGGACTCTGCGTCTTCACTCTTTCCTAACAACCCTAATCATAACCCTAACCGCAACAAGAAGCTGAACCCGAGTTAGACCCGAAAAAACACGTACGGTGCCACTTTCTGCCATCAAAAAGTGCTCTCAGCGGAAGCCTTTGGGTACACCTGAACTCCCTGGGGGAGCCTTTACGCAACCCCACACTCAACAGGACTCTGCGTCTTCACTCTTTCCTAACAACCCTAAACATAACCCTAACCGCAACAAGAAGCTGAACCCGAGTTAGACCCGAAAAAACACGTACGGTGCCACTTTCTGCCATCAAAAAGTGCTCTCAGCGGAAGCCTTTGGGTACACCTGAACTCCCTGGGGGAGCCTTTACGCAACCCCACACTCAACAGGACTCTGCGTCTTCGCTCTTTCCTAACAACCCTAAACATAACCCTAACCGCAACAAGAAGCTGAACCCGAGTTAGACCCGAAAAAACACGTACGGTGCCACTTTCTGCCATCCAAAAGTGCTCTCAGCGGAAGCCTTTGGGTACACCTGAACTCCCTGGGGGAGCCTTTACGCAACCCCACACTCAACAGGACTCTGCGTCTTCACTCTTTCCTAACAACCCTAAACATAACCCTAACCGCAACAAGAAGCTCAACCCGAGTTAGACTCGAAAAAACACGTACGGTGCCACTTTCTGCCATCAAAAAGTGCTCTCAGCGGAAGCCTTTGGGTACACCTGAACTCCCTTGGGGGGAGCCTTTACGCAACCCCACACTCAACAGGACTCTGCGTCTTCACTCTTTCCTAACAACCCTAAACATAACCCTAACCGCAACAAGAAGCTGAACCCGAGTTAGACCCGAAAAAACACGTACGGTGCCACTTTCTGCCATCAAAAAGTGCTCTCAGCGGAAGCCTTTGGGTACACCTGAACTCCCTGGGGGAGCCTTTACGCAACCCCACACTCAACAGGACTCTGCGTCTTCACTCTTTCCTAACAACCCTAAACATAACCCTAACCGCAACAAGAAGCTCAACCCGAGTTAGACCCGAAAAAACACGTACGGTGCCACTTTCTGCCATCAAAAAGTGCTCTCAGCGGAAGCCTTTGGGTACACCTGAACTCCCTGGGGGAGCCTTTACGCAACCCCACACTCAACAGGACTCTGCGTCTTCACTCTTTCCTAACAACCCTAAACATAACCCTAACCGCAACAAGAAGCTCAACCCGAGTTAGACCCGAAAAAACACGTACGGTGCCACTTTCTGCCATCAAAAAGTGCTCTCAGCGGAAGCCTTTGGGTACACCTGAACTCCCTGGGGGAGCCTTTACGCAACCCCACACTCAACAGGACTCTGCGTCTTCGCTCTTTCCTAACAACCCTAAACATAACCCTAACCGCAACAAGAAGCTGAACCCGAGTTAGACCCGAAAAAACACGTACGGTGCCACTTTCTGCCATCAAAAAGTGATCTCAGCGGAAGCCTTTGGGTACACCTGAACTCCCTGGGGGAGCCTTTACGCAACCCCACACTCAACAGGACTCTGCGTCTTCACTCTTTCCTAACAACCCTAAACATAAGCCTAACCGCAACAAGAAGCTGAACCCGAGTTAGACCCGAAAAAACACGTACGGTGCCACTTTCTGCCATCAAAAAGTGCTCTCAGCGGAAGCCTTTGGGTACACCTGAACTCCCTGGGGGAGCCTTTACGCAACCCCACACTCAACAGGACTCTGCGTCTTCACTCTTTCCTAACAACCCTAAACATAACCCTAACCGCAACAAGAAGCTGAACCCGAGTTAGACCCGAAAAAACACGTACGGTGCCACTTTCTGCCATCAAAAAGTGCTCTCAGCGGAAGCCTTTGGGTACACCTGAACTCCCTGGGGGAGCCTTTACGCAACCCCACACTCAACAGGACTCTGCGTCTTCGCTCTTTCCTAACAACCCTAAACATAACCCTAACCGCAACAAGAAGCTGAACCCGAGTTAGACCCGAAAAAACACGTACGGTGCCACTTTCTGCCATCAAAAAGTGCTCTCAGCGGAAGCCTTTGGGTACACCTGAACTCCCTGGGGGAGCCTTTACGCAACCCCACACTCAACAGGACTCTGCGTCTTCACTCTTTCCTAACAACCCTAAACATAACCCTAACCGCAACAAGAAGCTCAACCCGAGTTAGACCCGAAAAAACACGTACGGTGCCACTTTCTGCCATCAAAAAGTGCTCTCAGCGGAAGCCTTTGGGTACACCTGAACTCCCTGGGGGAGCCTTTACACAACCCCACACTCAACAGGACTCTGCGTCTTCACTCTTTCCTAACAACCCTAAACATAACCCTAACCGCAACAAGAAGCTGAACCCGAGTTAGACCCGAAAAAACACGTACGGTGCCACTTTCTGCCATCAAAAAGTGCTCTCAGCGGAAGCCTTTGGGTACACGTGAACTCCCTGGGGGAGCCTTTACGCAACCCCACACTCAACAGGACTCTGCGTCTTCACTCTTTCCTAACAACCCTAAACATAACCCTAACCGCAACAAGAAGCTGAACCCGAGTTAGACCCGAAAAAACACGTACGGTGCCACTTTCTGCCATCAAAAAGTGCTCTCAGCGGAAGCCTTTGGGTACACCTGAACTCCCTGGGGGAGCCTTTACGCAACCCCACACTCAACAGGACTCTGCGTCTTCGCTCTTTCCTAACAACCCTAAACATAACCCTAACCGCAACAAGAAGCTGAACCCGAGTTAGACCCGAAAAAACACGTACGGTGCCACTTTTTGCCATCAAAAAGTGCTCTCAGCGGAAGCCTTTGGGTACACCTGAACTCCCTGGGGGAGCCTTTACGCAACCCCACACTCAACAGGACTCTGCGTCTTCACTCTTTCCTAACAACCCTAAACATAACCCTAACCGCAACAAGAAGCTGAACCCGAGTTAGACCCGAAAAAACACGTACGGTGCCACTTTCTGCCATCCAAAAGTGCTCTCAGCGGAAGCCTTTGGGTACACCTGAACTCCCTGGGGGAGCCTTTACGCAACCTCACACTCAACAGGACTCTGCGTCTTCACTCTTTCCTAACAACCCTAATCATAACCCTAACCGCAACAAGAAGCTGAACCCGAGTTAGACCCGAAAAAACACGTACGGTGCCACTTTCTGCCATCAAAAAGTGCTCTCAGCGGAAGCCTTTGGGTACACCTGAACTCCCTGGGGGAGCCTTTACGCAACCCCACACTCAACAGGACTCTGCGTCTTCACTCTTTCCTAACAACCCTAAACATAACCCTAACCGCAACAAGAAGCTGAACCCGAGTTAGACCCGAAAAAACACGTACGGTGCATCTTTCTGCCATCAAAAAGTGCTCTCAGCGGAAGCCTTTGGGTACACCTGAACTCCCTGGGGGAGCCTTTACGCAACCCCACACTCAACAGGACTCTGCGTCTTCGCTCTTTCCTAACAACCTTAACATAACCCTAACCGCAACAAGAAGCTGAACCCGAGTTAGACCCTAAAAAACACGTACGGTGCCACTTTCTGCCATCAAAAAGTGCTCTCAGCGGAAGCCTTTGGGTACACCTGAACTCCCTGGGGGAGCCTTTACGCAACCCCACACTCAACAGGACTCTGCGTCTTCACTCTTTCCTAACAACCCTAAACATAACCCTAACAGGAACAAGAAGCTCAACCCGAGTTAGACCCGAAAAAACACGTACGGTGCATCTTTCTGCCATCAAAAAGTGCTCTCAGCGGAAGCCTTTGGGTACACCTGAACTCCCTGGGGGAGCCTTTACGCAACCCCACACTCAACAGGACTCTGCGTCTTCACTCTTTCCTAACAACCCTAAACATAACCCTAACCGCAACAAGAAGCTGAACCCGAGTTAGACCCGAAAAAACACGTACGGTGCCACTTTCTGCCATCAAAAAGTGCTCTCAGCGGAAGCCTTTGGGTACACCTGAACTCCCTGGGGGAGCCTTTACGCAACCCCACACTCAACAGGACTCTGCGTCTTCACTCTTTCCTAACAACCCTAAACATAACCCTAACCGCAACAAGAAGCTGAACCCGAGTTAGACCCGAAAAAACACGTACGGTGCCACTTTCTGCCATCAAAAAGTGCTCTCAGCGGAAGCCTTTGGGTACACGTGAACTCCCTGGGGGAGCCTTTACGCAACCCCACACTCAACAGGACTCTGCGTCTTCACTCTTTCCTAACAACCCTAAACATAACCCTAACCGCAACAAGAAGCTGAACCCGAGTTAGACCCGAAAAAACACGTACGGTGCCACTTTCTGCCATCAAAAAGTGCTCTCAGCGGAAGCCTTTGGGTACACCTGAACTCCCTGGGGGAGCCTTTACGCAACCCCACACTCAACAGGACTCTGCGTCTTCACTCTTTCCTAACAACCCTAAACATAACCCTAACCGCAACAAGAAGCTCAACCCGAGTTAGACCCGAAAAAACACGTACGGTGCCACTTTCTGCCATCAAAAAGTGCTCTCAGCGGAAGCCTTTGGGTACACCTGAACTCCCTGGGGGAGCCTTTACGCAACCCCACACTCAACAGGACTCTGCGTCTTCACTCTTTCCTAACAACCCTAAACATAACCCTAACCGCAACAAGAAGCTGAACCCGAGTTAGACCCGAAAAAACACGTACGGTGCCACTTTCTGCCATCAAAAAGTGCTCTCAGCGGAAGCCTTTGGGTACACCTGAACTCCCTGGGGGAGCCTTTACGCAACCCCACACTCAACAGGACTCTGCGTCTTCACTCTTTCCTAACAACCCTAAACATAACCCTAACCGCAACAAGAAGCTGAACCCGAGTTAGACCCGAAAAAACACGTACGGTGCCACTTTCTGCCATCCAAAAGTGCTCTCAGCGGAAGCCTTTGGGTACACCTGAACTCCCTGGGGGAGCCTTTACGCAACCGCACAGTCAACAGGACTCTGCGTCTTCACTCTTTCCTAACAACCCTAAACATAACCCTAACCGCAACAAGAAGCTGAACCCGAGTTAGACCCGAAAAAACACGTACGGTGCCACTTTCTGCCATCCAAAAGTGCTCTCAGCGGAAGCCTTTGGGTACACCTGAACTCCCTGGGGGAGCCTTTACGCAACCCCACACTCAACAGGACTCTGCGTCTTCACTCTTTCCTAACAACCCTAAACATAACCCTAACCGCAACAAGAAGCTGAACCCGAGTTAGACCCGAAAAAACACGTACGGTGCCACTTTCTGCCATCAAAAAGTGCTCTCAGCGGAAGCCTTTGGGTACACCTGAACTCCCTGGGGGAGCCTTTACGCAACCCCACACTCAACAGGACTCTGCGTCTTCACTCTTTCCTAACAACCCTAAACATAACCCTAACCGCAACAAGAAGCTGAACCCGAGTTAGACCCGAAAAAACACGTACGGTGCCACTTTCTGCCATCAAAAAGTGCTCTCAGCGGAAGCCTTTGGGTACACCTGAACTCCCTGGGGGAGCCTTTACGCAACCCCACACTCAACAGGACTCTGCGTCTTCACTCTTTCCTAACAACCCTAAACATAACCCTAACCGCAACAAGAAGCTGAACCCGAGTTAGACCCGAAAAAACACGTACGGTGCCACTTTCTGCCATCAAAAAGTGCTCTCAGCGGAAGCCTTTGGGTACACCTGAACTCCCTGGGGGAGCCTTTACGCAACCCCACACTCAACAGGACTCTGCGTCTTCACTCTTTCCTAACAACCCTAAACATAACCCTAACAGGAACAAGAAGCTCAACCCGAGTTAGACCCGAAAAAACACGTACGGTGCCACTTTCTGCCATCCAAAAGTGCTCTCAGCGGAAGCCTTTGGGTACACCTGAACTCCCTGGGGGAGCCTTTACACAACCCCACACTCAACAGGACTCTGCGTCTTCACTCTTTCCTAACAACCCTAAACATAACCCTAACCGCAACAAGAAGCTGAACCCGAGTTAGACCCGAAAAAACACGTACGGTGCCACTTTCTGCCATCAAAAAGTGCTCTCAGCGGAAGCCTTTGGGTACACCTGAACTCCCTGGGGGAGCCTTTACGCAACCCCACACTCAACAGGACTCTGCGTCTTCACTCTTTCCTAACAACCCTAAACATAACCCTAACCGCAACAAGAAGCTGAACCCGAGTTAGACCCGAAAAAACACGTACGGTGCCACTTTCTGCCATCAAAAAGTGCTCTCAGCGGAAGCCTTTGGGTACACGTGAACTCCCTGGGGGAGCCTTTACGCAACCCCACACTCAACAGGACTCTGCGTCTTCACTCTTTCCTAACAACCCTAAACATA